>NW_027361817.1:11987500-12304651 GCF_039654945.1 Dendrobates tinctorius
CAACGGGGTGCAGTTTCTGTACCTTTACTTGACAAATGCAGTCCATGGTCCTGATTACAGATGGTACCGGAGCAGGCTAGCCTGGAAGCAACTCAGGAATTCTCTCTCAGCAGATTGGCTGTGCAGTCTCCTTACTAGCGCTTACTTGAGTGAAGTACTCGTAGTACTGAGTTACACTGAAGTTCCTCCTAATTCTCTTCTATTCTCACTCCTCGTATGGCAGACTGCTGTAGCCGCTATTCCTCTCTTGGCTCACTCCGTGCTGTTGTGCCTCCGAGTCTTAGATGGGGGTAGTGCATTTACAGCCTCCTATTCCTCTGGTGTCTGCTGCAGGACCATTAGTATCCATACAACTGTGGAGACCAGGCTCCAGTTCATGCACTCTCACTGAAGATGAGCCTTTCCTCTCTGCTCGATCTCTGCGCTTCTTCCCCATGTCTGCACACTTTACTCTCCTCACACTAATTGACCACTCCTTCCTTTTAGCCCTCAGAGAGCACTCCTCCCCTTAATTCCGGTTCAGAGTCCCCCCTGCTGGTCTGGAGTGGAACTGTGTTGCATGTATAGGTTACCTGCGAGAGAGACCCTTCATTGCCTCCAAGCCTGGCATTACCCTCCCTGGAGGAAGGCAAAGCCACTGTGGCGGCCATACTCCTGGTATGTCTTTCCCTGAGGCGTCTATCCACCCGGATAGCAAGGGCCATGGTGTCCTCCAACGACCCAGGAGAGGCAAACTGCACCAGAGTATCCTGTAGCCTAGCTGACAGACCCTGACACAAATGACTCCTAAGAGCACGGTCATTTCACTGCGTGTCAGTGGCCCATCTCCGAAACTCTAAGCAGTACTCCTCTGTCGGCCGGTCTCCCTGCTTGATCTTACGGAGTTGAGACTCAGCCAGGGAGACAACATCAGGATCCACATATACACGTGCTAATGCCACGAAAAACTTGTCCACTGACCGCAAAGATGGTGAAGCGGTCAGCAGGGAGAAAGCCCAGGATTGGGAATCACCCTTGAGAAGGGACATTATAATCCCCACACGCTGTTCCTCACTCCCTGAGGAACAAGGGCGAAGCCTGAAATATATCTTACAGGCTTTCTTAAAAGACCAAAAATGTATCTCTCCCTTCAGAGAACTTGTCAGGGAGAGATATTTTGGGTTCTGGGTGAGCCTGGACATGAGCCAAGACTAAGAATCCCGACAGTTGCTGAAACTGCTGCACCACCTGACTCCCCAACTCGGTAACCTTATTTGTGAGGGTCTGGATCAGGTGAGCAAAAGCAAAATAGTACAGGTTGGTAATAATATCACGACTGACACGGGTAAGTCCAGCGGACAACACAACAAACACCAACAACAGGATGGGAAAAGGGAGAGGAAGGTCCTAACAGTAGGGAGCAAGGGATGGGGCACCTCATAACCACAGCCTAAAGGTACTGTCACACTTAGCGATGTACCAGCGATCCCGACCAGCGATATGACGCTGTCAGGATCGCTGGTACATCGCTAAGTGGTCGCTAGTGAGCTGCCACACAGGCAGATCTCACCAGCGACATCGCTGGGGACGGGGGTCGCTACTTACCTGTCAGACACGGCGATCCTGCGTCCTCCCGCCCGGCTCCACGCGTCGCTCGTCGTCACAGCAGGAAGCACCGCAGGAAACTGACGACGAGAAACAGTCCTGAACGTTCTCGCGCGATCAGCGATAACCAGCGGGGGAGCCGGTCGTAGGTAAGTATCACACACAGAGATATCGCTAGCAATATCGCTATAACGTCACTAGTTATAGCGATATTGCTAGCGATATCTCTTAGTGTGACATGCTCTTTAGCCTATCTCTAAACTCCCCTAACCCCATATGCAAGTCCTTCCCCCCGCAGGGGCGGACACAGACTGCAGAGGGCCCCAGTGCGAGAATTACATATGGGCCCCCCTCCGTACCACAATGATGTTATCAAAACATATACAGGGACAAATCTACAGTATAGAACACAAATTTCAAACCTAAACAATAAACTGAAGCTCCATATTTGACAGAATATAAACACAAAAACTCATGTAACCGGGATATAATATGGGCATAGTTAGGTTATGTTCACACATTGCATTTTCGCTGCTTTTTTATGCAAATTGTAAGTTGCCTTTTACAGTACCAGCAAAAGCTATGAGATTTCAAATATCTCCTGCACACATATTGTTTTTTTTCCTACTGAATTGGAAAACTGCTGTGTTTTTTCACACATCAGCATGTCACTTCTTTCAGCATTTTGCAGTGTTTTTTTTCACCCATAGAAAGCAATGTGACAACAATGCAGCAAAAAATGCAGGCATCAGGTTTTGCTGCGTTTTTCGTGCAAAAACCAAAGGAAGTTGCATCATGTTTTTTGAGGGGGAAATAAACTTTATCAGCATGCACAAGAGAAAATAAAAGCGCAGCAAAAATGCAGAAAAACCTGCTTTTTGTAAGCAGAGTCTTCACTGCCAAGAAAGCAGGTTTTACCTGCACAAAAAACCGCAGCAAATATGCAACGTGTGAACATAGCCTTAGGCCCGCGTCAAACTAGAGAAAAAAATCGCATAGCCCTCAGACCACTGTTAATCTATGGGGCAGCTCCCATGACCGTATTTTTTCTCGGCCGTTTTATACGTGCATGTGAAATCGTATATCGGCCGAGACTCGCCAGTGCAAGTCTGTGGGTGCGAGAAAAGCACGCACACAGCACAGACCATCAGTGTGACTTGCGAGAAATGCGCACCGGTGTCCTTTGAAAAACCGACAATTCATGTGCGGTGTACAGTAAAATCACACTGACAGCTTACAATAGAATAGATAGAATAGATATATATGCATAGTATAGGTGTATGTACAGTATACCGTATATATGTCAGTGACACACACACATATATATATATGTTTCATAGAGAGATAGCAGAATAGCCATTAATTCATTTGCCAGCTTCTGTAAAATCATTGTAGAATCCGACAGAATAGGAGACATGGTTTACATACAGTAAACCATTGCAGAACAGTTAGATTTATAGATGTCAGTAACTAATAATGTTAGTACTATGTGTGTGCAAAATTTGGGACCTGTATGTATTTAATAAAAGAATGTTTTCACGGAAAAAAATGGCATGGGCTCCCACACAATTTTCTGCGCTAGAGAGGGAAAGCCAGTGACGGAAGGCAGATATTAATGGCCTAGAAAGGGACCATGGTTATTGCTCCTCCCCAGCTAAAAACATCTGCTCCCAGCCACCCCAGAAAAGTCACTTAGGCCGGAGTCACACTGGCGAGGAATACGGGAGAGTGAGAGGCGCTGAAAGCACGCATTAGACACGGACCAATGATTCTCTATGGGGTCACTCGCACCAGCCATATATTTCTCCTCAGTATCCTACTCTCCGTGCCACTCACAGCATGCTGCGATTGTCAGCGTACTACGCCCGTAATACGCCAATGCAAGTCTATGGGTGCGCAAAAAATACGGATTACACACGGACCACACATGTGACCTGCGAGAAATACGCACCTGGTGTCTTTTAGCAAAGCTGGCAATTCAGTGCACGATACAGTAAACTCACACTGACTGTTTTAATAAAGAAATGAAAGAATAGATATAGACACATAGAATACATATATGTATGTATATATATATATATATGCATTCTATGTGTCTATATCTATTCTTTCATTTCTTTATTAAAACTGTCATAGGGCTCCATTATATGTCCATTTTGCAAGCCTGCGAGAAAATCTCACCATACGGATGCCATACGGATTACATACGGATGCTGACATGCGCAAAATACGCGACCACACCTTGATTACGGATGACATACGGAGCACTGTTTAGGGGTCTGTCATCCGTATTACGCATGTAAAATACTGACCGTATTTTACGCAGGTTAGTGTGACTCCAGCCTTAGCCTTTCTCTTCCCACTGCCTTAAAACAATGCAAATGGTAAACAGCTGCATCCTATATACGTAACAGATTTATGTTTTATATCACCAAGTCATGCTAGCTGGAAGTCATGGACACTTACATGGATAAGTCGAACATATGCAAAATAACGGGGAGGGGGGGTGGCAAAACCACATATACGACCAACAGACCCAAATCTTAAGAAAATATACTTTATTTGGGAAAAATAGGACAGGAAGAAGGAAACTCGTGGAGAGCATGTGCAAAACACGCAAAAAGTGCAACAGTGCAAAAAAGAGGACGAGCTGACCAATGGAACACCACAATTAATATGTCTTAATCCTATATATTATATCATCACCACCCCCATAGTAGTATTTGAATGGTTGAATAAAAATTATGGAATACATTTTTGAGAGAGAGAGGAGAGTAGAGGAAGAGAGAGAGAGAATTTTTTTTTTGTCCGGCACCCAGACAGAATTTGGGGTTAATTCAGTGTCTGGAGGATCCGCCGGCCAAAAAAACGTTGCAAGCTCCATTTGGAAATCTTTGAGGATGTTGACGGACACTAACATTGTGGTGGATCCTCAAAAAAACGGATGCAACGGACGGCAATCAGTCAGGATCCGCCAATAATGAAAGTCAATGGGGAAAAAAACGGATCCGCAAAGAAAAATGGCGGATCCATTTTTTTTCAAAATTGGCGGATCTTGACTGATTGTCAAAAACGGAAGTGTGAAAGAGGCCTTAGGAAATGGACACAGGATATTGTGACCGTCTAATAAGTAAAGCAACTACCTAAAATTAGAATATCTGACATTGTATCAGATAAATGTGTGTCCAATATACTGCCCGGTCACATATCTAAATACACCATTTAGAAAGTGGCATCTCCCATTATAGCAAAACAAATGATCAGCTGATCGCTCACTATAGCTATCATACAGCGCATATGAACAGTGTCACAAAAGTTATTACCTCAAAAGAGGGATAGTGGTGTAACAGCAGCGGTTCTCTAAATCATATAGCAAAGTATGTAATCTGCTGACCATTCAATACAGCTATCATAAGGTGCTTATGAACAATGTCCCAGAGGTTATTACCTCAATCAGCGGTTCACTGAATCAAGAGATCAAAATCACATATCAATCAGGTATCTTTAACCATATTACCTCTGGATGGGTGGCGGACCCTTGTAGTGGTGGCATATGGGGTAATAGGGGGTTAATGTCACCTTTGTATTGTAAAGAGATATTAAGTCTGGCTTAGTAATGGAGAGGTGTCAATAAGACACCTATCCATTACTAATCCTAAAGTTTGTAAAGGGTTAAATAAACACACACAGGCAGAATAAAGTATTTTAATGAACGAACGCACGGTTTTTCAATCTTTATTCTTATGCTAATCCAAATGATGCCCACAATCTCCTGTAATAAATAAAAAATAAAAAACAACAATATGCCATACCAGTCCGCCGTTCAGTCCCACGGCGTAATCCATATCTGGGTATTAAATAATTTACAACCGGGAGCAGTGCTAATGCTACCGCCCCACTGTAAATCACTGAGGAATGAATGAGAAGCTGCTGGGAGCAGCATCAGTGAAGTCAGCGCAGCCTCCCAGCCTGACCCGCGGTGAACTCTTGACAGTTCATTTTCCCATGCTGCCGAGTTCAGGCTGGGAGGCTGTGCAGCATCAGTGACATCATGAAATAGGCCTGGACAGAAATGAAGGTACCCGTGAAAATAATGTGACAAAATGGACATGTTAAATCAAGGTGTGTCCACTAATTAGCATCACAGGTGTCTACAATCTTGGAATCAGTGAGTGGGCCTGTATAGAGGGCTACAGATACTCACTGTGCTGTTTGGTAACATGATGTGTATCACACTCAACATGGACCAGAGGAAGTGAAGGAAAGAGTTGTCTCAGGAGATTAGAAAGAAAATTATAGATAAACATGTTAAGGTAAAAGTTATAAGACCATCTCCAAGCAGCTTGATGTTCCTGTGACTACAGTTGCACATATTATTCAGAAATGTAAGCTCCATGGGACTATAGCCAACCTCCCTGAACGAGGCCGCAGGAGGAAAATTGATGACAAATCAATGAGACAGAGAATATGAATGGTTGCAAAAGAGCCCAGAAAAACTTCTAAACAGATTAAAGGAGAACTTCAAGGTCAAGGAACATCAGGGTCAGATCACACCATCCATCGTTATATGAGCCAAAGTGGACTTCATGGGAGACAATCAAGGAGGACACCATTGTTGAAAAAAAATCATAAAAAAGCCACACTGGAATTTGCCAAACAACATGTTGACAAGCCACAAAGCTTCTGGGAGAATGTCTTATGGACAGATGAGACAAAAATTGAACTTTTTGGCAAGGCACATCAGCTCTATGTTCACAGATGGAAAAATGAAGCACATTAAGAAACGAACACTGTCCCTACTGTGAAACATGGAGGAGGCTCTGTTATGTTCTGGGGCTGCTTTGCTGCATCTGGCACAGGGTGTCTAGAATCTGTGCAGGGTACAATGAAATCTCAAAACTATCAGGGGATTCTAGAGAGAAATGTGCTGCCCAGTGTTAGAAAGCTTGGTCTCAGTCGCTGGTCATGGGTCTTGCAACATGATAATGACCCAAAACACACAGATAAAAACACCCAAGAATGGCTGAGAGGAAAACATTGGACTATTCTGAAGTGTCCTTCTATGAGCCCTGACCTAAATCCTATTGAACATTTTTGGAAAGAGCTGAAACATGCCATCTGGAAAAGGCAACCTTCAAACACGAGACAACTGGAGCAGTTTTCTCTTGAAGAGTGGGCCAAAATACCTGTCGAGAGGTGCAGAAGTCTCATTGACAGTTACAGGAATCGATTGATTGAAGTGATTGCCGCAAAAGGTTGTACAGCAAAATTTTAAGTTAAGGGTGCCATCATTTCTGTCCAGGCCTGTTTCATGAGCTTTATTTTTTTTACATTCTGTGGAAGCATGGTTGAAAAGCAATGTCTGACTTTCATTTGTTTATTTCATAGATTTTTTATTTATTATTCTTTTGTTAGATTCAAGTAAATTCTATGACCATTGGGGCATTTTCTGAAATTAAGCTAGGGGTACCTACAGTACAATTTTGACCATGGCACAACACACAAGAAACATTGACCATAAGTCCTGAATGTAAAAATATATATACTTTATTATTTTATAAATAAAGGTACTTGAGGTATTTTAAAAGTAGCAAAGCATCAGTGTTTTATAATATAAAAATATACATAAGAGAGCAGTACTATCCATTTCATAAGGGCATATTATTGCAGTAAATGGTGTTAACAAATATATGAATCTCAAAAATATCAAGTGAATAAAATTTAAAAACCAAAATAAAATATATATTCATAAGTAGTGTGCATACAAATTAGTGAAAATTGTATGTCAATTAGGTGTACATCATAATTATACAAGTAGGAAAATGTATATAAAGTGCAAAATGTATAGGTATTAAAGTGCAATATTAGTGCAAAAAAAAAATAGTGAACACCATATGTGTCACTGCATAGATATACCACATGAATAATGGGAATAATACCCAATAGCACCAATAGGTGTCAGTATATGCATAGTTTATGTCATGGACCAGGAAAATTTCTGAAAACAGCATTAGACATCAAAGAGTATGGTAAGTATAAGGTATAACTTACAAGCTACACTGCACCATGTCTGGACAGCCCCCTCCCCAACACGTGTTTTGGCCCTCAAGAGGATTTTGAAGATAGATTCCAAATGCCTGCACTTCACGCCAAAGGACTGGAGCAAACGAGGGAAGTGGTGACAGAAGACTGTCAAGGCTCGGTTGTTGAGCTGTGTTGTAAAACCGTTCTGAGCCAGATGGACTCTGCTGCTCTCGGACGCTTTGCACAAGTGCATTCAAGAGGCGACTACTTCATTTCTGAATGTTCAGTTTTCAAGTTTGAGAATCTTTTTAAAATGTTTGTATTTCCTGAAAGCTGCAGATTTTATTATAAGGCCGGGGTCACACTGGCGAGGAATACGGCCGAGTGAGAGGCGCTAAAAGTACGCATTAGACACGGACCAATGACTCTCTATGGGGTCCCTCGCACCAGCCGTATATTTCTCATCCGTATTCTACGCTCTGTGCCAATCGCAGCATGCTGCGATTGTCAGCGTACAACGCCCGTAGTACGCCAATGCAAGTCTATGGGTGCGCAAAAAATACGGATTACACACGGAACACACATGTGACCTGCGAGAAATATGCACCAGGTGTCTTTTAGCAAAGCTGGCAATTCAGTGCGCTATACAGTAAACTCACACTGACAGTTTTAATAAAGAAACGAATGAATAGATATTTACACATAGAATACATATATGTATATATATATATATATATATATGCATTCTATGTGTCTATATCTATTCTTTGGTTTGTGTTATAAACCCTGTCATTGGGCTCCATTATATGTCCATTTTGCAAGCCTGCGAGAAAATCTCGGTATACGGATGCCATACGGATTACATACGGATGCTTACATGCGCAAATTACGCGACCACACCTTGATTACGGATGACATACGGAGCACTGTTTAGGGGCCATTCTTCCGTATTACGCATGTAAAATACTGACCGTATTTTGCGTCGGTTAGTGTGACCCCGGCCTAAAGTTGTGACTCAGTACAGAGTAGGACCAGTGCTGGTAAATTGTGTGATCAGCAGGAGCGGCGGACAGAGGAAATCCATCGGCTGAAGCACAATTATAAACTGAGAGATGCTGATGGGTCATCTGCCCACGTTGTAAGCAGAGCTAGTGTCTTGCAACTGTTAACTGCCTGTGTCTTCTGGCACCCCTAGCTAATATACAAGAACATATCTGTAAGGAATTGATAAGTTATATGCAAGAATTAATTAATGACTTGGCTTGTAAGATGCTGAACTGGGAAATGGGACCGCCCGTGGGTGAACATTTCAGAGTATAATTGCCAAAAAGTCTGTTCTGGTGATCAACTCGCTTTATTGGGGGACACAGGAACCCATGGGTGTATGCTGCTGCCATAAGGAGGTTGACACTATGCACAAAAAAGTTAGCTCCTCCCCAGCAGTATATATTCACCAACTGGCAGAAAGCTAATCAGTTTTAGCTTAGTGTCAGTAGGAGGTGGACATGGGCTGCCCTCAGCCCCGTATCTACCTTTAGGTTTTGTTGCTTTTTATTAATGATCTATGTTTGTCAAATACTTTGCTTGTCCCCTTATGCTATGAAGTCAAGTAACTTTTCAAAGTGGTTTATGATCCATGTAGGCCTGGACACTTGTTTATCTGCTCACTACACTTATTGTGTCCTGCTGGCTCAAGTTAGTTTGATTGCTAACGAATGAGAAAAAAAAAGTAAGATCTTAGAACTGGCCGCCTATATCTTCACACCTAGCCTGGGGGGGGGCATTTATGTACAATTAATCGAAGTACATTTAGCAAAGTATGGTCAGTTATAACATGTTAGTTAGACAGGGCTGGCGACAGGTAAGACAAATTAATAAATCTGTGCCCTGTACATTTTGATTACCACAAATATATACCACATGTATTTGTATAATTTATATCCTGGCTGCTGCATTCACTGACATCCACCACCTTTGCATTAACTCTTTACACTCCATCCATATTGGCCCCTCTGTTCTTTCCTCTCCTATGTATAGCACTTATGCTCTTTTCACATTGCTAAACAGCACAGATCCATTCATTCGTACCATCCAACACAAGAGACGCTCTCACAAATCACTTAACCATCTGCTCACTCTTTCTATCCTCCTTCTCCTAGTCGCAGGAGATATCTCTCCCAACCCCGGCCCCTCATGTTATAGTAAGTCGAACCCCTTACAGTCCTTACACTGGCTACCCATGCACTCCAAAATCCAGTACAAACTTATTACCCTCACCCACAAAGCTCTTTATGGCTCAGCACCACCCTACATCTCCTCCTTCGTTTCAGTCTACCACCCTACCCGTGCCCTCCGTTATGCTGATGACCTTAGATAAGCATCCTCAATAATCAGAACCTTCCACTCCGTCTCCAAGACTTTTACACGTGCTGCGCCAATTCTTTGGAATGCACTTCCCAGGTCAATACGATTAGTCCCTAATCACTACAATTTTAAGCGTGCCCTGAAAACGCATTTATTCAGATAGGTTAATGTGTTGAGGCAGTAGACCAAACTATCCCTGTGTGGCACAGTCAAAAGTTTTACCATAACCAGGTTCCCCATATCATGTTCCCACATGCTTTATGCACCTATCAGCCCTCTGTATTTGTACTGTTACATATTTAACATTATGGCTGATCCAAACAATCAGGGTAATTGTTACCACCCACCTTTCTTGTCTACCTTTTTTCCTCATAGATTGTAAGCTTGCGAGCAGGGCCCTCATTCCTCTCGGTATCTGTTATGGTCTGTGTGATTATTGTTATGCTGTAATGTCTATCGTCTGTACAAGTCCCCTCTGAAATGTAAAGTGCTGCGGAATATGTCGGCGCTATAGCAATAAAGTTTATTAGTATTATTATTATTATTAGTTTTCCTTTATGTGTGGTGTTCTCTAATTTTGACCATGGGTGTATCTCTCTAGAGCTAGGCCCTGGATAGGGAGGAAGTGGGGATGAGCACTGGTCAATCCCCACTGTAAACTAAAGACAGAAAGGTAGACAGACAAGGGGAATAAACTTAGGTTGAGCAGACTCAGCGAGGTAACATCAAACGTCCTCAAACAGCTCCAGAGAGGAAGTTACTTGACTTCTATAGCTCCAAGCCTTCATAAGGGAAAAATGTGAATATCACCGGCGACAGACTGCAGCAGACTGGGGATTTATAAACACCCAGGTCCAGGTGTATCAACTAGAGCCGGAGTGAGGATGTCACTGGGTCCAAGAGACAGAAGGATTAAGGAGGTGTCTGTAATGCCAAAACACAGACACCTTCTGCAGCCAGATGCAGAACGACAGTCTGTTTCACCTGACACACCCGTGACAGATTGATTTGGTTCTTTTTATCTGATTTCACAGTATTCTTGAAAATCTGATGTAGCTTTAGTTGAAGTTATGTAGAAATATGGACAATTCTGGTAAGTTCTCAAACTTTAAAGCACCATTGTACTTTTTCTTTTAACATAGTGTGAAGTCTTGTTTTTATTTTGAAGTTGATTCTTTTCCTGAGAAGATTTTGGAGTATAAATATGTTATCATTTAATAATGTGTTTTCAATATGTTACATTTGCTTTTTAATACTTTTGTAGCATTTTTCCCCAGACAAAAATAATGTGAACGAATAAATTAGATCATATTTCCAGAATGATTTTGTATAACTGAATGTTTGAATTATAATTTACTTGCTTAATTTTTTAGGTAAAGGCGTCTTCACAGGCGTAAAGCTGAAGAACTGCAGAGAAGGTCTTCTCCCTTATATGTCAGCTCTTAATTGCCTTTCCAAATACCAGCCAAAAGGGGAGGACACAGGGGAGGACAAAGAGCTATTGGTGTCTGCTGCAAAGAAAAAGGCTAGGGGGCTGGCTGTAATTTGACGTGGCATGAAAAGTCGTCTCTAAACTCTTTGAATGTCTGTGTAGCTGAACCCAAGAGCTCTCCCACAGAGTCTGCATGGGAAATAAGGCAAAGCCATGCTTCTGAAAATGAGCAGAGAAGATTGTCAGAATCTGCTGCATTCAAGGATGAAATATGAGTAGATATATATATTTCAGAGTTTTCCTTCAGAGTGGTCAGCTTTAGTTTTTTGTTTGCCCAAGTTTGCCGAAAGCAAGTTTTGCCATGGGGTGTGGACTTAGGAAGCTAGAGGATTCCGATGACAGCAGTCCTGGAAAAATCTTCTCAACATTAAAAAGGCCACAAGTAGAAACAAAAAACGACTTAGCGTATGAGTATGTCTTACTGGACTTCTCCTTGGAAGGTAAGCTACATCACATTATAAATCGCACTTATTCACAGTTCTGTTTCGCTCTTTTACACTTTCAGATAAGACAAATATAATTATAATTGTGATTTTAAAGCATATAATTGCATTTAGAAAGGTTTCTCTATAGTGTCCAACAAAATATCCAGTGTGTTAGTATTTCTCGTTATTACCATTGATTTACAATCATATTTACTACCGGTATATCCTCTGCTACTACACAAATCTATATAGAAGCCTTATTTCCTACAACTTATGCGTTCCACTACTTTTTTCACAGACTTCCATTTAGTATTTTCTCAGATTCTTAGATCTTTCTCTATAGAAAGGGGAAAAGTAAATATACAATCTGGAAAGTTAATCAATGATTCTGAAAAATGGGTCCGGATTTATGCATTCGTGTGTAAAACGGGGGGAAAAAAAAAGAAAAACAGAAACATTTTCCCTCTCTTTTCGCTTCTTTTCTGTGCAGACATTCTAGCACTAGCATGCTTTGTAAGAGGCCCCTCGTCTCTAGGATGCCCAGGTCGGTGAAAATCCCAGAGCAGAAAGTTGAAAACACAAATAAACAAGTCCAGATGGCCGCCCTCTGGGAACATAGACCCCTCTGTTCTATGTATATTCACAGCCCTTTTATGTTGCCTTGGGAAAAAAATAAATCTTTTTGAACTGCAAAGGACAGTATCATCTTTGGATGAGATGGCAATATTAAGAAACAATATTTGGAGTTTGGATAAATGGTGTTAGGTTCATTATATGTACTTATCATGAAAGATAATCATAATAATAAATATAATAATCACCCCATGTCCCATATCAATATATCATATAAAATGGGTATTAGGGTGTTTAGCTGAATGATGCACAATCTATGACTGTGATGTTAATGACATTTTGAGAGCTAATAAGAAGATATATCTGAATAACTTAGCTTGTACTTTAATGTACCAGACTAACACTATCCATCAAATGTTTCCCAGATAAGCTCATTGTAGGAGTTCAAATTACCAAAACCATTGCCATCAAGTAAGCGCAGACAGGAGCGCAGTGGGTGTAGGGGCTGCAGTCGCACCAAGGTCCTGGAGCCTACGGGCCCAAAATATCCCTTTGACACATATGAGAAGTACTATTGAAGACCCAAGGTAGTTGGGGGCTGTTTTAGACATTTAGCATCAGGGCCCAAAAGCTTCACGTTACGCCACTGTTTTGAGATGTTGTCTTAGGTCTGTCCATTTGTCCTACTAGGACATATAGTAGTCATAGAATTGTTTTGGTGGACTTCACCCAACTATGTTTAACATCTGAATTGCAGCCTTGAAATACTTAATTTACTCTGGTTACAAAGACTACTGGGAAATGTAGCAGCTTCTCAAAATGAGCTGCTTGCCAGTGGTATCAAGAGCCAAGAGGAAAGGGGGATTTCTTTGTTGAGACAATCTCTTTAATCTGACAACATTTCTCTAGCTCTTCATTCCTACTGGATTACTTTGTGGTGATTAATATACAACAGAAGCTACTACATTACAGATCAGTTCTGTGGAACAAGTTTCTTCAGCCACCTAACTAAGCTACACAATCCTCCCATTAGGATGTAGTAACTTCCTAAGACTTGGACAATGCGGCACATCCGTCCAGTGTTATTGCTTCCTGTGACTTTACGGAAAGACACGCAAAGATACAATGCCATCAGGATTAGAGTCATCCTGTATTTATACATTGAAAGCCTTTTCTAAACCATTGGACAATCCTGGAAACAAATCACTAAAGTTACATCCAATGAAACAGATGTCCATTCATTCCGGAGAAACAGAAGTAATAGAAGCATATGTGAATTAAGTGGTACCGTACCATAAATCACCTTCTGCCACGCTAATGCCTCCAGCAAAATTCAGAGCTCATTTGGAGCAAATGTTTAAAACTAGCAGTCTGCCATCATCACAAGCAGATCAGCACTTCACATTTTTCTATAATGGCTGCAACCACAAGGAGTAACCAGCTGCATTTGGACATTTTTTTCCACAGCGCCCACCTGTGTCCGTATACAAGCCCGTAGGCCGGGATCACACATGTGAGAAACTCGGACGAGTCTCGTATGTTAATACCCGGCACTGCCGCCGGCACTCAGGAGCGGAGCGCGTGGCTGCATGTATTGGCTATGCGCCCGCACGCGCCGATCCAAGTGCCGGCAGCAGTGCCGGGTATTAACAAGCGAGACTCCTCCGAGTTTCTAGCATGTGTGATCCCGGCCTTAGTCTTTCAGTATTCTACAAGTCCTATAGTAAGTAAGCTTCTAGAAAAGGTGTAAAAAATGACAAAATACAGTTTAAAGACTCTATCAAATGAAAATTTTTGGTTTTTAGAGCCCCCCCGAAAGAAGTTTTATTGTTTTGCTTCCTATTTCCCTGTTTTACGCTATTTATCCTGATAATTAAACAATGTGTACTACATAATATTTTTCATCATCCAGTGCCAAAATAACAACACACCAACCATGCAGTTAGAATGTGCGACGATGGATCTTAAGGGGTTCAAGCTATTCTGTAGCCACTAGGATGCAAAAAAGGTGTCCTTTCAGTCTCCGTCTGGACAATATACTGCAGTATGCTGTAAAAAAAATGCAGACTATACTATTTCATCCAACAAAATCCAGTATACATTAAAGAACTTTACCAGTTTCACCTTTCTGAACACAATTAGTATGCCTGTCTTAAAAATAAAATTATCCAGAAGTCCCCCTCCCAGGTCCAGTGCTGCATCTCTGATGTAGATGGTGCAAGCTGCTGAACCCTATGATTGATGGCAGCGCTGTTGTTGCATCATAACCGCTGCAATCGGCAAGCAATCACCAGAACAATAGCAAAGATGCAGCGCTGGACCTGGGGAGAGGGAGTACCCTTTGATTCTATCTAATACTAGCTGAAGAGCCCGGCGCTGCCCAGGCATAGTAACTAACTGTGGTTAGTTATAACAAATTATAATTATCCTCCATCCCATAGTCCCGTGCCCATATACCCATCATACATATCCACCATCCCATAGGCCCGTGCCCATATACCCATCATACATATCCTCCATCCCATAGTCGAGTGCCCATATACCCATCACACATCCTCCATCCCATAGTCCCATGCCCATATACCCATCATACATATTCTCCATCCCATATTCCCATGCCCATATACCCATCATACATATTCGCCATCCCATAGTCGAGTGCCCATATACCCATCACACATCCTTCATCTCATAGTCCCATGCCCATATACCCATTATACATATCCTCCATCCCATAGTCCCGTGCCCATATACCCATCATACATATCCGCCATCCCATAGTCCCATGCCCATATACCCGTCATACATATCCTCCATCCCATAGTCCAGTGCCCATATACCCATCACACATCCTCCATCCCATAGTCCCGTGCCCATATACCCGTCATACATATCCTCCATCCCATAGTCCAGTGCCCATATACCCATCACACATCCTCCAGTGTGATCGGTATATGGGTACTCGACTATGGGATGGAGGATATGTATGATGGGTATATGGGCACGCGCCTATGGGATCGTGGATATGTATGATGGGTATATGGGCACGGGACTATGGGATGGAGGATAATTATAATTTGCTATAACTAACCACAGTTAGTTACTATGCCCGGGCAGCGCCGGGCTCTTCAGCTACAGTTGTGGCCAAACGTATTGACACCCCTGCAATTCTGTCAGATAATACTCAGTTTCTTCCTGAAAATTATTGCAAACACAAATTCTTTGGTATTATTATCTTCATTTAATTTGTCTTAAATGAAAAAACATAAAAAGAATTGTCCTAAAGCCAAATTGGATATAATTCCACACCACACTAAAAAAGAGGGTGGACAAAAGTATTGGCACTGTTCGAAAAATCATGTGATGCTGCTCTAATTTGTGTAATTAACAGCACCTGTAACTTACCTGTGGCACCTAACAGGTGTTGGCAATAACGAAATCACACTTGCAGCCAGTTGACATGAATTAAAGTTGACTCAACCTCTGTCCTGTGTCCTTGTGTGTACCACATTGAGCATGGAGAAAAGAAAGAAGCCCAAAGAACTGTCTGAGGACTTGAGAAAACAAATTGTGAGGAAGCATGAGCAATCTCAAGGCTACAAGTCCATCTCCAAAGACTTGAATGTTCCTGTGTCTACCGTGCGCAGTGTCATCAAGAAGTTTAAAGCCCATGGCACTGTGGCTAACCTCCCTACATGTAGATGGAAAAGAAAAATTAACAAGAGATTTCAACGCAAGATTGTGCGGATGTTGGATAAAGAACCTTGACTAACATCCAAACAAGTTCAAGCTGCCCCACAGTCCGAGGGTACAACAGTGTCAACCCGTACTATCCGTCAGCGTCTGAATGAAAAGGGACTGTATGGTAGGAGACCCAGGAAGACCCCACTTCTTACCCCGATACATAAAAAAGCCAGGCTGGAGTTTGCCAAAACTTACCTGAAAAAGCCTAAAACGTTTTGGAAGAATGTTCTCTGGTCAGATGAGACAAAAGTAGAGCTTTTTGGGCAAAGGCATCAAAATAGAGTTTACAGGAGAAAAAAAGAGGCATTCAAAGAAAAGAACACGGTCCCTACAGTCAAACATGGCGGAGGTTCCCTGATGTTTTGGGGTTGCTTTGCTGCCTCTGGCACTGTACTGCTTGACCGTGTGCATGGCATTATGAAGTCTGAAGACTACCAACAAATTTTGCAGCATAATGTAGGGCCCAGTGTGAGAAAGCTGGATCTCCCTCAGACGTCATGGATCTTCCAGCAGGACAATGACCCAAAACACACTCCAAAAAGCACTAGAACATGGTTTGAGAGAAAGCACTGGAGACTTCTAAGGTGGCCAGCAATGAGTCCAGACCTGAATCCCATAGAACACCTGTGGAGAGATCTAAAAATGGCAGTTTGGAGAAGGCACCATTCAAATATCAGGGACCTGGAGCAGTTTGCCAAAGAAGAATGGTCTAACATTCCAGCAGAGCATTGTAAGAAACTCATTGATGGTTACCAGAAGTGGTTGGTCGCAGTTATTTTAGCTAAAGGTTGTGCAACCAAGTATTAGGCTGAGGGTGCCAATACTTTTGTCTGGCCCATTTTTGGAGTTTTGTGTGAAATGATCAATGTTTTGCTTTTTGCTTCATTCTCTTTTGTGTTTTTTCATTTAAGACAAATTAAATGAAGATAATAATACCAAAGAATTTGTGATTGCAATCAATTTCAGGAAGAAACTGAGTATTATCTGACAAAATTGCAGGGGTGTCAATACTTTTGGCCACAACTGTAGTTAGATATAAAGCTCAAGTGTGTGTATGTATGTATGTCCGGGATTGGCATCTGCACCATCGCAGCTACAGCCACAAAATTTGTCACAGTCACACGTCTGGACCCCGAGAGTGTCCTAGGCTATGTTATGAGGTGAAATTTTAACCCCACGCATTCCAATTCACCAAACAATTTTGCCCCTATCTACATAATGGGGAAAAAGTGTGTGTGCATCAAGCCCCACCCTTCATTATGATGTCACAATTGTTGCCATGGCGACGCTGATTCATTATAGGATGCAATGGTGACGGTTATGTCATTACGGTTGCCATGGTGACGATGATGTCATAATGGGTATATGGGCACGGGACTATGGGATGGAGGATGTGTGATGAGTATATGGGCACTGGACTATGGGATGGAGGATATGTATGATGGGTATATGGGCACGGGACTATGGAATGAAGGATATGTATGACAGGTATATGGGCACGGGACTATGGGATGGAGGATGTGTGATGAGTATATGGGCACTGGACTATGGGATGAAGGATATGTATGATGGGTATATGGGCATGGGACTATGGGATGGAGGATATATATGATGGGTATATGGGCACGGGACTATGGGATGGAGGATATGTATGATGGGTATATGGGCACAGGACTATGGGATGGAGGATATGTATGATGGGTATATGGGCATGGGACTATGGGATGGAGAATATGTGTGATGGGCATATGGGCACTCGACTATGGGATGGAGGATATGTATGATGGGTATATGGGCACGGGCCTATGGGATCGTGGATATGTATGATGGGTATATGGGCACGGGACTATGGGATCGAGGATAATTATAATTTGCTATAACTAACCGTAGTTAGTTACTATGCCCGGGCAGCGCCGGGCTCTTCAGCTAGTAATTTATAACACATGTATGTCAAAGTTGTGCAAAAAAGTGAAGCTCTAAAACCCTTTTAAACTTTCATATATTTTGGTAACATGGAAATCTATAGGTGAAGCGACTCACTGCTTTGCATCAGTTACATGGATCGATCAAGAGTTTTTAAATAGGTTTTTCATGACATTTTCTTTAAATGGGTGCTGTAATAGCCTATAGGTGATGGTTGTATTAAACAGATGTCTAAAATGTCATCTATTTAACCAATATGTCATAAAAATATAAATAATCTCATTACTTATCTGTTAACTGGAGACCTTTACAGCCTATGGATGACAGATGTCATTCTTAGGCTTCTGTGTAATGTATATTGTCATGGAAAATATAAAAAATATCCATGACTTTGCAGTGCACTCTCCTCCCTCCTCCCAGTAGGTGACAAGAGCTAGCAATCTGGCTGCCTCTATATGAAGTACACAGTTTTGCATATGGGAAATGAGTAAGACTGCAATGTATAGTTGGGAGACAAAGAGAAGTGACCATCTGAATTAAAATGCAGAAAGTCCTTTGGAAGCTACAGTGACTTTTGTGAGAAAGACTGACATTTAGAAAGGACAAGTATTTTCAGACAACATGTGTTTACATATAGACACAGAAGTGGAAGAACCCTTTTTCCCCCCCCAAAATACCTTGTCCTTTTAAAGGAAGTGTTCTACATTTAAACTAGATGCTTTTTGTCCCTATAAGGGAAATATTGCATCTTTGGCAGACGTATGTCTCTGAAAGAAAATATTGAATATTGAAGTTTGAATAAGTCCGATTGTGATGAGACATATATTTCCAAAGCCAGAGCAAACTAGGGAAAAGCTACATTTTCTCATGACCGTAACTTTGGCCTATAAGCCCCAAATCCATAATGGCCAAATAATGGACAATAGTCATATCATGCTTGAACTCTGAGGAAAGGTAAAATCCCAATAAACAATATAATGACACTCTCAAACTTCTGTGAGCATCTAGAGGGAAGTTATCTCATACGTTGCAATTTTCATAAAATTCTGAAGGGCTAACAACAGCCCACGACCTGGTCCACGTAAGGTCATCAAGGGGAGTGTGTGTAGTCTCTGGGATCGGTGTTGTAAGTTCTCTTGTTAGTCCCTTTTATTTTTTCTAACTGTATATGCTGTATTGTTTTGTCCCCTTGGTAAAAATTTTTGTATATTTTTTCATAAACACTGCCTTCCTTTGGATTAAATATAAAATTTAATAGTGCTGTTCCTTTTGTTCTGTAAGCCACACCCTCAAAGCCACATGCTACCAGAAATCAGGCCTCCAGTCATCCTGTGTATAATAAAAATCAACTAATGGTGGCACCGAGTAGTCTGGGGTTATCGTGGAATTAGCAGTGACGAGGGTATATACATATTCCATGAGTTGGAACCGGAGGTGTATATACCATACGCTCACCGTTAGTTTCCCAATAGGCGGCCTATTAGTAGTGACAGCCTCCTCCATTAATCGTTGACCAATCATGTAATTGTCCGGATGATAGCGGGCAGCAGGGAGCTGTTCGACTAAAAGATCACAGCAAGTAGTTCTGTTTGTCCTTCCTGGTCGGTGAAAATTCCTGACATAGTAAAGGGTTTTTCTGTCAACAGGATATTTCATAAATGTCGGATAGATGCAGGCCGAAGTGCTGGGTTTTAAAAACTGCCAAACAGCAGACTGTCACCATTCACATCAGAATCTGTGACAATTTCACAATCTGCCTTTTTATGACACATTATTTAGCACATACTCTCAATTTGAAGGGTCAATTTCATATGAAGCCATTTATCTTGGCATATTTTAAGGTGTGAGAGGAAACCAAGAACACTCAGTGGAAACACAGGCACATGTTGCCCTTAAACCGATAACACCAGTGCCAACCACTGAGCCACCATGTACGTTATTTCTTATCGTTCCTCTTATTGAGATAGGAAATCTTATTATCATGGATCATGTTATATAAAAATTGACTGTCATTTTCTAGTCTGCCAAGAACAAATGTTCTGTGAACAAAACCTTGAAATGTGAACAAACCCATTACATAAATTTTTCATAACCAGTCAGAATAATAATGTCCTCTGAAACAGGCTGAATATACTGTACATGAGCAGAATACAGCTTCTAAGCCTCCAGAAAAATGGGGCTGTCACAGAGTCAATTGATCCCTTTGACAGATGCTCCTATTAAAATAGCACATACCAATGGCTGCTGTTGGAATATCATCCCTATGACAGCCACATTTTTCTAGATATCATATAAATTAAACGTATGATGAACACACAGTGTATACCAGTAACTGTGGAAGATTTATCAATTCTATCACCAGTGAAAAATGTGCCGTACTTTAAAGGGGTTTCACAGCTTTGGAAAGCCCCTGTCCCCTGGCATGGCTTGTTTAAAAAAAGCAAACAACCTGTGCATTACTGGGTTCAATGCTGAGTCTGCACCACTGCTCCTGGTGTCTGTAATTGTCTGCAGTGCTGATGTGATGTCAACAGTGCTGCGGACAATCAGTGAGCTAAGCTTCTTGTGCCGTCTGGGCAGAGCCCCTGAGTTCACTTATTAGCTGAAAGCTGCTGGGAGCAGTGTCAGAAATCCAATGCTGGACCTGGGTATGGTGACTAAAGCCCTTTACTCTAAACTATAAAGAAATAGGACAACTTGAATGTATAGTTTAATACTAAAATTCATCAAATTTAGTAAAATATCCCTAAAGAAACCATATGTCAGATAGACATCTTCTTTCTAATAGTTTTTCTGTATCTACCCTCCCCAGTACTTATACACTGAAAAGAAGCAGATACGGCGCTATCGGGGTGGTAGCTAGGGCACGCTACAGCATTGCATTTTCCTCAACGCAATATCTCTATTGTAAGTAACACTCTAGGCACTTTATTTGCAGTGTATGTATAGATTATTTGTTTGCTTACTAGGCCACATGGTTTTAATTAATTTTAGTAGGCATTAACTTCAGGAGTTTTGTACTTGGCACTTTTCTTGCAAATAGCACCTTCTAACATAACTTGTTAGGATTCATCTATTCATTCACTCATTTTTTTCTAATATATTGCACTTTGCATTTTTCTGAATATACTTTCTAGTAAATGAATATATTTGCACAGTTCAGTATTATATCCCCTCGAAGAGTTTTTTAAGTGCTGATAAAGTCCTTTATGCATCCTCCCGCTTTTTGCACTTCAGCTACACTTTTAATGGAATACCCTTGTTTATAAATGGTGTCTTAAGAAGAAACTCTTTTAACTATGTTACTAATCAAATATTTTGAACTTTAATTCCCCTTGTTCATGCCTCTTTATCCCTCTTAAATTTTAGGATTATTTTGTTGTTTATGACTTTTATATAGTTAGAACATTTACATTTCATGCAGGAAGTAAAACTGCAACTAATTACCTATCCATCATAGTCAGGGCCACAGCTAAGGAAGGGAAAGAAGGGGGTAAAAACTGGGCAATTGCCCAGGACACCCATCCTTAAGGGGGTCTTAGCATGGCTCCAGGTCCTGTAAGTCATTAAATCTGTGGCCGCTTGCCTTTACAAACCAGAAGCTGAGCTGAAAATGCCAGTCGTGCATTACATGTATTCAGGCTGTCAAGTAGCCGCAAATCATGCAGCTGCGGGAACAGAAACTAAATCTCCGAGCATTTCCAAATACTCAGAGGTCACCTGAGCATGCTCGGGAAAACCCAAGCAACGAGCATACTCGCTCATCACTACGCAGTGCAGTTTGAACAGATGATTGGATTTTTTATGCTGAAAGAAAAATATTTCTCCAACAGCACAACACCCTATGTAATAAGCAAAAAATGTGCCGCCAATAAACATAAGGACTGAACAATAATATCAGTGATCATTCTGTCCACATCATTAGTCAATTGGTTCTCGTTTAACAGTCTGAAATGGGATTATATAAATGCACACTAGTTATTTCTGTGTGATGGTACAATATGTTAGCATTTGGTGAAAACCTGCAATATCAGTATCTGCACCACGGGAAGTCAAAGACATAAGACACACGTCCTGTCACATAATTGGTCCAGTATGTGAAGCTCTCCACTAGTGATGAGCAAATATGCTCAGATAACGTCTTATTCGGGCATGCTCGGGTGTTATCCAAGTGTCTTCAGCGCGCTCTTATATTATGTTCGAGTCCCAGCGGCTGCATATTATGAGGCTGTTAGTCAGTATTTGTCAGTCAGAGACTGAGGAGGATGAACCTTAGTAAGGGAAAGCCTGGAGGTGGCTTTTTCTGGCATTAAGCTCTTTACACCTCTATGTGGTGGTAATATAGCAAGGAAGGATATTTGGTATTGGGCTTAATAAGAGCCATACAAATTACAGTAGCTATTTATTGGTTGATACTAATAGTTATGCTAGAATATACTGGCAATTTAAGACAGACGGGGCAAAGTGCGGTCCTTTGACTGTTCCTGTGAGGCCCAGGAAATCCAAGAAGCCTGGAAACAGTGACGTCCCACAGGGCCACCACCTCCCTAGAATTTCAGTTTCTCCAGTTTCTATATTCTCAGGAAAATACCATGGGGGTGGCTGTGTGACGACTTCATACTGGATGAAGGGCTTTTTGGGGACATCATACTGTGTGGAAAAAATATTACTATAAAATAATAATGACCACAATTAAGATTGGCCTGTTGGGTCAGACAGTCTTAGTCTCTCATGTGATATCTAAGGAAAATTAATTGTCCACCCCTGATCTAATAACTACAGATAAAAGTGCTGCTGAATAGATTGGCGCTCGATAAATACAATTATTATTATTATTATTATTAAAATATTTGTCTGACTACAGAAAAAAACTATTTTTTTTAAATAAACATAAACCTATTACCACTATCAAAAATGTATTGGAATAATATCCTACAGGGATAATTCTGTCATTTTCCATTGATAACGAGATGTTAGGAGAAGCTGGGAATAGTAGTCTTGTAATATGATAAGAGGGAACAAAGTTTCTTTCTGGCAAAGGCGTTGAGGCTGTGAGACAAGGAATATGTTTCAGCTTGGGAACAGGAAAGAGGAAGCGGAAATGCAATCAGGCAGCAGGACTGCCTTTTCCAGTCACAAATTTTAACACTCAGGTTAATATTTTCAAGGGACTTCAGAATCACAGTTGCACCTTGCAAACAATAATGGTATGCTGATCAAGAATTATGTGCTGTGTTTCCTGTTTGGCTATCTCTGCATACTTACAGTATAAGCTACACCTAACTTACCAGTGATAATGGTAAGATGATATACAATATTATAGCTCACAACCATCCCAGATTCTGTGGGACTGTCCCATCACATGAGAGCTTCTGTCTCTCCTGATACTCACCTCTCTCCCAGGTCTTCATTGCTCTGTAGCTGCTCCTCCTTGAGTTCTGAGCTGCGCCTTTCTCTTCTCAGTGCACAAATTAAATATTCACTGCTTCTTTTCCTGCTGTGATCAGGTCTCACACTTGCATTTTGATGTTCACAAGCTGAAGCTCTACCAATGAGCCACAGCTTATAATGATGTGGTTAGGAGAATTTGGTAATCTTGACCTCTATTGCAGGCTGTGAACCCAGGAGCTAATTATACATGTCCATAGAAATACAACGTATATATAACAATGTATTTCTATGATCCCGGTATTCTAAGGTGAAGAAAATATATTCTTTGTTAGTATAAAAGTAGCAAAAATGATAAGCAGCAGTTACAAAAAAAGTAATTTTCCATATCTTAGGAGTCTCCCCAGGTCTTGGCCATCACGATGTGATGTGGTTAGGAGAATTTGGTAATCTTGACCTCTATTGCAGGCTGTGAACCCAGGAGCTAATTATACATGTCCATAGAAATACAACGTATATATAACAATGTATTTCTATGATCCCGGTATTCTAAGGTGAAGAAAATATATTTTTTGTTAGTATAAAAGTAGCAAAAATGATAAGCAGCAATTACAAAAAAAGTAATTTTCCATATCTTAGGAGTCTCCCCAGGTCTTGGCCATCACGATGTGATGTGGTTAGGAGAATTTGGTAATCTTGACCTCTATTGCAGGCTGTGAACCCAGGAGCTAATTATACATGTCCATAGAAATACAATGTATATATAACAATGTATTTCTATGATCCCGGTATTCTAAGGTGAAGAAAATATATTTTTTGTTAGTATAAAAGTAGCAAAAATGATAAGCAGCAGTTACAAAAAAAGTAATTTTCCATATCTTGGGAGTCTCCCCAGGTCTTGGCCTCACGACTCAGCACTACAGCCAGGAGCCTAAAGGGGGTTTTACACATAGCGATATCGCTATAGTGTCACCGATTTTGTGACGTTATAGCGATATCGCTATGTGTGATACTTACCTCCGACCGGCTCCCCCACTGTCCATTGCTGATAGCGCGAGAATGTCCGGCTCCATTTCTCATTGTCAGCTTCTTGCTGGGGCTTCCTGCTGTGACGACGAGCGACGCGTGGACACGGGCGGGAGGACGCCAGGATCGCTGTGTGTGAAAGGTGAGTATCGTGCGCTGCGTCGCTGCTACATCGCTGTGAGGTCTGCCTGTGTGACAGCTCACTAGCGATCATTTAGCGATGCACCAGTGATCCTGACCGGGTCGGATCGCTGGTCGGATCGCTGGTGCATCGCTAAATGTAAAAGGGCCTTAAGCTACTGAACCACAAGCTCTGATGATGTAATGAGGATAATTTTGTGTACCCGATCTGTACTGCAGGCTCTGACTCCACAGGCAGGTTATACTGAGACCAGGGCCGGTTTTAGACAAATTGGGGCACTGGGCAAAATTCAAAGTGAGGCCCCCAATCCTGAAATATTCCACCAACAACACTGTTAGGCCCCCTTCACATGTCCATATAAAACACGTACGTGTTACGCCGATATCGGTGTCACCAGTGTTTTCAATCAGTGTGTTGTCCATGTGCCATCCGTGTTTTTCTGGTATGGATACTGGAAATGAAATTGCAAAACTTCCCACATAATTTCCATGTTAAACACGGACAGCACACGGATAGCACGTGTATGGCTAATGCACAGCACACATGGGAAAACAAGGACATGAGTGCAGCACCGTAGGATAAATAGGAGACACGTGGCATCTGTGAAAAAAATGATACCCGGTTGTGTGAAAGGGGTCGTACAGTCACATATCAGAAAACATTAGCAGAATTGCCATCTTTTTCTACATCCTACCTCACAAACAGCAGCATAAAAAGCGATTAAAAAAAGTCCTACATGTCCCCCCAAACTACTCTGCTAAATCCCCTCTGGCTCCATGGCCGATGGTTCGGGGTCCCTGATGATTATTATTATTCACTTTGCAACTATAATATAAGGTGCAGCCACTGGAAGACTGCAGCCCAGTGCTGAGACTGGCGAACACCCCCGGAGCCACAAGACCACTGCAGCCCAGTGCTAAGACTGGTGTAAGGGGTGTGAGCTTTACCAATTTAAATTCTTATGCTGTTATTTATATTTACATGTATATAATTGCTATGTATCTCATTGTGACGTATTTTCGCATATTTATACTATATGTATGATAAAGACAGTGCAGTTAGGGAAAGGGGCCACTAGATGGGGGCACTGGGTACACTGCATAGTAAGGTTTAGCTGTAGGACACTTAGGAGTTAACAATAGGAGGGTTTAGCTGGGAATAAGCTAGAGAGTCTTTCTGTACATAGCCAGTCAGGGGTAGACTCCTGTGTGTGCTCAGGTGGCCTATGGCCTGGGCTGCTCAGCTACCACATAACGTTATAATCAGAAGCCCAGCTGTGGGGAAGTTGACCTGACGGATGGACTTGTTAGTAGGAAGGAGGGACGGTATGTGTACTTTAGATAGAGGTTTGTAATGACAGAAGGGAAACAGCTGGGAAAAGTGTAGATTGAGTGCAGACCACAAGATGGCAGGGGAGAGTGTGAGTTGGTCATGGGGGGGCGGAGTTACAGGGAACCGGGAAGGTTATAAATAGGACAGGAGGGTTCCAGAAAGTTCCAGTCCCGAGAGGAACTCTGAGGAGAGGAGTCAGAGAAGGAGTACGTGCTGTGAGGGGAGTTCAACTAGGGGACTGAGGAGAAAGGAAGTCAGGGGGGTGGCCCCGACATGAAGAACTGCAGAACTGACGAGTCCCCGGGGGAAACATACCAAATTGACGATGATCTCTGACCTGTAATGTGCTGTTAGTGAACAGGCCTAAGGCGGCCACAGTGACCGAGCTGGGAGGAACGTCACTGCGCTAAAAGTACGATGTATGTATCCGGGCCTGGAAACGGAGGGCTGTGGAAGAATTGCGGTGTACTGCTGAGGTCGTCAGGCGGACAACTAAATAAACTTGGACCTGTTGTACCCGAAATCTGCCTCCATCTTGTGTCTGTGACGTCTGTGCACGGTAAATGAGGGACCACCCCCCAGTCTGGCCCACCCTACTACACAGCCATCCCTGGAAAGTAGTAGAAGAGTAAGAAAGGAAGAGAAGAGTAAAGAGCACAGTATGCACAGAAGTGGTGTGGAAAGTGAAGTGAGTAGTGGGTCGCCCTCACACACCCAGGGCAGCGGTGTACTCGGTACCGGGCCGGTGTCAAGGCGGGAATGTGTCACAGCAGCGGTGACCCGGTCCGTGGCCCTGGGCGCCCAATATCAATGGCGGTGATGTTAATGGTGTTAAAGTTTATATGAAGAGTTTGTGACGCCACCCGTGGTGTTTGGCAAGTAAGATGGTAAGCCAACGCTGCATACAGATCCACTGGGACTGATGGTGTGGTGCAGCAGAGATGGTATAGCTCCCCATAGGTGAAGCTGTAGTCCCAGGGCAGTGTAAGTGCATGGATGAGGAGAGGCGCAGAATGGTATGGAGGTTGGTACCCAGATGTAGTGGTGCGGGAATAACTGGAGGACACCAGAGCATGCGGTTCCAAAGCTTTACTCGCTGTTTGCAGTTCACACAACTACCTCCGTACTGTGTTCTCCAGGTCAGGGCTCCAGCCAACCTCCAAGCAGGATAGGATTCTCCCTTCCACACTCCGCCAACATGTACCTTACTGAACGACTCCTCCAATGCGCCTTTAGGTGCGAATCACTCCAGTACTTAATTACCCTGGATTGCCTCTCTCTAGGTGTTCCTAGTCTTTACTTGTATGACAGACAGCTGTAGCCTGCTTTGGGGACTCCTCACTGCGTCCCGGCTCTCTATTCAGTTGCTGTTGTGTCCCAAGTCTATGATGGGAGCAAGGCGTTAGCGGCTCACTACTCCTCCGGTGTCTGTTGCCGGACATAAAGATCCAATCAACCTCGGGGACCGGGCCCCGGCCTTTGCGCTCTCTGGACTGGAAGGGTTCTCTATCTTTCTTCAACCAGCTTCCCACCGTCCTTCTATTCTCCTTTGTTCCGATCTGTTCTATCTCTCTTATGGAAGGTTAAGTTATCAATCTTATCAGTCTCTTTCTCTGGTCTTTCTCGTGCCAGCAGCCCAGATCACTGGGACCTGCTGCAGCACGTCCTTCAGACACCCATCTTCTCTCTTCTCTCTCCTCTAACCAACTAACCACTAACTCTCATTCTTCCCATCTTCCCACTCTTTTATATCTAATTCCACCCGCCTTCCCAGCACCTCTCGTGTTACGAAGCAAGGGACCACAAAAGGCACCCTATGACCTTTCCAGCATAAAGCATGGATGGGTCCCTGCTGAACTATCCTGTGTGTGGGGTGCAGGTGTTGGAATGCGGAAAGGAGTTCCCAGCCTACCTGGATGGTGGGGCATTACACCTTAGGAGAAGGTGCAGTACCTCTGTGGCGACTGAAGCCTCAGGGGCACCACAGTAGCAGAAGAAGAGAGAGTGGGCCACAGTAAAAGTGCACAGGCAGGTTAACCGTTGATGTGGTGGACGACCCTGTAGACAGTATTTCTGAGTCTGAGACAAAGCTGGCTGAAGGGGGATTTATTGCAGTGGCGTTTTCACCAGGCACCTTGTCCCGTTATATCTTTGTGGCTTATTCCGTGACGTGGAGGAAGAAGCAGGGAAAGAGAGAAATGTGCTGCTAGTATTGTGAAGAATGTGCTGGAAGTGTAATAGATGTGCTGTGCCCTGAAGATAATAAACCTGTGTTGTTTATTGTTGCTTTGGACTCTACCTCCTGTCCTTGGAAAACAGGGAAGAATGGGGGACACAGCAGTGAAGAAGTATCTGCCAGCACAGTGAGTACGGGTTGTGCTGATATGATGGAGAGACCTTCTCTGTCCGAGGAGAAGAGTTGGGGTAAGCCAAGCCCTGGGGCCATGACCACAACCGTTGTTATCTTATACTGGCAGAGACTCCCGGAGCCACACGACCACTGCAGCCCAGTACCAAGACTGACGGAGACCCCTGGGGCCACAAGACCACTGCAGCCCAGTTTTAAGACTGACGGAGACCCCTGGAGCCAAAGGACCACTGCAGCCCAGTGCTGAGACTGACAGAGACCCCTGGAACATCAGTGCTGGAGCCACAGGGGATTTATCATTTCATGCTAATTATTTTTACATTCTCAGACAACCCCTGTAGACACTGTTCACACGCACCATTTTTGCTGCGGATTGATCTGCACTGTTGGCAGGAAATATTCTTCGTTTTCGCAGCCTTTTCACCTGCATTTTTTGTCAAATTCATTTGAATAAGGAAAAAAACATTACAGAAATGCTGAAAGACGACAGCAAAAGATTTATAAAAAAAGTGTCTTGTGGCCGGTGTCAATGTCTGGCCAGTGTCCGTGTCTGGCTGCTGCACTGGGACAGTGTGGAATAGTATAGTAGACTGCACTATTCCACACAATAGTATATTAAACTCTGTTCACACTGCGCTTCCGCAGTGCGTCTGGGGGCTCTGCCTGAATCCCCCTAAAATAGGGTTCATGTAAATCCCCAATGGGCCACAGACTGCAGTGTCTGACACCACCAGAGGTCAAATGAATTTGTTTTTTTTCTGAAATTGACCGTCTGATTTATTTTCTTAGGGTAGGTGCACACAATCAGGAATTGGCAGCACTTTGGACACAGTCGATGTCGGCTGCCATCTACTAAACGCAGGTGAATCCTCTGTGTTCATTGAACCGTGTGGATTCACTGAGTCCAATATATTGTTTGGGTGGAAGTTATCTTGTAGAGACTCACGTCTCCGCAAGATAAATAGACATGCTGCGGTCTGGATGCCTAGTCGGCACGGGATTTCTTTAAGTCCCATTCACTATGCTGTAACATCTGGACGCTGCACAAGTACACAGCTTCCAACCCGCAGCAATTACTGATCATGTGCACCTACCCTCAGAGTCTGTGTCTTTTCATCTAAAAGTGTCCACTTTTCTGCGGCTGTTATGATAGACGGACACGTTCAGAAAAAAAGCATCACATGTGGAATTGATTTGAGCTCCATTCCTGTCATTACAATCTATGGCTCTATACAGGATTCAGGCTGAATGCACTGGGATAACTATACACAATATTGTCCACACAACAATTCACTTGGACTGAGAACTCAAAAATTCAAAACAACAAAAGATGCAACCATGAGTATAATCCAAAAAAATATTGATTTTTATTTAAAAAATAAATTGAAAATATATCATAAAACAGAAGCCACTTTTCCACAAAAACAAGACATTAACACTGGCATATGTGTATCACCATGATTCAAAAAATGGCACAATGCCCTTTAATAAATATGTGCAAAATATGCAATTAAAGCAAGGTATCAGTGCAAAAAAATATATATTAATGAAAAATGAAAAGATAAAAAATAATTTTTAAAGTCTCATGCAATTGCAATACATTATAAATAAATGACAGTTATGTCCCCCCTGGGACAGTATAATAAAGTTAAAAAAAAGGTGTAAAAATAATTTATAAAAAAGTCGCTAACTAAATTATACAAAATTTCTAAATAAATTAAAAAAAAAAAATTCCCTAATAAATTCATTTTTTGGAAATACAAAAAAAACAAAACAATAAAAGTACACATATTTAGTATCGTCGTGTCCGTTACGACCCGCCCTATAAAACTGTCCCATTAGTTAACCCCTTTAGCGAACCCCTTAAAAAATAAAAATAAAAAACAAAGGAAAAAATAATGCTTTATTATCATACCGCCGAACAAAAAGTGCAATGTAAATAACCATGGTACCACTGAAAACGTCATCTTGTCCCGCAAAAAAAGAGCTACCATATAGCATCATCAGTGAAAAAATAAAAAAGTTATAGCTCGCAGAATAAAGTGATGCAAAAATGATTATTTTTTATATAAAATTGTTTTTATTGCATAAAAGCGCCAAATCATAAAAAAACAACATAAATGAGGTATCGCTGTAATCGTACTGACCCGAAGAATAAAACCGCTTTATCAATGTTACCGCACGCGGAACGGTGTAAACGCACCCCCCAAAAGAAATTCTTGAAATGCTGGTTTTTGTTCATTCTGCGTCCCAAAAATCGGAATAAAAAGCGATCAAAAAATGTCACGTGCCCGACAATGGTACCAATAAAAACGTAAACTCGTCCCACAAAAAATAAGACCTCACATGACTCGGTGGGTCAAAATATGGAAATATTATAGCTCTCAAAATGTGGTGATGCAAAAACTATTTTTACAATAAAAAGCATCTTTTAGCGTGCGACAGCTGCCAAGCATAAAAACCGCCATAAATAGTAAATCAAACCCCCCGTTATCACCCCCTTAGTTAGGGAAAAATAATAAAAGTAAAAAAATGTATTTATTTCCATTTTCCCATTAGGGTTAAGGCAGGGTTAGAGCTAGAGTTAGGGCTAGGGCTAGGGCTAGGGTTAGGGCTGAGATTATGGTTAGGGTTGTGTTGGGGTTAGGGTTGGAGTTAGAATTGGGGGGTTTCCACTGTTTGGGCACATCAGGTGCTCTCAAAACGTAACATGGCATCTGATCTCAATTCCAGCCAATTCTGGGTTGAAAAAGTCAAATAGTGCTCCTTCCCTTCCAAGCTCTGCTATGCGCCCAAACAGTGTTTTACCACCACATATGGGGTATCAGCCTACTAAGGACAATTGCAAAACAACTTTTGGGGTCCAATTTCTCCTGTTACCCTTAGGAAAATAAAACATTGGGGGCAATAATATCATTTTTGTGGAAAAAAATATGATTTTTTTATTTTCACGCCCGGGCATTATAAACTTCTGTGAAGCACTTGGGGGATCAAAGTGCTCACCACACATCTAGATAAGTTCTGTTGGGGGTCTAGTTTCCAAAATGGGGTCACTTGTAGGGAGTTTCAACAGTTTAGGCACATCAGAGGCTCTCCAAACGCGACATGACACCCGCAGACCATTCCATCAAATTCTGCATTCCAAAATGTTACTACTTCCCTTCTGAGCCCCGACGAGTGTCCATTCAGTAGTTTTCTCCCACATATGGGGTATCAGCGTACTCAGGACAAATTGGACAACAACTTTTGGGGTCCAATTTCTCCTGTTACCCTTGGGAAAATAAAAAAATTGGGGACTAAAAGATCATGTTTGTGGAAAAAATATGATTTTTTTTATTTTCACGCCCAGGCGTTATAAACTTCTGTGAAGCCCTTGGGGGTTCAAAGTGCTCACCACACATCTATATAAGTTCCTTGGAGGGTCTAGTTTCCAAATTGGTGTCATTTGTGGGGGGTTTCCACTGTTTTGGCACATCAGGGGCTTTCCAAACGCGACATGGTGTCCGATCTCAATTCCAGCCATAAAAGTCAAATGGCACTGCTTCCCTTCCGAGCTCTGCCATGTGCCCAAATAGTGATTTACCCCCACATATTGGGTATCAGCGTACTCAGGACAAATTGCACAATAACTTTTAGGGTCCTGTTACCCTTGGGAAAATAAAAATTGGGGTTGAAAAGATCAATTTTGTGGAAAAAATATGATTTTTTAATTGTACCGCTGTACGTTATAAACTTCTGTGAAGCCCTCGTGGGTTCAAAGTTCTCACCACTATCTAGATAAGTTCCTTGGGGGGTCTAGTTTCCAAAATGGGGTCACTTGTGGGGAGTTTCCACTGTTTAGGCACATCAGGGGCTCTCCAAACGTGACATGTCGTCCGATCTGAATTCCAGCCAATTTTGCATTGAAAAAGTCAAACGGCGCTCTTTCCCTTCTGAGCTCTGCCATGAGCCGAAACAGTGGTTCCCCCCACATATCAGGTATCAGGTATAACTTTTGCAGTCCAATTTCTCCTGTTACCCTTGGTAAAATAAAAAAAAATTAGACCTGAAGTAATTTTTTTGTGAAAAAAAGTTAAATTTTAAACATTCAAAAAATTCCTGTGAAGCACCTGAAGAGTTAATAAACTTCTTGAATGTGGTTTTGAGCACTTTGAGGGGTGCAGTTTTTAGAATGGTGTCACTTTGGGGTATTTTCTATTATATAGACCCCTCAAAGTGACTTCAAATGTGATGTGGTCCGTAAAAATAAAATGGTGTGGTAAAAATGAGATATCGCTGGTCAACTTTTAACCCTTCTGACTTCCTAACAAAAAAAAATTTGGTTTCCAAAATTGTGCTGATGTAAAGTAAGCATATGTGAAATGTTACTTAGGCCTCTTTCACACTTCAGTTTTTTTGCATCAGTTCAAATCCGCCAAAAAGTCATTAAAGCGGATCCGTTGTTAACTGATGTGAACGGATGGCACAGGATCCGTTTTTAGACGGATCCTGAAAATGCAGAAATTTAAAGGAAATGCTGGAGAGAGAGAGAGAGAGAGAGAGAGAGAGATTTTTTTTTTTGTCCGGCACCCAGAAAGAATTTCAGGTTAAATGAGTGTCTGGAGGATCCGCCACAGAAAAAAACGTTACAAGCTCCGTTGTGAAATCTTTGAGGATGGTGACGGACAGCAATTCGTCACAATCCGCCATTAATGCAAGTCAATGGGGAAAAAAACGGATCCTCAAAAAAATTTGAGGATCCGTTTTTTTCAAAACCTGGCGGATTGTGACTGATTGTAAAAAACGGAAGTGTGAAAGAGGCCTTATTAAGTTTATTGTGTGCCATATCTCTGTGATTTAAGGGCATAAAAATTCAAAGTTGAAAAATTGCGAAATGTTCAAAATTTTCGCCAAATTTCTGTTTTTTTCACAAATAAATGCAAGTTATTTGAATTAAATTTTACCAATAACATGAAGTACAATATGTCACGAGAAAAAAATGTCAGAATCAGTGGGATCCATGGAAGCGTTTCAGAGTTATTAGCACATAAAGGGACAGTGGTCAGAATTGTAAAAATTGGCCCGGTCATGAACTTGCAAACCACCCTTGGGGGTAAAGGGGTTAAGTAAGAAAGGGGGCTAAAATCAATCACATATAAAGCAGCAAATTGCAAAACGAACTTACATCTGGCCAGTGAATGTCTAACCACCCCAACTGTTGTGAGTTCATTTTCCCCTTCGTCACTGGGGTCTGGTGAACTCCCTATTCTGGTAAAGGAAGGTAATGAGCCTGATTATCAGGCACCTGAGTCTAATGAGGATGACTGGCTGAGTGGAGTCACGGACTGGATATAAGGCTGCCGACGCCCTTCTGCCCTGTGGGTGATTTCTTTGTGGACTTCTAGGACACCAGTCTGATTCCTGCTCCCCTAAAGCTAAGTTTTCTGTTTTGCCTGTTAGCCTTTTGTTTTGTTTTTTGTTTTCCTTGCTTTTCAGTATTCTGCCATTCCCTGCTGGGGTGAGCTGAATCTCCTTTTGCCTGTAGCTCTGTCTTTAGTATATTCCTGAGTACTGACATAGCTTTTTTGAAGCCTAGCGTCTTCAGGGCCTTTTTCATTGTCAGTCTGTTGGCTCTTATTTTCATAGGGTTTTTCACGGATTGCAGACAGCAGCCTTCCTGTCCTTTTCTATCTAGTTAGCTTGGGCCCTCTTTGCTCAGTCTATCTTTCTGTCTGTGTTGGTGTTTTCGTCTTGCTTCACCGTCATTATATGTTGGGGGCTGCCTATTGCTTTGGGGTCTGCTCTGGGGCAGTTTAGATTTCCCCTTTCTTTCTTTAGGCCTATTTAATTCTCCGGCTGTGATCGAGGGGTCTAGGGCATCGTAGGAACCCCCCACGGCTACTGCTAGTTGTGTTGATAGGTTCAGGGGTCTGCAATCCGATAGCTGCCAACTTCTCTGGTTTTCTGGACTTAGCTAGCATTTCTGTTTTTGCCTCCTACGGTGACTCAATCATAACACCCAACGCACGTTTTGTGTCACTTCTGAATTTCCCCATGGTGGGACGATTAAAGGATTAAAGGATTATCTTCATCAGAAAAGTCTGGGAGTGCAAACTCATGACGACCTTTGACACACTCAATGCAGGAATAATGCGTTGCATGGATTTATGTCTTTTTACATCAATTAAGGAATTTGCTCAAAAGACCTTGTGGGGGCATCACAACACATTACCAGACCCCAATCAGAAGACAATTAAACTCTCACTCCTTATCTATGAACTGGTCCAATATTTATGTCCATAACTATCTATCATTCCCCCATAATGATAGTTCTGCTTCACGTCACTTGTCTTATCTATTGCATTTTTTCTGTGCTGCATTGTGCATAAATATGTGATTATTCAGATTTTGTATTAGACAATGCCTGATGAAGAGACCATCTTTTCAGTTAGCCATTAAAAGGTATCAACCACTGAGGACTCTCTATTTTTCTATTCTTGATAATCAGCTGTCAGTTTTGCCTGGCTGGTTATCTAAAATATAGGGGAACACACATAAATTTTTTTTTATTATTTTTTATAGCGCAATTGATGGGTCAATTGATGTAACTTTTCCTGGTGTCTGCCCCTAATTTTAGCTAATTTGTTAGCTTTTTGGATCCCCTGCAAGTGTCTATGTGCTTGGTTTTGCCTCCCATTGAAATCAATGGGGTTCAAGTATGTTCATCGAACCATTCGTGGAACATGTCGGGACGTTCACCGATCCAAACTTTGAAAGGATCGCTCATATCTTCTGAGAACACAATTTTTAAGGCCAGGTCCAGAACAGTGCAAAACAAGTGGTCAGTTGGATGGCAGATGATGCTTCCAGTATGTTTCCCTGCACCACCATGTCTTCCACATGGTCCAGTCTCATTAGCTAAGAGACGAGACCACATAAACCTCACCCTGATCCTCCTTCCTCCCAACATGACGAGCTCCAAGAGATGAATAATCCCACACCTGTAGACTCCGAGGAGCTCTTTACATTTCCATTCTTTGATTCTGGCCTCTCACTCTGCATGTTTTAAGATGGACATAAGGAGATCATGTGTAGTGATTCCCAAGTAATTGAGCAGTCACGGTCAGAAGAAAGCAATGGTGGGGAATGGCAATTAGTGTCTCAAGAGGTAGTTTTTTGATGAGACACAGTTGCCATAAGCAATGTTGTTAAATCAACAAGTCAGGAGGACCAGAGTGTGGAAGTGGAACACTAGGTTGTGGACGATGAAGTCACTGACCCAACCTGGGAAGGTGCCAGTGCAGAGTGAGGCCAGCAGCACAAAGGGGAGGGATCCACAGCACCGCAACAGGCTGGAAGAGGCAGTAGAGTGGCCAGAGGGAGAAGGCGGACAACTATTCCCCGGAGTACCCACGAGTGGCAACTTCTCAAGCCAATGGTTATGTGCTCCTCAGTCTGGCGCTTTTGTAAACAAAAGTGTGGATGATAAAAGAATAGTCATTTGCAACCTTGCCATACTAAGATCAGCAGGGGCCTGACCACTACCAGCCTGACCACCTCCAGCATGCTCATGTCATCAAAGCACCCAACTAGGTGAACTGAACGCCTGGGTCCACAATGTCTGCCAGTGACACCACTGCCTCTTCCCCTATGCTACATGCTTGTCAATCATCTGTCCATAACGCAGGCATTGATGACTCCCACCCTGCATCTGTTGTACATTTGCAAGCACCATCAGCAACCAAGTCCAATTCCCTGTCCCAACGCAGAGTTCAGCTGTCCCTACCCCAGGCCTTGGAAAGCAAGCAAAAATACACAGCCATCAACCACCAGCCCAAACACTAAACAGGCACATTTCCATACTTCTTGCCCCAGAAATATTGCCGTTTAGGATTGTGGACATTGAGGCTTTACACAACCTCATGGCGGCCGCTGTCCTATGGTACTCGGTCCCCATCGGCCACTATTTTTCCCAGTGTGTCATCCACATCTTACAACAGCACATGTCCCTTTACATCACCCATGCCCTGACCAATGCAGTTACTGAGAAGGACCACTTAACGACCAACACATGGACAGGTGCTTGTTGCCAGGGACGCTATATTTCCCTGACATCACATTGGGTGAACCTTGTGGACTCTGGGACCCTGGGACTGCACACATGCTACCAACTCCGAAGATTGCAGGCCCTAGATCCATCAGGGTTTCCTCCACCTCATATACCAGTTTCAGCAAACCCTCCTCCTCCTCAATCTCCAACTTGTTATCTTGGAGCACGTCATCCATATGAGTTGCTAGATGGAATCACTGCAGCACTGCCTTGATGAAGAGGCAACAGGCTCTGATGGAACTAATTTGTTTAGGTGACAAACAGCACAGCACTGCAGAGTTGTACAAAGGTATAACAGACGAGACAGATCTGTGACTCTCGCCGGTGAACCTACAACCAGGCATGGTCGTGTGTGATAATGGCCATAACCTGGTGGTGGCTCTGAAGCTTAGCAAGCTTGCATACATACCATGCCTGGCCTCAATGCTCAACTTAATGGTTCAGTGGTTTCTGAAAACCTACCCAGATTTGCCTGAGCTACTTTTGAAGTTGCGTTATGTGTGCACCTATTTCTGCAAGTCAGCTACAGCTGCCGCTGGTTTGGCATTGCTGCAACAGTGCTTGCAAGTGCCAGCTCACCAACTGTTGTGCAATGTGACCACTTACTAGAACTCCACATTACATATGTTGGCAAGGCTTGTGAGCAGCAGATGTGAATAGTTGAATACCAGCTAGTTGAATACCTGACAAAGCCATGGGGGCGAAACGCGTGTTGAGGTGCCTGGAAGCATGACAGTGGAGTGTATCTGCCTCCTCAGAGCACATTATGGCCACAGGTACAAATTAGATTTCTTGTTGGTTAAACTAATTATGGATATTGTCTCATATCAACGATTTAAGCTCATATGGCTTTGTTTGTATGCTAACCCATTTTTACTTCAATATCTGTTTCCCATCTGATATATGGTCATATATGTGCCTTTTCATAGATATGTATCTATTTATACTGAGGCTTATGTTGGTTATCCTTATATGGACTAACCATCTGTCTGTTTAAATTAACCATTGATGCTATTCTTTAGATTGGACAGCTTAGCCTATATGATACTGTTTACATTTAGCAAGTAAATTTTTTCTTATATTTATCTTCAATTTATTTGTGAATATGTATACGCCTCCTTATGGATACGGGTCTATTTACTTATACTGAGGTTTTCATGTGGTGTCCTTACACAGACTCACTATGGTGTTGATATATCTGCTGTCTTCGCTGTCATAGTTATTGTATGTTTTATGTCTTTTTGTGTGTTCCGTTCTCACCAGATATTGTTTGTTACATAGCATACATAATAAAATTGTTATATTTTCCTGACTTTTGTATCTATTTAGTATTATTATTATTTTTGTTTAATTTTTGTTGCTTCTGATTTGCTGTATAGTCATGTAACTATTATTTATTATACTGTGAAGTCCTAAACCTATATTGCTGTAGGTTCTACCAGATACAACATGCCTGTCAGTATTCTGGTCAGCCTCCTCACATAACAACTAACAAGTTGGCATGGATGTTTGACATCTCTGAGGTTCTACAATACTTTGAGAATATGAGAGAACATTAGAGAGCTTAAATCTCAAAGTGAACAAATGTGAAAAAGTAAGTCTATGAGTCTTGTTTTTAAGAAAATAAAAGATTATGTTTTAATTTTAAATACACAAACAAGACATACAGGTATAAACTTATTCACCACATGAATTATGACAAATATGACAGGCGGTCAGTGATATAACCTTTCAGGAATCAAGCAAGATGATGAGCGGCAATGATCCCATAATCAGCAAAACCATCCCACTTCTGTGTCTAATCAAACGCTCACTGCTGACAATGCTGGAGGAAGAAAATACACAAAATAAATGTCACAACTCTGTTGTCGGGTGACCCGGGACCAGGGGCTTATTCCCTAGCTGGCCCTGTTACCCGGGTTACTTTTGTAGTTGAAGAAGCCGAGGCCACGTACCTTGCCTTATCTCCTGAATATACCCTCCATCTGTAACCTTCCTCCACTCTGAGAAATGGGGAGTAGCAGTACACCATAGTACACAAACCAGACGAACAAGGAAAATGGAAAATACCATGCATACAAATATACACTGACATATAACAGAGGAATGCACTGGGGAGTGGAAGATAGGGTAATACCAAAGTAGGAGAATAAAGGGAATTATCACACTCACTAAACAACAGTCACCAATAAATCCACCAAACATCTACTTTTATAACCACTAACTACTATCCTCCTATCCATGCAGCATAAGCTATCCCTGATGAAGTGTGTCCGTCAGGACCCAGATTATATAGAGGATAGGAGTGGCTAACCATGCTCAGTTGAAAGCCCTAGCTCCCCAGAGCTTCAACATTATTATTGTAGTGCCATTTATTCCATGGCACTTTACATGTGAGGAGGGGTATACATAATAAAAACAAGTACTGTAATCTTAAATGAAACAAGTCACGACTGGTACAGGAGAGGATCCTGCCTGCGAGGGCTCACGATCTACAAGGGATGGGTAAGGATACAGTAGGCGAGGTCGGGCAGCGGTTTGGTCGATCGGTGGTTACTGCAGGTTGTAGGCTTGTCAGAAGAGGTAGGTCTTCAGGTTCTTTTTGAAGGTTTCCATGATAGGCGAGAGTCTGATGTGATGTGGTAGAGAGTTCCAGAGTAGGGGTGATGCGCAGGAGAAATCTTGTATGCTATTGTGGGAAGAGGATATAAGAGGGGAGTATAGAAGGAGATCTTGTGAGGATCAGAGGTTGCTTCCTGTGGCGGAGAGGGCTAGTAAAATGGTACAATAACAGAATGTCTTAGTTGAACAATTAGTGCAAAAATTTCCATATGACAATGCTGGCAGTAGAGGTAATAGATCCTTGAGCAACCAAGGAGGAGAGATGAGAGAGACACACACCAGGTCTATCAGAGGCAGGGGAACACTATCAAAGGTCTGGGACAGTTTCATCTGACCTTCCTAGCGCCCAAGCTCTGATGCGCGGGATAGTCTGTCAAGGAGGGAAACATTTTTGAAGATAGTGAAGGAGTACCTAGCCGACTGCACCAGCATCCTCCATGATTCCTTTGTGCCGTACAACTATTGGGCATGCAATCTGGACATGTGGCATGAACTGTCCCTCTATGCATAGGTGGCGCTGGACTGTCCTGCCGCTAGCAGTTTGTCAGAGCGTGTTTTTATTGCGGCCGGATTCATGCTAACTGATAGGCGCATCCGCCTGTCAAGTGAAAATGCTCTTCTCAAAATGAACAAGGCCTGGATTGACCCAGACTTCTCAACTCCACCAGATGACAGGCGGGGAACATAAAGGTAATTCAAATGTTCCTTTTTTTCTGGTGTATTTCCATACAACGCTTCCGACACAAAAAAGGGTATACGGTTCATGGTTTCTTCTTTTTGTTGTACTGTTCCTCCATCTCCCACATATCAATAGGGTCATCAGGCGGCCCCCACTCAAAATCTTTATAGGGTCATCAGGTGGCATCAATCTTCTATGATGCCTTCCTTCATAATTTTTTTAGGATGTGTATGAGGCCTACCTCTACAATTCTCTTGCATATGTATTAAGTGGGGAAAATAAGTATTTGGTACACTGCTGATTTTGTAAGTTTTCCAACCTACAAAGAATGGAGAGGTCTGTAATTTTGATCGTAGGTACACTTCAACTTTGAGAGACAGAATCTAAAAATAAAAAAACAGATCATATTGTATGATATTTAAATGATTAAATTGCATTTTATTGCATGAAATAAGTATTTGATTGCCTACCAATCAGCAAGAATTCTATCTCTCATGGACCTGTTAGTTTTCTTTTTTTTTTTTCAAACCTCCTACTCTGCACTCATTACCTGTATTAATTGCACCTGTTTGTACCCCTTACCTGTATAAAAGACACCTGTCCACACACTCAATCAATCATGCTACAACCTCTCCACCATGGCCAAGACCAAATAGCTGCCTAAGGACACCAGGAACAAAATTGTAGACCTGCACATGGGTGAGATAAGCTGCTGGACAATAGGCAAGCAGGTTGGTGGGGAGACAACTGTTGGCACAATTATTAGAAAATGGAAGAAACACAAGATGACTGTCAATCTTCCTTGGTCTGGGACTCCATGCAAGATCTCTGCTCGTGGAGCAAGGATGATTCTGAGAAAGCTTAGTAATCAGCCCAGAACTACAAGGGAGGACCTGATCAATGACCTGAAGAGAGCTGTAATCACAGTCTCAAACATTACCGATAGTAACACACTACACCGTCATGGATTGAAGAGTGGACAAGGTCCCCCTGCTCACACCAGCACATATCCAGACCTTTTGACGTTCGTCAATGACCATCTGGATGATCCAGAGGAGACATGGGAGAAGGTCATGTGGTCCGATGAGACCAAAATAGAACTTTTTTGTATCAACTCCAGTCGCCACGTTTGGAGGAAGAAGAAGGATGAGTACAACCAAAAGAACACTGTCCCAACTGTAAAGCATGGTGGGGGAAACATCATACTTTGGGGGTGTTTTCTCAAAAGGGGACAGGACAACTACACCATATTGAAAGGAGGACATAAAGGGTCATGCATCGTGAGATTTTGGCCAAAAATCTCCTTCCCTTGGTAAGAGCATTAAAGATGGATCGTGGCTCTGTCTTCCAGCATGACAATGACCAGAAACACAGAGTTGGGGCAAGTAAGGAGTGGCTCAGTAAGAAGCATTTCAAGGTCCTGGAGTGACCTAGCCAGTCTCCAGACCTGAACACAATATAAAATCTTTGGAGGGAGCTGAAACTCAATGTTGCCCAGCAACAGCCCTGAAACCTGAAAGATATAGAGAAGATCTATATGGAGGAGTGGTCCAAAATCCCTACCGCAGCATGTGCAAACTTGGTCAAGAACTACAGGAAACATCTAACCTTTGTAATTGCAAACAAAGATTTCAGTACCAAAAATTTATGTTCTGTTTTTCTATTGTATTAAATACTTATTTCATGCAATAAAATGCAAATTAATTCTGTAAAAATCATACAGTGTGATTTTCTGGATTTTTTAAAATATTTTGTCTGAAAGTTGAAGTGTACCTACAATAAAAATTATAGACCTCTTCATTCTTTGTAGGTGGGAAAACTTGAAAAATCAGACGTGTATCAAATACTTAATTTCCTCACTGTTTGTATACACACCAGGGGTAAATGTTTTTTAGCCCTTGCAGTTAGTGCATAGGCTTTACCAGTCTAGGAGTCGAATTCCTTAAAAATAGGAAAAAAATGTTTTATGAGGCCCTACTCTACGTGTCTTCCAGGGTGTATTGCAGTCCCTCCTTCTAATTTTTGGCAGCCCGTGCGTTTAGTGCATAGGCTTTATGAGTCTAGGAGTCCCATTATCTAACAATGTTAACAGAATGTGTATGAGGCCCTCCATTATGTCTAATACAGGGTGTATTGGAGTCTCTCTTCCTTCTAATTTTTGGCAGTTCCTGCATTGTCCGCATAGGCTTTATGAGTTTCAGAGTCCCTCCTTCATAAATTAAACAGCATGTGTCTGACCATGTCACACACAACAGATGCCCAGATAAGGTAGTAAAATGTTAAAATTACATTTACCGGTGATTACTGGTAGGCATAGTTTTAATTCCCCCTCTACTATGTCATTTACTGTAGTCAGTAGTGATTTGGAAATACGGTGAGAGATGGCCCTGCTATTAAGGGGTGGAGGAGGAGTATTTTTTTCTTTTTTTAAGTTTGCCTTATATACAAGTTTGTTAACAATTTTTCCTGTAAAATCCATTTTTTCTTCAGTTTTGTATGTTTTATTGCCAGTCCATAAAAGTGGAGTAATACTCTGACAATATTGTTCGTAGCAGCAATATGGGAGTCAGAGATGCATCCAGGCATCTTCCCCATGCTGTTCCCATTACATTTGAGAACTGTTTCCATCCATTTCAGCAATTTTCCTGACCCCCTTCTGGTCTTCCAGAGAAATATTTGAGTTTCCCATCGACTTCCATTATACTTGTTACTTGACATGCGACCTGCTCGATTCCGGTACAGAGCAATCAAGCATTTTAGTACTCACTCATCGCTAATCAAAACGTCTTCTTCACGGTCGCCAGCATCCTCCATGACAGCTAGTCCTTTTTGGTTAAGGACCCCAGAAGAAAGATAACATTAAAACATAGGAGTCTTCAGAGGGGGTGCACAAGCTTTTCTCCACCTTTACAGCTGGATTCTTTACATATTTGCTATTGAAAAGTCTGTGGATCCAGGCAGGTGTCCATGCAAGCTATGAGCCTTGATTTTTGTCACATGTTCATTCACACATGGATACATTTGGCACATTTTTAGATTGTCTAGATTGTTTAGTATAATTTTGCACTGTCTAAGAATTAGAAAACATTAAGAAATATGCCCCAATAGTTTGCACATTCAGATCACAGTTCTATTATCTCTTTAAAAAACTCTTAGAAAATTCATATTAATTTTGTGTTAAGACGATTTCAGCTGATTGTGAGGCTACTATAATTACTACAATTTCTAATTGAGTCACAGTTTCAAAAAATGAATTTAGTAAGAGACCAAAACAATTCAGCTCACAGTTATCTCTACTGTTTATATAAAAACACCAATCTTTATTATCAAAATACCACAACAAAATCAAAAATAAACCAACACTGCATCATACTTAAAAAGTGATGAAACACCATGGGGAGGTGCCTGTCCCTACACTGGCCTGATTTCCCTACCTGACAGCAGAAGTTGGCACCCTATAACCTGCGCAGTGGCGCCCCCGCTCCACGACGGCTTTCCCTGCTCACCCTATAGGGCCCTATAGTGGCAGGGAGTGTGATAGATGTGAAACAGGTAGGTGAGAAAGGGGAGAAATATTTCAGGCTTGGTGATGAAGAAACTCTGTATAGGTGTGCTTCTATCCAAGTAATGATTCTTCTTCTTGAAGGTCTGATTGGATTCTCTTGATACTAGCACTAGACTGTCTAAATCTTGATAGTCTGATCTAAGTACTGTACTAGTCCTTTTCAAACCTAAGCTAAAGAGGACCCCCTGGGACCAACAAGGTTAGGGGCACTATCAGATATAGTAAAGATGTATGTTATGGTGAAGCACAATTAAACAAAAGTTGCCAAGATATCCCCTTTATGCTAATTTACTATAACCTTGGTCAATATACCAAAAAAATAATAAATAGATAACACTGGTCAACAGCATTTTTGGTGCCAAAGATATTTCATCGAATTTAGGGTATTTTTGGGGTGCTGATTCTGAATATGTCATCAGTTTTGCCAGATTGGCTCAAGTTTTTGAGATTTTTGGTATCTTATTTATAGCACTTGTTGGTAAATGCGACGCATCATCTCATTAATTTCTTTGGATTAGTACTTGAACTGAGCAGTTCTCAATATAGTTTTGTGTTAATTAGTGTTCTAAAAGTTTGTTCATAGCTTGATTTTTGCACTAACTTTATGTTGTTGTCTGTTTTCCAGTGAAAAGCATGAACTCATCATGAAGAAGTTGTCTTAACGATCCAGACTCATTCTGTTACATTTGTGGTGAATATACACTGCCAAAACATAGAAGAAACATAACACACTTCGTAAAAAAAGTGTATTTTGCCTATTTTGGGGTTATGCTTGGGGACCAAGACAAGTTTTGGGCACCACACATAGTGTGCAAAGCATGTATCGAATTATTACGAAAATGGAGCAAAGGACAAAGAAAAAGCTTCAAATTTGGTGTTCCAATGGTGTGGAGAGAGCCAAAAAATCATCATGATGACTGTTATTTATGGTAAACACAGGTACAGGCACATCTTCACAATGAGGGACAGGCCTTCTTGCAGATTCCATGTTACTCCCATTTTCGTTTCTTATGCTTATTGAATCCTTGCACTTGCACTGCACAGAAATAACAGTCATCATGATGATTTTTTGGCTCTCTCCACACCATTGGAACACCAAATTTGAAGCTTTTTCTTTGTCCTTTGCTCCATTTTCGTAATAATTCGATACATGCTTTGCACACTATGTGTGGTGCCCAAAACTTGTCTTGGTCCCCAAGCATAACCCCAAAATAGGCAAAATACACTTTTTTTACGAAGTGTGTTATGTTTCTTCTATGTTTTGGCAGTGTATATTCACCACAAATGTAACAGAATGAGTCTGGATCGTTAAGACAACTTCTTCATGATGAGTTCATGCTTTTCACTGGAAAACAGACAACAACATAAAGTTAGTGCAAAAATCAAGCTATGAACAAACTTTTAGAACACTAATTAACACAAAACTATATTGAGAACTGCTCAGTTCAAGTACTAATCCAAAGAAATTAATGAGATGATGCGTCGCATTTACCAACAAGTGCTATAAATAAGATACCAAAAATCTCAAAAACTTGAGCCAATCTGGCAAAACTGATGACATATTCAGAATCAGCACCCCAAAAATACCCCAAATTCATTAAAATATTTTGGACACCAGAAAAAAAATTTTTTTTCGTTGACCTGTGTAATAGGTCCACTAAAAAATTCTATATCTATATCACAGAGTACTTATTATTATATACAAAGAAGGTTCTCATCAACCCAGATAATGAGAGAATATTTCCACTCATATATAGGCTTTTCAGTCCTCAATCAGACCCAATGAATAGCACATAACAGTAGTTCATAAACAGATGTGAGCCCACATGACTAACAAGGGTTAAATAGAAAAACACACACAACAAGTGAAAGGCCTTATCAATATGAGCAGATAATATTCCAGGCCATAGTGCTACTCATAGCCAGCAAAAATTGAACAGGCCAAATAAAGCTAAATATAGAAAGTCAAACACCAGAATATAAGCAGATGTAACTCCAGGCCTCACACAACTCCCAGGCCATATTAACAACTTGACGCGTTTCCCCTCTTCCGAGGTTCATCAGGAGTAGGATAACACCAAGGAGCACTTAGCTTATAGTTGTCCAAGCATGCGTGCGATATAGAAGATAGTGCTGGATAGCCAGGGTCAGTCCCCTCTTCTGGTATGATGGTTAGTCAGTGACAGTCTGTCCACATTTTATATCATGGGGGTTAATCAGCTGACACCGCGTGCGTGTCAGCTCTGCGTTTCAAGTTAAAGAGCTTCTGGTTTCCGGTTTCTAGAAAGAGCTCACAAAGATTGCATAATGTCCCTCGGGCAGCGCAGCACAGGTATACAGACCCGGAAGTGAGCCTATGCGTAACAACGTCTATTGCGTAGGATAAAATTGCTGCGCAATCAGCGTGTGCCCGAAGGTGCTGCACAGTCTGCGCATACCCAAAAATGCCATGCGCTCCACCCGTTGCCCGGAAATGTCATGCGTTCCAAGATTATTGCGCAGGATAGAAATGCTGCGCAATCTGCGCAGTCACACTAAACGTATGAAAAATCGGTCCGAGTCTTCCTGCCGAGAGTCGCACGAGTGTCATGCGAGTACAATCCGATTTTTCGCACCTAGCATCAGATTTACATCCGAATGCAGTGTGATTACTATCCGATTGCAATGCGATTTTAACATGAGCTTTTACATACAGCAATTCTTTGTCATTTACGCACCGTATTCAAAAGAAATACTGTATTCTTCAAAACACACACATATACAGCTCTGGAAAAATTAAGAGACCACCACATCAAAACTCTGTCATGGGCAGCCCATTCTCCAGACCTGAACACAATTGAAAACCTCTGGAATGTAATCAAGAGGATGATGGATAGTCACAAGCCATCAAACAAAGAAGAACTGTTTAAATTTTTGCGCCAGAAGCAGTGTGAAAGACTGGTGGAAAGCATGCCAAGACGCATGAAAGCTGTGATTAAAAATCATGGTTATTCCACAAAATATTGATTTCTGAACTCTTCCTGAGTTAAAACATAAGTATTGTTGTTTCTAAATGATTATGAACTTGTTTTCTTTGCATTATTTGAGGTCTGAAAGCACTGTTTTTTTTGTTTTTTATTTTGACCATTTTTCTTTGTCAGAAAAAAATACAAAATTTATTGCTTGGAAATTCTGAGGCATGTTGTCAGTAATTTACAGACTAAAGGAACAAGTTACACTTTACTAAAAATATACCTATAAAAAGAAAAATCATACAAAGTGGTCTCAGACAGTGAATAGCAGTTCACAGGCTGGATGACAGGCTGTATGGATGCATCATCCAGCCTGCCATCTAGATGTAGCATAGCTAGATCCGTTGTGAGGCAAATGGATTAGCAGCATCTCTGCGGAAAGGTGAGGAATTTTGTTGTTTGTTTTTTTTACCTCTTTTGCAGATGACGAGGGCATCGGTGGAATTAGGCGAGGCCATAAGTATGGTTTAATTAAGATTATTAAAGGAGTCTGTATCATTTTTTCAATTATAGGACTTTTTTCTGTGTGTCTGTGTTTTCTTACAATGTGACCATGGGGTTAGTAATGGGGGCGTCTTATTAACGCCTCTCCATTACGAACCTCGGGTCTTGATGTCACCTGACAATACAAAGGTGACATCAACCCCCCCCAACTATCACTCCACTTGCCACCGCTACAGGGCAAGTAGGATGAATGAGACTAAGTACCAGAATTGGCGCATTTTAGAGATGCACTTTTTCTGGAGCGGCTGAGAGCTGATGTTTTTAGTCTGTGGGGCCAGTATCCTTGGCATTCCTAGGCTATTAATATCATCCTGCAGCTGTATGCTAAGCCTTTGCTGGTTATTAATTATAAGGGAACCCCACATCATTTTTTTAATAGCCAGTAAAAGCTAATTATACAGCTGTGAGCTGATATTAATAGCCTGGGAAACTCCAAGGGTATTACCCCCTTCCCAGGCTATAAACATCTGCCCCCAGCCTTCGGCTTTACCTCTGCTGGTTATGAAAATTGCACGGGAGCCCATGCCATCTTTTCCAAAAAATAATCTTTTATTAATTAAATACATGCACAGTAAGCTGCACACACACCGTACTAATTGTATTTGTAACAGACATTGATATATCTCCCTATTCTATTTGTATTTACTGTATGTAATCCATTTCTTCTATCCTGTCGGCTCCTGCAGTGATTTTACAGAACACAGCAGATAAATTGACGGCTTTTCTTCTATCTATGTAATATATATACAAATATATGTGTGTGTCACTGACATCTATATATCTATGCATTCTAAGTGTATATATCTATTCTATCTATTCTATTCTAACGTGTCAGTGTGATTTTACTGTACTCAGCACATGAATTGCGGGCTTTTCAAAGGACACCAGTGTGTAAAAATGAGACAGAACTTGCATGGTCCGAGTGCTGTGCGATTTTTATTCTCACACCCATAGGCTTGCATAGGCGAATTTCGGCTGAGTCTTGGTGACAATCGCGGCATGCTGCGATTTTACACGCATGCTGAATATGCCCAAGAAAATAAACGCTGATGTGAGCTGCCCCATAAATTAACACTGGGCCGAGTGCTATGCGATGTTTTCTTGCATAGCACTCTGCTATATTCTACGGTAGTGTGACACCGGCCAAAGGCCAGGTTCACATAGCGTTAATAGCAGTCCGTTCAACGCATAGCGCTGACGGACTGCGTTAAGGCTATGGCATAACACAATCATGTTATGTCCTCCCGCGAGCACAGATGCTTCATCTGCGCTAGCAGTGATGTACCCTTGGACGCTGCAGCCCGCGTCCGAGGGTCCGTCACAGAATGATGGCACATCACTAACGCATGCCGATTATGGCATGCATTAGTGATGCACTCATCTATAGCTGTGTATGGGTGCGTTAACGCATCCGTTACATAGCGATAATGCCGCTGTGTAACGGATGCGTTAAACACAGCCCATTAACGCTATGTGAACCCAACCTAAGGCTGAGTTTCACACGAGTGCAATGATGGCAGTAACAGGACTTTCAGCAAGTTCCGGACAGTCATGATAAACCAGTTTGTCCCTGTGATCGCATCATGCTGATGTGAGACGTTGAACAGCGGTATTAAAATGGCTAACCTGCATTAACCAGAGCAAGCTTCAGCTCCTACAGTAACAGGCAGATGTCGGTAGAGTTGAGCGAAACAGATCGGTCAGATTCAAAAGTCGCCTACTTTCGCCAAAGTCGGGCTTCATGAAACGAAACCCGACCACAGTGTGAAGTCGGCCATGCGGTCGGCGATCCAAGCGCCAAAGTCAGGTTTCGCCGAATGCTTGCACGTGACTTTTTTCAGCCAATGAGAGAAGCGGAGCGGGAGCGGAGCTGGAGTGGGAGTGGGAGTGGGAGAGAGGGAGAGGGAGAGAGAGAAGAGAGAGAGATTTCACCGCCTCTAGGGTTAAAATTCATGCCAGGTGTGTTTACAGTCCTCCACTCACTGCTGACTTTTCTCCCCATTGACTTGCATTGAGTTTCGTGTTTCACTACTTTTCCCGACTTTTCCCTGTAGTCGGCCGATTTCGTTCGACTCAACTTTTGAGAAAGTCGGGTTTCATGAAACCGGACTCGACCCTAGAAAAGGCAAAGTCGCTCATCTCTAGATGTCGGCTTTGTAACACAGCCAGCCTCTGCCTGGTATGAAGCAGGCTCAGCTCCTGAGTCCGCTACATACAGCTCATATTGACCTATGACAAAAATGTACGTGATAAGGTGTAAAAGATTAATTTTCAATGTAAGGTAGATTTCAGATGAATATATGCAAAATTGTCAGTTTTTTATTCAGAAATAACAGCTAATTTTTCATCTATATTATCATAGATATGCAATCTGTAAATTCAGTTTTCATATCTGTTTGGCATCTGGTTTTTCCATCAGCAATTTAATAAGCGATAAAATGCCAAATACAATTTTCTATGTTAATAATGGATACATAAAAAATGGATGCCATATGTCATCTGCTTTTCGGCAAACATTGACTTATAGGGGCAGGTCTGATCCAAAATGATGATCAAAGTGGTGTATGCTGTGATTTTTGTTTTACCATAAACCCAAGTGTAAAACCATTCATGTGAACTACCACACTGACTTAGTCCTTGTGCTACCCGTTTTGCATATGGACAGCACATGTACCGATTATATTCATCGGAATGGGTTCATGAAAAAAACAAACAGCAGGCAGTGACCTACACGTCTATTGCTGTTTGTTTTTTACAGTCGAATTACTAGAAGCTTGCAAACTTTTTTTGTATACAAGAATATCGGCTGCTACGCTGACAATACAAAATGGATACTGGGACAAAAAGAAAAGTGAAATCAGATGAAAATGCTGATCAAATTTTCTATGTTTCTTGTACTCAAGTAATGGAAGTTTGAACCGGGCCTAAAGATGCATTCAGGTGGCCAATTGGGACACTAAAACTGGCTTGATTATGAGATTTTACTCTTAAAATTTGATGAAGTAATTCATTATTATTGTGGGTTTTTTTTTCAGCATCAGCAAGTATCAATGCCATTAAGATCAAGTCATTACTTGATATTCCAAGAAAGGTAGAAGAATACTACTTAAGAGGATATATGGTGGCTGCAGTCCATCCAGTTGTTGTTTCTAGCGGTCGTGGAAAGCACTTACCCATTAGTTACTTGTATCGAGTAGTACTATATCGACTTAAATTAAGGTAAGTTTACATCTTTCATGCTACTGTAACTTTTTCCATCAGCATCCACTTTGTTATTTCCACCAGTACACCAGCACCTGAATGCAGATATCTAATTACCTAAAATGTAACGGCAACTCAATGCATCCGCCACTATTATTTTTCTATTTAGGATATTTTAGCATATCTGTCCTCATTGAGGCTCACAGTCTAAATTCACTATCAGTGTAAGGGAGGAGACTGGCCAGAGGTTACTTTCGTGTGCCTATACAACCTAGCACATTACCCCTTAGTGTGATTTGTGGGTACTTGTTGCTTACCCTTTTTTGGGCCACAGGTAGTACGATAGAATGGGGACCTTATATTCATGCAACGAATCAGGGTGGCCGACAACTGTTTTATTAAAGTTCTAAACAGCTTTACTTGAAAATGGTTCCCAACATTTGACACACAGCATGCATTTCTTTAACCATTTCTTCTGCACAAGGCAGAGGCTCGTATCTTAGATTCTTTACAAACAGCATAACGATGATATTCAGCACAGTAACGGAGTATTTCTTCTACCACGGTCAATGTCCTACATTACAGTGCAGTACCCCATGCTCCTTCCTGGTCAGATAAAGATTCAGCTTAGTTCTCAAGGATCGGTTTGACACATTCTCAGTAGCCCACTCTCACTAGCTGCCTACGGAAATCACGACTCCGTGGCTCTATTTATGCCGCGGCAGGTACTCACAGAAAGTGAAGAATTTCCAATGTCCGGGTCAATGTATGTCTCTGTGACTTCCTTCCTGCCTCTGCCCTTCGGCCGTTAGATTAGAACTTGCTTCTGTAACACCGTTCTACACTTTAACCCCTCGATTCTCAATCGCAGCACACTTCCCACTTGGGATCTGTAGGTATATGATGCTTCTTGCTACTTCAATAAGGCTAGTTTCACACTAGCGTTTAAACGACGCGCGCACGGCGCCGCTAAGCCACGCCCCCTGCCGGCTCCCTGCCCGCCCCTTCCTGTTATCGCCTCCTCCGAGCGCAGAGGGCTGCATGCGTTATGCGCACCCTATCTTTAGCATAGGGTGCGCAGGCCGTGCACAACTATGAATATAGCGTGCGCTGCGCATTTTTTAATGTGCGCCGTGCACACCAAAATGCAACATGCTGCGTTCGGCACGCACGGCGCACCTCCAAAAATGCGCAGAGCACGCTATATTCATAGTTGCGCACGGCCTGCGCACCCTATGCTAAAGATAGGGTGCGCATAACGCATGCAGCCCTCTGCGCTCGGAGGAGGCGATAACAGGAAGGGGCGGGCAGGGAGCCGGCAGGGGGCGTGGCTTAGCGGCGCCGTGCGCGCGTCGTTTAAACGCTAGTGTGAAACTAGCCTTATAATGAGTAACAGGCTGTAGCCACATTTTGAGGAATACACATCATGTTGATTGCTCAGGCTTGACTACTGGGCCTATGAGATCAAGGATGGGGCAAACGTTATAACCCTCTGCTGCCTTATTTCTAATGGTGAAGGGAAACCTCTGACCCCATTTTGAATGCTGCAGTTCCACTAGATACAGCATACAAAAGAAGAGTCTTAGGCAGGACCCCCTTACGGGACTTTTACCGAGTCCATTTATTGGGCAGAGATCAGCGCTCTGCTATTACCTTTAGCCCCATGAATGAAAAAAAAAATAAAAATAAAGAAGAAGTGGCACAGCACATGCATGATTACCATCTAAATTCATACTCCACCTAACGAGTTGGCTTTCTCATTTTACTGACTGAAGGGATTCCTAGCAGTGTTCAGATATTTATCACGTACATATAGATGAGAGATTGATGTCTCTTGTAAGACTGTAGGATAACCCTTTTACCAATTTTTTTTTTTTGGAGCTAAGATTAACTCAAAATGGGGGCAGAGGCTAGTAAGGAGCATGACTTATCTGTTAAATCTCCAGTTTCTATAGCGCTTTTTATCTGCTGATCCCCAACGGTCTTTGTTTACAAGGCTGCAGCAATAAAGTGTTTTCTACACCAGGTGACAGCTACTGCCAATCACTTGCCTCAGTGATCACATGCCCTCTTGGCATCACCACTGGGTCAAGTGATTGGCTACAGCAGTTACATGTCGTAGACTTGACATCACAAGTACAGTCTTGAAAACAAAGAATGGTGAGAAGTGGTGCTAGAGCTGCAGGTGATTAAGCAGGTAAGCAATGCTTATTTTGTAATTTTACTGTCTTATCAATGATTGCCCCAGTTTTGTCTAAACTCGGACAACCTCATTACCACATATCCCCTGTGGCTGCAGTGCATGGTCCCAATGCATACCAAACATTAGTTTATAGCAAATAAGCTGACAGTAAATACAACTATCCCCTGAAAAAGGGCTTTAAAGGGTTAGCCTCAAGTTGTGTTATCAGCAGCACACATCTCCACAGTCTCCTTAATTCCTGGTTGTTTGATTAAAAGGCACTCCTACTTGAGCGTGTACACACATTACGCGCTGAATTTTCCGCAGCATGTGCACAGCGGATTTGGTTTTCCATAGGTTTACATGGTACTGTAAACCGCATGGAAACTGCTGCGGATCCGCAGGACCAAATCCGCTGCGGATCCGCAGCAAAAACCGCAACATATGTACACACCTTCTGGTGAGAAGCTTTTCTTGCTGCTGTGACACATTAAAAGTCTGTCATTCTCCTGAAGGGTACATTATTATCACTATATTTGTATATAGAAATAACAGGACCTCTAAACATGACTCGGGGAAACTGGTCTGGAAACTGCCTGCCTGGCTGGTGATTTACCAGAGTAAGTACTGGTCAGGAGCTAGGAAAGAGGTGAGTGGCTAACTGCAGTATAGAAGTCAATGGGACGTAGAGAGGTCACTGGGATCTTAGGGATTAACTCCTCAGTCTTGAATGTAACTACTGTGCATACTAGGCCAGGCTCTACTGGTGATCTCCTATGTGCAGTTGTGTGAAAAAGTGTTTGCCCCCTTCCTGATCTTCTATTCTTTTGCATGTTTGTCTCACTGAAATGTTTCAGATCCATAAACAAATTTAAATATTAGACAAAAGATGACACAAATAAACGCAAAATGCAGTTTTTAAATTAAGTCCTTTATTATTGAGGCAAAACTAAATCTAAACCTATACGGCCATGTGTGAGAAAGTGATTGACCCCCCTTGAAAAATAAATTAACTGTGGTTTATCACATCTTTGGGAAGCTGAGTTCAAATTCCCAAGCCACACCCAGGCTTGTTACTGCCATGCCTGTTCTCAGTCAAGAAATCACTTAAATAGGACCTGCCTGACAATGTGAAGTAGACCAAAATGTATTCAAAAGCTAGGCATCATGCCACGATCAAAAGAAATTCTGGAACAAATGAGAAACAAAGTAATTGAGATCTATCAGTCCTTCCTATGAGTGGCTGGCCGACAAAAATTACCCCAAGGGCACATCAGTGACTCATCCAAGAGGCCACAAAAGACTCCACAACAACATCCAAAGAACTGCAGGCCTCACTTGCCTCAGTTAAGTTCAGTGTTCATGGCTCCACCATAAGAAAGAGACTGGGCAAAATTGGTCTGCATAGCAGAGTTCCAAGAAGAAAACCACTGCTGAGCAATAAGAACATAAAGGCTTGTCTCAGTACTGCCAGGAAACAGCTTGATGATCCCCAAGACTTTTAGGATTATACACTGTGGAGTGAGAAGACAAAAGTTGAACTTTGTACATCTGATGTAGAAGTTTCACATCATTTCAGAGAAGGAACATCATACCAGCAGTAAAATATGGTGGTGGTAGTGTGCTGTTCAGTGGCTGTTTTGCTGAGTCAGGACCTGGAAGACTTGCTGTGGTAAATGGAATCATGAATTCTGCTGTCTACCAAAAATCCTGAGGAAGAATGTCCGGCCATCTGTTCATGACCTCAAGCTGAAGCACACTCGGGTTATGCAGCAGGACAATGATCCAAAACACCAGTAAGTCCACCTCTGAATGGCTTAAGAAAAACAAAATTAAGACTTTGGAGTGGTCTAGTTAAATTCCTGACCTTAATCCGACTGAGATGCTGAGACCTTTAAAAGGCGGTTCATGCTCGGAAACCATCCAGTGTGGCTGAATTACAACAATTCTGCAAAGATGAGTGGGCAAAATTACTCCAGAGCATTGTAAAAGACTCATTGCTAGTTATCGCAAAAGCTCTTGATTGCAGTTGTTGGTGTGAAGAGTGGTCCAACCAGTTATTAGGTTTAAGGGGCAATCACTTTTGCACACAGGGTCCCGTAGGCTTGGATTTCTTTTTCTCTCAATAACAAAGACTTTCATTTAAAAACTGCATTTTGTGTTTACTTGTGTTATCCTTGTCTAATATTTAAATTTGTTTGCTGATCTAAAACATTTAAGGGTGAAAAATATGCAAAAGAATAGTAAACCAGGAGGGGCGCAACCACTTTTTCATAAAACTGTACATTAAACACCATATAAGCTCTTATTGCAGGAGAATTTCAGCAGATAAAAAAGCAAGTCAATTGCAAATTTGCTTATTTTCAAGCTCTCTAAATAAAGCCATTTAATAACATGAGAATATTTCTTTAAGAGTGCAGACACAAGTTACACATGCAGATTCACCTGTAATCAGGCAGTTTTAAATAATTGTTAATGTCCGATAAACTTCAATTTTATCAGCAAATAACTAGCAAGGATTATTAATCATTTTAAAATTGTTCTGACTTGTGGTTATGTAGCATGTTGGTATGGTTTGTAGCTGCGTTGTGAGCAGACTGCAATCCATGTACATAAAACATGTAGATATGTGCTAAGACACTTATTTACATATCATGTTATATCAGGGGCAGACACTGACAGCTTGGGGCCCTGTGCAAGAAATGTGTCTGGGATCCCTCCCTGTCGGGTACGCTGCTTATGATGAGTGGAATCTGGCAATGGGACCCCTGGAGCCTTGGGCTCCGAGAAATAAGACAGATTGCCCTCATTATTACTGATCTGCAAGCAGTGGCGTACATAGCTCCTAAACAAAAAACTAATTCTTTAAAAGATACTTTATTACCAATTCTTTAAAATATTGAGACAATCTCAAAAAAGGCACAAAAAATTGCTGATCAACTTTTACAAAAAAAACCCAGCTTAAATCAAATATATGATACCATGTCAAGTGGGGATATACACTCTATTTTGACCCTATAGGGCCCTATCACTTCTCCCCTACCTGTCAGCGGAGGTTGGTACCCTCTTGGAACGCAAATGGCGCCCCCGCTCCACGGTGGCTGTCCCTGCTCACCCTGTTGAGTTCTATGTCTAAAGTATATCACATTAGAGAACAACACATGGCTGAGTTCAATGTATCACAAGGAAAAGACTCATACCACAAACCACCAAAATGATAGACGGGTGAGGAACAGTAGCTGGAAAAATACTTATTTTTATGGGATAACAGTGCATGGGGAAACAAATTATACTATACTATCAATCCCTATTTGCAGATGACCCTACCTAGCAGCGGAGCTTTTTCACCCTAAGTTGTTCTGGTACCCCGCTCCACGTAGGCTATCCCTTACTGACCCTCCGAAATATTGATAACAATTCTATAAGGGTACATATAGGGCCAATCAACAACAATTATGAAACAAACTATTATATTTGATTGCTGTCATAAAAATTTCCCCAAAACATGAGCATATCACAAAAAATCCCCCAAACACAATATGGGGTAAATAGCGTCAGTCAATGGCAGCTGATAATCTTATATTCTAATTCCATGGAAAACCACACTTTTGTTCTCTCAAAATACAAATATCAACCATTTAAAAAATAATGACATTTTTCCATGAAAAGAACACCATCTAATAGCATCATGGGCCTCCTGATGAACGCCCTGCTTAGGAGGGAAACGCGTTGAGGCAATAATCTATCAGCGATGAGCTAAGTTATATCTATATGATTTTTTGCTGTTTTTTGCTTTGGGTATAGTGCAATATAAGTAAATATGAGCGGTATGGACTACTCTGTGAATGGTGTTCTTTTCATGGAAAAATGTCATTATTTTTTAAATGGTTGATATTTGTAATTTGAGAGAACAAAAGTGTGGTTTTTCATGGAATTAGAATATAAGATTATCAGCTGCCATTGATTGACGCATCAAAAAGGAGGAAACACAGCATCTGGTGATGTCCAGGAGTTCAAGACTTCAGTCAGTCATTGCCAACAAAGGGTTTTCAACCAAGTACTAGAAATGAACATTTTATTTACAATTATTTAATCTGTCCAATTACTTTTGGTACCTTTAAAAACAGGGTGGCACATGTTAAGGGGCTGTAACTCCTAAACTCTTCATCCAATTTTAATGTGGATACCCTCAAATGAAAGCTGAAAGTCTGAACTTCAACTGCATCTGAATTGTTTTGTTTAAAATTCATTGTGGTAATGTCTAGAACCAAAATTAGAAAAATATTGTCTCTGTCCAAATATATATGGACCTAACTGTGTATATATATATATATATATATATATATATATGTATATATGTATATATACTAGCTGAAGAGCCTGGCGCTGCCCGAGCATAGTAACTAACTGTGGTTAGTTATAACAAATTATAATTATCCTCCATCCCATAGTCCCGTGCCCATATACCCATCATACATATCCACCATCCCATAGGCCCGTGCCCATATACCCATCATACATATCCTCCATCCCATAGTCAAGTGCCCATATACCCATCACACATCCTCCATCCCATAGTCCCATGCCCATATACCCATCACACATCCTTCATCCCATAGTCGAGTGCCCATATACCCGTCATACATATCCGCCATCCCATAGTCCCGTGCCCATATACCCGTCATACATATCCTCCATCCCATAGTCCAGTGCCCATATACCCATCACACATCCTCCATCCCATAGTCCCATACCCATATACCCATTATGACATCATCATCACCATGGCAACCGTTATGACATAACCATCACCAATGCAACCTATTAAGACATCATCATCACCATGGCAACCATTGTGACAGCATCTTCGCCATTGCAACCTATTATGACATTAGCGTCGCCATGGCAACCATTATGACATCATAATGAGGGGCGGGACTTGATACACACACACTTTTTCCCCATTATGTAGATAGGGGCAAAATTGTTTGGTGAATTGGAACGCACGGGGTTAAAATTTCACCTCACAACATAGCCTATGACGCTCTCGGGGTCCAGACGTGTGACTGTGCCAAATTTTGTGGCTGTAGCTGCGACGGTGCGGATGCCAATCCCGGACATACACACACACACATACATACACACCCACATTGAGCTTCATATAATAAATATATATATATATATATCCATTAGGATTCAGTTCCGCTGGTTCCAGCACAGTAATACCTACAGTCAAGTGACAACTAGTGTCAGCGAATAGAACACTGCAGATGAGGCTGAGACTGTAGTTGGCACATGACACCAAGTGTGCAAAGCGCATCCTCGTGGTTTTGTGATTACTGCTGGAACTGGCAGAGCCCGACCATGTATATATTATACTAGCTGAAGAGCCCGGCGTTGCCTGGGCATAGTAACCAACTGTGGTTAGTTATAACAAATTATAATGATTATATTGCACATAAAAACATATCCCATCATAGATTCAACATTACAGATTTGCAACACAAATTAACTAAACGATTACCCAAGTATTGATAGTATTTTATTTTCAACTCATTCAAGAGCCTTTTGATAAACGACATGTTTGGTTTTTCCTTTCGGTGCAAAGATGAACAGATTTTTGGCAGTTCCAACTCTTGAACAGATCACGTAAAGTTGACCATGAGAAAAGCATGGAGATTGCAAATCGATCCCTACTACTTAAATCGATCCCTACTACTTTCAAGGACTGTCCCTGAGCATTGTTAATGGACATTGCAAATAGCAGTTGAACTGGAAACTGGAGGCGTTTAAAATCAAAAAACAAATCAGATGGAATGAGTGGAATTCTTGGAATGAAAATGTCCTTTTCTTTGGCACATCCTGTTTCTGAGCTGTGTATCTAACCCTATCCTGTGTGATAATGTCTGCTGAGCTGTGTACCTAATCATCTCCTGTGTGATACTTTCTGCTGAGCTGTGTATCTAATCCTATCGTGTTTTACTGACTGCTCAGCTGGGTATCTATTCCTATCCTGTGTGGTACTGACTGCTGAGCAGTGTATCTAATCCTATCCTGTGTGATACCGTCTGCTGAGCCGTGTATCTAACCCTATCCTGTGTGATACTGACTGATGAGCCATGTACCTAATCCTATTATGTGTGTTACTGACTGCTCAGCCATGTATCTAATCCTATCCTGTGTGATACTGACTGCTGAGCCGTGTATCTAATCCTATCCTGTGTGATACTGACTGATGAGCTGTGCATCTTATCCTATTCTGCATGATACTGTCTTCTGAGCCATGTATCTAATACTATTCTGTGTGATAATGTTTGCTAAGCTGTGTATCTAATCCTATCCTGTGTGATACTGTCTGCTGAGCCGTGTATCTATTTCTATCCTGTGTGATACTGACTGCTGACCTGTGTATCTAATCCTATCCTGTGTGATACTGACTGCTGAGCTGTGTATCTAATCCTATCCTGTGTGATACTGACTGCTGAGTCATGTATCTAATCCTATCCTGTGTGATACTGGGCTCCCCCTGCAGTCTGTGTCAGAGGGTGGTCTGTGTTAGCACGGTAATAAATTGTGTTATTTCCAGCTTTACAGAAGGACGATAACACCATAGAAATGATAAGAATAATAGGCCTCAGTTACCACAACTGTCTACAAACTGTTGCTGATAGCAACCAATCACAGCTCATTTTTCATCTTTTAAACAGCTCTGAGACAGCGTGGCGAGTTTTGAGTGGCGACTTTTGCGTTTCGACTTTTATGTGGCGAGTAGAGATGAGCGACTTTGCCTTTTTTCTGGTCGAGTCAGGTTTCATGAATCCCGACTTTCGCAAAAGTCGGGTCGAACGAAATCGGCCGATTATCGTGAAAAGTCGAAGGCCGACTGAAACACGAAACCCAATGCAAGTCAATGGGGAAGCAAAGTCGGCAGGGAGTGGAGGACAGGAAACACACCTACAGTGCCCTTTTGAATGCCCAAAACATCAATTCTGATTACTGAAGCTTTTCAACCTTAATTTACTTCATAATACTAGACATACCACAACTCATGATGTTCCGATACCGCAGAGAAATAGCGGCATAGTACAATGAAAAATACTTCACTTTTTACATCTCATGACTGATATCCATTTTTAATAGCTCCAAACATGGACAGTATATTACGCCATACAGTATTATGGCCACTGCATAGTGCGCTATACAGGGTAATGAGGCCAATATATTTCTCCATACAGAATCATTGGTCCCATATAATGTTTGAAACAGTATTTGATGAGCTCCACATAAAGCTACAGTATATGTTGGTCCCCATGGATGAAGCTCCACTGTTTTATGGGCCCAAATAATGCTCCATACATAATGGGCCCCATTTCTAATTACTAGTGTATAATGTGCCCTGTAAATGCTGCTCCAGTGTCTGATGTCCACCTTTGGAATGCTCCAGTGTATGGTGGGCCCATATATCATTCTCCAGAGTATAGTGCTCCCCAAAAATTGCTGTCCCAACATTGAAAACAATTAAATAAGTCTCCTCGCTGTGGAATCTCTGTACTAGTCTGGACTCCTCGTCGTCCCCATTGTCCATCTCACTGCACTTGGCTGTTTAGGCAGAGGGCGTACAGACATGATGTTATTCCGCTCTCTAATCAGACTATCACTGTCAGGAAACGCGGAAGACGTCATGGCGGTGGAGCAAGGAGAGGTAAGTATTTCAAGTTTGCAAGGGCTGTGATCCTGAGCAAGCAGGGGGGCCCACTCATTGTCGATGGCAGTGGCACAGGGCCCCTCTAATAGTACGGCGGTGTGTGGCGGTGTGTCTGACGGCAGGTGGGGGGTGGGCACTGCCGAGACACTTTTGCGTACTGTGAGGGGCCCTGTGCCAGTGCCGTCGCCCATGAGTATGCCCCCCACCAGCTCAAGGAACCTGCACTTTCATCTGCACCTTCCTCTTTGTCACCGTGTAAGGTGGTATAGTATGCGGGAAGGGGAACCTGAGTTTCCTCTGGGTCAGGTTCTGGCTGTGTAGAGTGTGAGGGGAATGTAGTGGTCTGGGTCACTGTACCAGCAGAATCATCTAGCAGTGGCTGGGCATCAGTGCACTTGTGGCGTCCCCAGGAGTACGGTCGCCACAGTGGCATTACCTTCCTCCTAGGGAGTGTGATGTCATGCTTGGGAGCAACGAAGGATTTCTCTAGCAGTTAAACCAACACACAACACATTTCCCACTCCACGCCAGCAGGGAGACCTCTGAACATGACTGCTGAGGAGCTGCTCTCTGTGGTCGGGAGGAGGTAAGTTAGGCCATTCTGTGCAGGGAAGGGGAAGTGTGTGGACATGAGAAGGGGAGCTGGAGGATGAGCAGAGTTAGCTGGAGCGCATGGTCTGGATTCCGGTCTCCGAGTTTGTAGGGACACTGACGTTCCTGCAGCAGAATCTGGAGGAAGTAGTAGCTGTAAATGTTCTGTACCCAACTGAGGCTCGGAGGCCCCAGCATTGACGTGTGTGAGCCAGAAGGAAAAGGCTACGGCAGCCAGCCATACGAGAAAGTTCCAAAAGAGAGTCAACAGGGGGAACTTCATTGAACTCAGCACTGCGAGTACCTCAGATAAGCGCTAGAACGGAGGCCACACTACCTATCTGCAGAGAGAGAAATCCAAATTGGCTTCCAGGCTGACCAACTCCTTCTCCATCTGTACTCTGGGTCCTGGACAGCACCTACCAAGTACAGGTAAAGGAACTGCATGACTGTGTCTGTCGTCTTTCTCCTGCGCCTGGCGCACGGCTCAGCTACATCCTGTACTGTACACCATCTCCCAACTCTTTCATCTGCCCTGCGACTACGGCCCTACCTGTGCAGGTCTTCTACATCTTACCTGCACCACAACATCTGTCCCACAGAAGCGACACTGCAGCGCTGGTCAATCTAATCAGAAACCAGAGGTGGCGTCACGTATCATTCTCCTATACACGTAGTTCACCCCTTTGCATGGACGCCCAGGGCCACGGAATGGGTCACCACCACCGTGACACATCCCTGTCAGACACCGGCCCGGTATCGATTAACCCCACTGCCCTGGCTGGCCACCCACACTCCATGTCAGATTCATCTTGGACTGGGGAATTCACGATTTGACTTGATAACCCAGGCATGGTATGATAGAAAGAGCTACATGGACTAATGTGAAGTGTGGCCTGCTGCCTCATTCAGTTTGGGTGGGGGTGCAGGACACAAGGAAAGGGGTTCTTCCTGACCAGGAGCCAGCACTTGACCACTCAGTGCTTGCATTTTTTGAAACTTCAGAAGAGGCAGGCATATTTGATGGAGTCTGTTTCGGCAATGTAAGCCAAAACCAGTTCCTCATGCTCCACCTTTAAAAGCAGTTAACCTACTCCCAGAAAAGGTATCATTCCAGGCGTTCTGGAGCCAGACCATGACGCAGGCTCAACACCTCCTGCCTTAGCTGCTATTGTGCTTTTGCCACTACCAGCAGATGCACCACCACCATTATCACCAGCTGGCCCCCCCCGCGCCCACGTCCGCGGCCTCTTCCACCAAACTTCAAAATTTTGCACAAAATAGACACAAAATAACATCAGATATATGGCACTGTATCAGAAATGTACATCTCTATTCAGTCAAAGGATAATTGTCAATCTCCATATATATTCCATCAGTCACACAGAGACGCTCACAGGCTCAGTATGGATTAGACAAGAATATAAAAAGTAGACAAAGTGTACAGTATCATCAGATAGCAGGTATATATAGCATAGTTTAAACATTAACAATGTATGTCTATATATCAGGAGTAGTGTTGAGCCACCACGCTAGTGTTTTGGTTCGTCACACAGGAGGCAACTTCGTCGAATGTTCGTCGAACCCCATTGAAAACAATGGCAGGCAAACACAAACATATACAAACACATAGAAAACAATTACAAAACACCTTAAAAGGTGTCCCAAAGCAGAGAAAATGCTCAGAAGACAAAAATTAATTACATATGGAAAAGGGCAACTACATTTAGAAAAGAGGTGGAGGAGTAAAAGGAGGAGGTGGAGGAGACACAGATATAGGCTTGTCATTCCCTTATGAAGTCAAGAAAGGCTGGAATAAAAATGTAAAATACCAACCAAAAAAAAAAAATTCTGAAATCGAACGCGATTATATACCGTCGGACTTTCCACCAATAAATTATGCCAACTGGCGATCGGGCGGCATTATTACCACGAACCTCCAAACAGCGTCCATGAAGGCAAAGTGTTTGCTTTCCGGGGGCAGTATGATTGCAAAGCTGAACCTTAAAGGAATGTCCAAAAGGGCACCTCCAGGAGAGGAGCCTGCGGCTTAATTGGACTCCACCCGGGAAACCACAACCATGCCACCTCAAGAAAAGATCCACATATTGATAGGTTTGTCGATTGTGTGTGTGGTGTGGTATGTCCGTTTGTAGTTATGCTAGCAATTTGTCAGCTTTATTCCGTTAACGAACGAGACTCCGGAATGCCCCCACGGTACACATCAAGCTTACTAGAGGGATACGCGAGGCTCTGGCACTATCATGGTCTATCATGGCGTTACATGTCCGGGGCTGCATGCGCGCTACACTGAAAGGACCAGCTTTTGTCACTTACAGGTGCAGATAACCAGCAGAACACCGTTAGTGATGGGGATCTGTGATTCCAATTATTCCCCGCGAATGATGATTTCCCAGTAAGTGCAGGTCAACCGCAATTCCTGAATTAGGCCTAACCGGCATTCCTGAAAAAATGCAAAAAATTACGTGTCCAAACCACAGTTGCTGTAGCTTGCTTAACAGCTCGGCAGCCGTTCTCAGGCCCAGTATGGATTCGACAAGATTCTAGAAAGTTGATAAAGGGTACAGTTTCACCGGGTAAGGCCGGTTTCACACTAGCGCATTTTCAACGCGCGCACGGCCGGGGGTAGCTCCGCCCCCGATCCGGCTCTCTGCCCGGCGTGCCCGCCCCTTCCTTGTAGCGCCGCCTCCTAGCGGACAGCGGCGCCTGCGATCGGCGCACCCTATCTTTAGCATAGGGTGCGCCGATCGTGCGCAGGCCGTGCGCTAGTTGCGCTTTGACCTGCGCTGCGCACTTTTGACGGTGCGCCGTGCGCGCCAAAATCCGAAAAGTTTGATTTTGGCGCGCACGGCGCACCGTCAAAAGTGCGCAGCGCAGGTCAAAGCGCAACTAGCGCACGGCCTGCGCACGATCGGCGCACCCTATGCTAAAGATAGGGTGCGCCGATCGCAGGCGCCGCTGTCCGCTAGGAGGCGGCGCTACAAGGAAGGGGCGGGCACGCCGGGCAGAGAGCCGGATCGGGGGCGGAGCTACCCCCGGCCGTGCGCGCGTTGAAAATGCGCTAGTGTGAAACCGGCCTAACATGTTTTCACATTAAAAACCTATGTCTATATATCAGGAGGCAGGCTCAGACGGTCTCAGGCCCAGTATGAATTAGATGTGATTGGACAAAGGTGAGAAAGGGTACCAAATCACTGGATAACAGGTATTTATAGCATAGTTTACACATTAAAAACGTAGGTCTATATAACAGGAGGCAGGTTCAGACGGTCTCAGGACCAGTATGGATTAGACGTGATTGGACAAAGGTGAGATAAGGTACCGTATCACTGGATAACAGGTATGTATAGCATAGTTAACACATTAAAAACCTATGTCTATATAACAGGAGGCAGGCTCAGACGGTCTCAGGCCCTGCATGGATTAGACGTGATTGGACAAAGGTGAGAAAGGGTACCGTATAACAGGATAACAGGTATGTATAGCATAGTTTACACATTAAAAACGTAGGTCTATATATCAGGAGGCAGGCTCAGATGGTCTCAGGCCCAGTATGGATTAGACGTGATTGGACAAAGGTGAGAAAGGGTAATGTATCACAGGATTACAGGTATGTATAGCATAGTTTACACATTAAAAACCTATGTCTATAGATCAGGAGGCAGGCTCAGACGGTCTCAGGCCCAGTATGAATTTGACCAGCTTGTACAAAGTTGAGAAAGGGTACATTATCACTGGATAGCAGGTATATATAGCATAGTTTAAATATTTAAAATCTCCATGTTCTCAGTATGGATTAGACAACAATCTAAAAAGTAGAAAAAAGGAAATTTATTTGAAGCGTACACCAGTATACACTTTTGGTGGTATTTTTAAACCTTCATATATATTTCTGTCTCAGTAAGACAGTCCAGACTCTCCACAATAGGAAATGAGATGCATACAATTACTGACATAAATTCTAGTGATTGCAGAAATCTAGGAATTCCTATTCACGGGATAAACTTCCATCACAATTCTCAGAGGCGATGCAGACCCTCAATTAATTAGTGTGTTGAGACAGCGAAAACCTTTCCTTGTGAAGAAAGTGTTGCTGTATCGCAGTACCGTTGATCCCATCTCCATTACTTATATCCATATAATTTTGATCACAGGGAGAGATGTAAACATGGTGCTCACTGCCTATCATGCTCTGTCACGTAACTTTGGAGTGCAAAAGACAGAAGCCACAGGCCATAAGCGATTCATTTGGATTAGCATGAGAGGGCACATTTAAAAATGTGCGCTGGAATGTCACATGTCTGTGGGTAGGAAAACTGTGAAAGCTGATGAGAAACCACCACTGCATCTCATTATGAGTCGACGTCCATAAGAAATGGAAGCCATTGATCATCTGAAGCTAAATCCCGGCCAGCGGGACAGGGCATAGCTACGTCTTAACCATCATCTTCTATCAGTTCACCAAATTTGTAGTGGCAGTCCCAGTGAAGGATTTGACAGCCCAGACTACACAGCGGAGGAGCAGGGAGAGGTAAACATTGCAAATGCTGGGGCCCTGCCCAAGTAAGGGGGGGCCACTCGTGGGCGTCGGTACTGGCACTGGGACCCTCATAGTACGGCGGTGTGTCTGACGGCGGGTGTGCACCCCCACCGTCAGAGACACTTGATTGTACTATGAGGGACCCTGTGCCAGTGCCCGCGCCCAAGAGTCGGTCCACCCACCTGTCCAGGGCAACGGCACTCGCACGGTTGCGTGCGCTAGGTGGTGACCCCGGCCATGGGGGGAGGAGGCAGCCCAGTTAGGGAGGTTTACAAAATGGCATATGTTGATGTGGGACATTCACCTGCTGCTAAAGGCGAAATTGGTCAAGTCCCAGGAAGAGGCGGACCAAAGAAAGCCATTTTTCTGTCAACCTACGTGTCATCAGGGTAAGGTGTGACAAAATCCTTGGAAACCCATGCATGGTTCATTTTAATGAAGGTTAGATCATCCACATTTTGGGTCGACAGACGGGTCCTTTTTTCTGTCAGGATTGATCCAGCAGCACTGAAGACTCTTTCCGATAGCACACTTGCAGCTGGGCAACGAGCTCCTGTAAGGCATATTGTGCCAATTCAGGTCAGGTGTCAAGTTTAGCTGCCCAATAGTCAAATGGGAATGACCTGTGAGGGACAACATCGATATGGGAGGAAAAGTAGTTTGTAAACATAGTTGACAAGTGCTGTCTCCTGTCACTTTCAATTGATGCAGTATTACCAGTCTTGTGAGCGGGACTTGAAAAATCAGTCCACAACTTGGTCATGAAACCCCTGTCTCCAACGCCACTTCTGATGTGTGCACCACCAACACCTCTTCCAAGTTGCCCCCGGCCCCTACGGCTCGTGTGACAACCATCACCGCTGCTGTGTGCTGGAAATGCCTTAACTAACCGGTTTACCAGAGATGCTTCTTTGCTAGCCAATATTAGGTCAAGGTTCTCCTGTGGCATGATGTTTTGGAATTTGCCTTTATAGCGTGGATCCAGGATGCTGGCCAACCAGTAGTCATCATCGTTCATCATTTTGGCAATGCGGGGGTGCCTTTTTAGGATCTGCAAGGCATAATCTGACATGTGGGCCAATATTCCTGGTGTCAATGATGCACTGCGAGTGCGGGGTGGAGGAGCACTTTCAGGCAAATCCACATCTCTCCAGTCACGCACAAACCCAATACCAGACCCTGCCACGCCAACATTTTCTCTTGCCCCACGAGAAGCATCCTCCTCCCCTAAATAATCATCCCCATCATCATCCTCCTCCTCCTCTTCTTCCTCCACCTCGTCCACGACAGTTCCCTGAACAGACAATGGCTGACTGTCATCAAGGCTTCCCTCCTCCTCTTCCTCACCATCCTCGGCTGCAGACGCCTGCTCCTTGATGTGCGTCAAAGTTTGCATGAGCAGACACATAAGTGGGATGCTCATGCTTATGATGGCGTCGTCTGCGCTTACCAGCCGTGTGCATTCCTCAAAACATTGAAGGACTTTACAGAGGTCTTTCAGCTTCGACCACTGCACACTTGTCAACTCCATGTCTGCCCTCAAAGTGCTTGCCCGTGTATCCTCCCACAAATGCATTACGGCCTGCCTCTGTTCGCACAGCTGCTCAAACATGTGCAGGGTGGAGTTCCACCTTGTTGCAACGTCGATAATTAGGCGGTGCTTGGGAAGGTGGAGCAATCGCTGCAGCTTCTGCATACGACTGGAGTGTACCGGCGACCGGCGGATGTGCGAGCACAGTCTTCGAACCTTATGGAGCAGGCCTGTTAACTCCGGATAATTAGTGAGGAAGCACTGCACCACCCGGTTCAAGATGTCAGCCAAGTAAAGTATGTGTCTGAGTTTTGAAAGGGCTATGGCTGTCACAAAATTCTGGCCGTTATCACTAACTACCTTGCCTGCCTCAAGATGTAGACTGCCCAGCCATGACTCAGTTTGTCGCTGAAAGTAGTCGGCCAGTACCTCCGCTGTGTGTCTGTCGCCCAAACACATCATCTGCCACACAGCCTGCTGACGCTTTCCACTAGCTGATCGATAGTGGGACACATTGTGTGCACCACTGTCAGCTGTGGATGCAGTGCTCGTGCGACTGCGCTCTGTGGATGAGATTTCGCTTCTGGAGGAGGAGGAGGGTTGAATGCCTACAGCCAACTGTTTCCTATACCGTGGGCTAGGCAGCACTGTGCCATCACAGCTGTCCCCTGTGGACCCTGCATCCACCACAATAACCCAGAGCGCATTGATGGACACGTAACGGCCCTGGCCATGCCTACTGGACCATGCATCAGTTATGAGGTGCACCTTTCCACTCACTGATTGCTTGAGTGCATGGACAATGCGATCTTTCACATGAAGGTGGAGGGCTGGGATGGCTTTGCAAGAAAAGAAGTGGCGACTGGGAAGGTACTGCGTAGGCCATGAGTTTGCGGAAAGCTGCACTTTCAACCAACCGATAGGGCATCATCTCTAGCGAGATTAGTTTGGCAATGTGGGTGTTCAAACCCAGTGTACACGGATGAGAGGATGAGTACTTTCTTGTCCTACTCATAGTCTCTGGTAGGGTGAGCTGGACTTGAGAGCTGCATATGGTGGAACTAGCGGTGGACATGGCGGACTGAGAGAGCGGTTGATGATGGTGATGGAGTTGGTGTTCTTTCTGATGGCCTAGATTCAGTCTTTCATTGCAATAACAGTGTGATTCCCTGACTGATTTGCCCTTGCGACGACAACTCAGCATTTGCTGCTGATGGTGTGCTAACCGGTGGACTTACAGTGGGGGGGAAACAATGTAGCGTTGCTGACTACCTTCATAGCACATGTGGTACGTGAGTTTTGGTAGTCCGTCCATGCTTGCAAGTGCATGGTGGTTAAATGTCTTAGCATGCAACTGGTATTCAAATTTCTCAGATTTTTCCCTCGGCTAAAGGTCTTTGCGCACTTCTTACAGGTAACCTTTGCCTGATCATTAGGATTTTGTTCAAAAAAGTGGCACACTGCACTCTTCCTACTATGGAAGACATTTTGAGGCCTTGCACGCTGTGCTATTTTGACCATCTGGCCAAGCTGTCCTGCAACTGTTTTGGTTTTTGTAACCCGTTTTTGGACTGCTCCGGGCCTGCCAGATAACAGCTGTTGCGATGTCGATGCCCGCTGCGGATGCTCCTCCTCCTCTTCTGAGCTATTGGCAGCGGCACCCTCTACCCCCAATGGATGCCAATCTGGATCAACAACTGGGTCATCCATCACCTCCTCTTCAATGTCATGTGCACCTTCCTCTGTGTCACCGTGTATGGTGGTATAGTATGCGGGAAGTGGCACCTGAGTTTCATCTGGGTCAGATTCTGGCTCAGTACACTGCGAGGACAATGTAGTGCTCTGAGTGAATGTACCAGCAGAATCATCTATCAGTGGCTGTGCGTCAGTACACTCCATGTCAGATTCATCTTTGCCTGGGTAATTCACGATTTGACTTGATAACCCAGGCATGGTATGTGAAAACAGCTCCATGGAGTAATCTGTAGTGTGGCCTGCCGCATCCTTCAATTTTGGTTGGGGTGAAGGACACAAGGAAAAGTGTGGTTCATGAACATGAGCCTCCAATGATGACTCAGTGCTTTTATTTTTTAAAACTTCAGAAGTGGAGGTGATAGAGCTGGAGGCTGAGTCAGCAATGTAAGCCAAAACTTGTTCTTGAAGCTCCAGCTTTAAAAGCGGTTTACCTACTCCCAGAAAAGGGAGCCTTCGAGGCCTTGTGGAGCCAGATGATGATGCAGGCTCAACACCTCCTGCATTAGGTGCTATTTTGCTTTTGCCACTACCAGCAGATCCACCACCAACACCATCACCATCATTACCAGCTGCCAACCCCTGCCCTCTTCCACGGACTCTTCCACCACGCTTCCTCATTTTAGGGGAAAATGTACCTAAAAAACCACCAACTATATGGTACTGTAAAGCAAGGTACAAGGTGTATATAGTAGTGGGGAGAATTGGAATCTCTGTAGACTTCAGGACACAGTTGGATTCTGTCAGGCCCTGTTTATTTTACACCGCAATGTGACAGGCAGATTCTGGATGGTGTAATAAAGGTGGATAGAGGACTGTGGAGAATTGGAATCTCTGTAGACTTCAGGACACAGTTGGATTCTGTCAGGCCCTGTTTATTTTACACCGCAATGGGACAGGCAGATTCTGGATGTTGTAAGAAAGGTGGATAGAGGACTGTGGAGAATTGGAATCTCTCTACACTTCAGGACACAGTTGGATTCTGTCAGGCCCTGTGTCTATAACACCGCAATGTGACCGGCAGAAATTGCCTAGTGTATGACAAGCTACAAGGTGTATATAGAATTGGGCAGAATTGTAATCTCCCTAGAGTGTAGGTCTGTAAGAACGGACAAACTCCCCGGCTTTTCCTTACAGAGTCACACACTTAGGCTGTGTGCACACGCTGCGGATTTTGCTGCGGTTCCGCAGCGGTTTTGGCCGCTGCGGACCCGCAGCAGTTTTTGCTGCGGTGTACAGTACCATGATTCCCTATGGGAATCAAAAACCGCAGTGCAGACGGTGCGGAATTTTCCGCGCGGATTATCTGCGGTTTTCAATCCGCAGAAAGAATTGACATGTCAATTCTGTCTGCGGATTCTCCTGCGGTTTGCCATCTCCTCCATTGAGGAGATGAAAAACCGCAGGGCAAAACCGCAGAGCAATCCGCAGGTAAAACCGCAGGTCTTTTGACCTGCGGTTTCACCTGCGGATTTTACAAAATCCGCGCGGATGAATCCGCACATAATCCGCAGCGTGTGCACACAGCCTTAGATAGCTTCAATTTGGCCGTGATAACAGCCGTTACACGGTAGTGTGTGAGGAGCGTACACCGCTGTGCGGTGTGTGAAAAAATGAACACTCACTACCTCACCAGGACAAAACAATACAATTTGGATTGCTTTTAAAAAAGCAGTTTGAACACCAGTGTGCACACAGCAATGCAGCTAGCCTTAAAAGGCAGGCTAATCACCACCAGCGCTGCTGCACAAAAGCAAAAATCTTCACCTTTCACTGCACAGTAACTACAGTGAAAAGCGCTAGCAGCAGAAGCAGGGGTTTTTTTTCTTTTTGCCTTCCTAACGCTCTTCCTACAGAATCAGCAGCTGCAGCAGCTCTCCCTATTCTGAGATCAGCATGAATAACATGGCGGTCGGCGTCCCCGCCCTTTTATACCCCCTTTGACGCCACACAAAGCAAGCCAATCACTTGCATGCCCTTCTCCAAGATGGTGGTGACCGCTGCCTATGTCATCACGTTGCCCACAGTGTCCGTTCGTCCTGATTGGCTGAAAAAGGGCGCTAAAGCATCTTTTGAAATGTGACTTTGGCGCTAAAGTCGCCAACCTCGTGGCCGACATCACGCTAAGGTCGGGTTTCGTTTCATGAAACTCGACTTTGGCGAAAGTCGGCGACTTTTGAATTTTTTCGACCCGTTTCGCTCAACTCTAGTGGCGAGGTTGGTGTATGTGTGGTGAAATGTGTGCTGAGGGTGGTAAACTGTTTGTGTTGAAGCACGTGGTAGTGTGTGGCGCATTTTTTGTGTGTGTTCATATCCCCGTGTGTGCTGAGTATCCCATGTCAGGGCCCCACCTTAGCAACTGTACGGTATATACTCTTTGGCTCCATCGCTCTCATTCGTTAAGTCCCCCTTGTTCACATTTGGCAGCTGTCAATTTGCCTCCATCACTTTTCCTTTCACTTTTTCCCCATTATGTAGATAGGGGCAAAATTGTTTGGTGAATTGGAACACGCAGGATTAAAATTTTGCCTCACAACATAGCCTATGACGCTCTCGGGGTCCAGACGTGTGACTGTGCAAAATTTTGTGGCTGTAGCTACGACGGTGCCGATGCCAATCCCGTACATACACACATACATACATACACTTTTTCCCCATTATGTACCTAGGGGCAAAATTGTTTGGTGAATTGGAATGCGCGGGGTTAAAATTTCACCTCACAACATAGCTTATGATGCTCTCTGGGTCCAGACGTGTGACTGTGCAAAATTTTGTGGCTGTAGCTGCCACGGTGCAGATGCCAATCCCGGACATACACTCATACATACATACAAACATACACACACACATTGAGCTTTATATATTAGATTACATTATATGTCTGGTATCTGTACCATCTGGTATCTGCTCTATTCATTGTCTATGGAACTGATAGAAATAGCCGAGCGCAGCGCTCAGCAGCTCTGTAGATAATGAATAGAGCTGGGGGCCCAGTGGTCGAATCTCCAGTAATCAGCAAGTTATCCATGATCTGATGGATCACACATACATCATACATACATATACCATACATACATACATATACCAAACAAACACACAGATGCACGTACCATATATACACACATATACCGTACATACACACACAGATACACATACTGTACATGCATTCTCACACATATACCATACATACATGCACATACACATACCATACATACATACACACATATACCATACATACACACACAGATACACATACTGTACATGTATACTCACACATATACCATACATACACACACATACACATACCATACATACACACATATACCGTGCATAAACACATAGATACACATACTGTCCATGCATACTCACACATATACCATACATACACACACGTATACCGTACATACACACACAGATACACATACCATGCATACACACATACACCGTACATACACAAACACACATACCATACATACACACATATACCATACATACATACACAGATATACATACTGTACATGCATACACACACATATAACGTACATACACACATACCATACATACATACACACATATACTGAACATACACAGATAAACACACAAATATCGTACGTACATACATACACATACATATATACACATACATATAACATACACACAGATATATTGTACATACACACACATACCATAGATGCAAGTCACACATATACCGTACATACACAGATACACATACATATACTGTACATACATACACACAGATATCGTACACACATACCATACATACATACACACATATACTGTACAAACACATATACCATACATACACACACACTTATATACAAATATAGTGCACACATACTGTACACACACATATACCGTACATACATACACTTACATACACATATACTGCACATACATGCACATAGACATACACCATATATACATACACACACATATACCATACATACACAGATACACACACATATACTGTACATATATACACATATACCGTACACACAGATACATACACATATACCATACATACACAGATATATACACATATACCATACATACATGCACATAGACATAAACCATATATACATACACACACATATACAGTACATACACAGATATGCACACATATACCGCACATACATACACACAGAAAAACACAGTAAAACAAACATATAAAAATACTCTGCTGTAAAAAAGTAACAGTAAACAGCAAGTGCTAGTAAAAAGATCATAACAAAACAGAGTATTTGGTTGATACGTTTTTTGCAAAAAATGTATACTAAGCCGCTCTACCAAACGTCAAGGTAACCCCATATCAGAGCAGTCCCTGACTGATGTATTTAAAAACCTGATCATGTGTATAGTACCTATATGAGCAGGATTCAGACAGGTAACATACATGCACACACATATATACCGTACACACAGATACATACACACATACCATACATACACACATACACTGTGCATACACACACTTACACATATACCATACATACAGACATATACCGTATATACATACACACTCATATACTGTACACACAGATACACACAGGTAGATACACGCACATACATTCACACACATAGATAAGCACATATACATATAATGAACATACATACACATATATGTACATATACAAACACACACATAGATTTATGATGTCATCAGGTGTTCTGTTCAGATGAGCTGTGGAGGAAGGCGGCCTCATAGCTCAGAGATCAGCTTGAGAAGACTGCAGGGCCCACTGTGGGGAATGGGGACACAGAGCAGAAAGGATTTCACCTGCTGCTGTGCTCTCCCAGTTTTCCTCCCCCGACCTCCTCTGTGAGATGTCCCATGCTGTGAGCCTCCTCCCCCGACCTCTTCTCTGAGGTGTTGCAGCCTGCTGAGAATGGAACAGTGGAGGTAGCAGAAGACCCACTGTAAGTCCTTCTCTTCCTCCACTGTTGACCCCTGAGTGCTGTGCCCGGGCCCCTGACTACAGGTGAGTACTCACCAGTGAGACGGCAGCCAGTGACCGTTCTCATCACTCTGGTGGGGAAAGTGTTCATTGGCAAGTGTCTCTCCCTGCATGACACCCACCATTTTTGAACTCCTGCTCTCTCCCCAGCTCTATCTAGTTGCATGATAACAGGAGAGAGTGCGAGGGGCCCCTCTGCTTCATGACACCGGGCCCCTCTTATTCCCGCACATAATCTTGACTGAGTGGCTCCATGGCAGCTGCTTACTCTGCCGCTATGGGCAGTACACCACTGCCTGCAGGGGCCCCCCTCCACCTCCAGGCCCCGATGCTGTTGCACTGGCTGCACCAGCGGTATGTCTGCATACACACACATACAACACACTAGCAGATCACATGCACATATCATATACACACACATTAAACACATACACTCTTCACTGCTATCTCTTACTCCATCCTGATTGCTGAGCTGTGTCATATTAAGATATTAAGACAGCAGAAGGAAGCTCTCATTATTCAGCTAAACAGCAGAAGCTTTTTATGTAGAGAGTACCAGAAGAGAGCTATCAAAGGGAATCTGTCAGCAGGATCAACCTCCAAAGCTCTCTCTATGGGCATGTAGACTATAGGAAGATTAATAATATTCCAGATAAATCCACGTTTTTCTTACATGCAAAAAGGAACTGTCAAGACCTAGAAGCTGAACACTGATCTCCAGAGATGATTTTAAATGAAAGGGAAAGCTACCAGTTTAAAGCCAATAATAATGTCCCCAAAACATAGTCTAATGTCACCATCCTGGGTCCTTTCCAGTAATATATGGCCCCATCCTGGAGTAATGTCCCTATCCTGGCCCCTTCCAGTTATATATGTCCCCCATCCTGAGCCTCTACTTGGTATAATATCCCAGCTACTGCAATAATGCTCATGTTCTGTTGCTGTTCTCTAACAAATTTAAAAAAAAAGATTCTTCTCAACTTTCCACTCTCTCACGACATGCCGTGTCCTCTTCTATAGCCGGTGGGAAGACTTACAGCTGACTCCGGCATGCCTGCTACGGGAGACGCATAACATCACTGTTATGAGCCACCTGTGACTGGCACACTAACATCAGCAGCCGACCTCTGATTGGCCAACGGCGTAGATAGCAGTGCTGGGACCCTGCGGGTCTCGGCACCACAATGCAGTTCAGCTGAATGCATGTCCTCAGTCCCACATCCAGCTGAAATGATCACTGGCATCTGAAGGCCCTCCAGCCACACGGGCCTGGTCGCAGTGGCACCCTTTATGATCACAATCATTATGCTTCTGCTACCACCTGAACACAGGCATCTTGAGAGATACAGCCCTGGCCTTGTTATTCTGACAGCTCTTACTTTCCACAATACCACTCAGCCATACCAGTCTTATGTGTCTAACCCACTTGTATTCTTTGCTTAGCCAATGACCTACAACTCTGATCTTGATTTGCTGCATTCTCTCACTGCTGTCTGCAGGGCTTCTCCTGTGATGTACCTATTACAAGGAACTCACTGCTCTGGACCATTAGATTTGGACCTTATTTTTCCAGGTTCAAGCAAGTCTTGAAAACAAATTTCTTCACGGATTGAGTATTAAGTCATTTCTTTACTCCATTGCATCATCATTGACTATCTTCCCTACTATGATTTGCTTAATTGCGTTAAAGACATCTTACTGTTCACGAGAAAATTGAGGTGGGCTAAACTCATGCTGTCATCCCAAAGTAATTAATGTAGAAAACTGGGTACTTATGATCAGGACATACCAGACCTCTGCTTGTTGGAACAGCTGTGGAATCAGGGCCAAAAAGATGAGGGAAGCCATTTACCAGGTTGAAGGCAAAAAGTACCAGAAATATTGATACTAGCAACGTAGATCTTTTCAGAAGATGGTTATACGATCTTCAAATGTATTGAGAGGAATAGTGATGGTAGGATGAATTCATCTAATTCGCAGCTTGAATTAGAAATAGATAGATCTATTGTAGTTAAGGCCTCTGACAAGGGGGAATGCCATTGTGATGGATAGGCTGGTTTATGAGAGAGTACCAAAAGACAAGAACCCTGGACATGAACTAAAATTAATACATCATAAAACCAGCCAATGTAAGGGGAAGATAAAATACCTTTTTTATTAATGGTAAGCAGTATTCTACATAGAGACGTGCAAGTGCACACACAAATTAAAGCATTAAAATATTAAAATATATAACATCACCAGTGTACAAAAATACATATATTAACAGTTGTTCTTAAGAATAAAGCAGCACAGACCAAATGGAGCATTTTTTTTAAAAAAAGTGATTGATAATCATGCAAAGTGACCAGTGCTAAAGTGCTTAAATAAGATGACCAACCAGTCATATTACATATCAGTACATTATATAGAGAAAGAGGGTAATATTAAATCACAGAAAATAAATAAATAAAATGAATTAATCATAAAGTGCAATGGTGCTATTGTGCAAAAATGACAATGTATTTATAAGAGATAAGCCCTGCACAGGGACGTGCTGCAATATAATGAAAGTAATTTAATATAATAAGTACCTGGGAGAAATGTGGAGCATGCACAGCGCACCCCGACGCGCGTTTCGGCGTAACTCCTTCGTCAGGGGATTTATTCATTGGTGTGTATTTTTATTTGGTTTATCAGAGAATGTGATTTGACATTTCGCAAAATAATGATTGCTACAATATTGTAACATAATCCTACTACGCACTCCTGAAGGAGATGGAGGAGACTTTGCAAAAAGAATTGACGGATCAATTATTTGATAAACAGGGCAGAAATTCCTATACCCTAAATTTTTCCACACATCTACATTTTATTGCTTGCAAAAAAATTAATAGCAAGGTCACTCCCTTTAAAGGGTACCTAATTGTCTCTGGCATAGGGAGCTTCACAAAAGGGAAGGACGCATAAGATGAATCTATCTGAAAACCTTCTAAGTTATCCTTTCCTTCCTACGTCAGGTACACTAAACCAAATTGAAGCTATTTGTCTTTCATTGGGTAAATTATTGGCTAGTCTAGTTGTTGAGGCATTGTATAGTTCTATACTACATGCTTAAAGGGAATCTGTCACCCCTTTTTTGAGATATCATATAATGATATCATTCAATTGTGTGTCACATAAGGATTCTCTTAGTACTTTTGCGTCCCCCTGACCCCGCACCTTTCATGCATAAATACTTTTTTTATATCGGTTCAGATGTATGTAAACTGCCACGGTCCGGTCAGATGGGCGGGGCTTATTCAACTGCTCCCCCTCCCTGTCTTGCTCTACACAAGAAGAAATGCGTAGAGCAAGACAGGGAGGGGGGAGCAGGTGAATAAGCCCGCCCAGCGGACCGGACAGCGGAAGTTTACATACATCTGAACCGATATAAAAAAGGTATTTATGCATGAAAGGTGCGGGGTCAGGGGGAAGCAAAAGTATTAAGAGAATCCTTATGTGACACACAATTGAACGATATCATTATATGATATCTCAAAAAAGGGGTGACAGATTCCCTTTAAGCTTGTAAAGTACTGCTCACGCTATCGCATTAGTATATTAATTCATCTTACTAGGCACAATGAATTTGTGTAGTAGAAAAGGATCCAGCTTCACAGGTCTTCATAAATCTTTAGACATTATTCGGAGTGACAAAAGTACAATCCAGTGCAGATAATTTTAAAATATCATGATGTATAATTGAAATAAAATCAACACGTTTCAGGTTGTTAAACCCTTATTCATGATGTATCATAATTAAGGGATTACAACCTGAAACGCATAGATTTTTAAAATTACCTCCACTGGATTGTACTTTTTTCACACGAAATAAAGTCTAAAGATTTATGAAGACCTGTGGAGCTGGATCCTTTTCTACTATATTGATGTTGCGTCTGAGACACAAATGTCTCCTTGCTCAGGACCTTCACTAAGTGCATGTCATTGAGCTGGATGCAGAGCACAATGGATAACTGAAATACAACATTTGAGGAATGGTCCACTGATAAGGCTCAAACTTTTATATTTAAAGAGGTTGTTCACTGCTAGGACAACCTCTTCTGGGTTTAAATGTTTGGCCTCGATAAAGTGAAAAACTCTTTACTCACGTCCCGTGCCATCACTTTCCAGTTTTAGTATCAATTGAACATGAAGAGGAAGTCAGAGATCAGCTGCAGCCCTGGCTTCCTCTTCAAGTTCAATTTGACAGTAGGCGGGGACAGTGACGACAGGGAGCCCTGGTTCTCAAATTCCCCATGACGTATCCAATGGTTCCATGTTGAGGAGGTTTCATGTTCACTAATTGATGTATTGTCCAAGAGTGATGATTTTGAACTGGCTGATGGATTTACAGATACGGTTTTACCATTCTTTGATTTTCTTTCAATTGCCATGGGAAAATGTTATTTTTTTCATAATCTGCTAAGTCTCTCTGGTATATTTTTACTTTATCTTGACAAATGTCTTTTTCCATTTTTCAATCTCAGTATTCATATTCGTTATCCAAGTTTCAGTGCTCTTTGACAACCTCATTTTGTAACGTTGTTTCCATTTTATTAATGTATTAATGTCTTCTTCAATTTTACTGATAGACTGCATGCTGTTTTCAATTATAGTTTTTAGGAATTCAATGGGACAGGCTGTAGTCGTTGTTGTCCATCTTTCAATTACTTTTTGATCTTCCAGATCAAACGTGGGGAATAATTGAATCCTGAGAACTCTCGGAATTATTTTTTGGCTGACATAGTTTTCCAGTGAGGTCCTTGTCCACCATATTTTTGTCTTTTTGTATAAAACAATTTTGCATTGTTCAAAAAGTTCCTTTTCAGATATAAGGGTATTAACTGATGGCAAGGAGGCACCAATCTTAAACATATTAGATTCCTTTTCACGACAGGATATTTCCCAAGCCTTAAAATCTATTTTAATTAGCTGGACAATCTGTTTAGAAACAGAAAGATAATTGATAAACATAATTGTCCACAAAAGACCGATCCCTTTTCTCAAAGGCGGGTTACACTCCACAAAAACTCTGAAAGATACTGACCTCTAAAAAATAAAAACTTATAGAGAATAAAAAAAAGTGTTTCTTTCACAAAAGTTGTATTGAATAAATCTGTTTTCTTTATTAATTCATTTCAGTATAAAACAGAGTATTTAATATGAAAGTGCCTTTAACCCAGAGGGGAAAACAACTGTAAATCACTGTATGGATGCTGAATACATGTAATTACAATATTTGCACATTGTAAAAAAAGAAATAAGGAATTCCAAGATCGATGGACTGGTGCCAGATATATACAAGTAGTGTGATATTGAAGTAATTACATCAGGCCAAAAAATCTGGATTTCTAATCTGGATAATCTAAGATTTGCACTAATTTGCTTATTTTATTTCAGTCTTTTTTATTTTTCCCCGAAAACTTTGCATATCCAGATGTCTTAGACATGGAAATGTGACTCACCAAAAGTCACATTTCTTTGTGCACTTCACTCCAGTCCCTCCACATCAAAACCATCCGCGAATACCACATAGCAAAATTAGGAAAGTGATTTTAATAAATTACAAGTGATGAATTGGGCCCCGTAAGCTCAGATTACTGCTAATTTTTAGAATGTTAAAATACCAAATTCTTCTGCCATCACATTTTCCATCTGGAGAACTGCTGCAACATTCTAAACAAAGGACCATTCAAATCTATGGTGATTTCTTATATGGTTGGGTCATAAGTTTATAGCAACTGAAATTTTTTGTGTTGGGTTCTCTACATAACAACACATCCCCTTCATTCTAGAAACTGATGTTCCTTTGTGCGTGATGTGATCTCTTGAAATTAATCCTATTATATTTTTGTATATTTTGGCAGATCTTCCATTGTAAATATTTTGAAACAGGGAACAGTCATGCTCCCTGTAATTATACCAGATCTGGTGATAACACAACATGCAATAGTTCCAGGAAAAAAAATATTGGTCTCTACGTGAAATCAGAGGCTTATGGAAATACATAATGGGCCCATGGTATTCTTTTTATATCTTGTGACACAGCCATGGATGATTTTCTTAGGCAAATGTGTTTTAATATTTGTTACCAGTAGGATCACATTCTCTGTTTTTCAGAAATTTTGTTGGGCTGTTCATATTGGAAACATTCCTCCCTGTGGACCCAGAGATGGATTTTTTTTTCCAGAATGATAGATTTTTTTTTTCTTTCTGTTCTCTTCAGGAATTTCCTTTGATTGTGCCATAATGTTTTTGTTGAATCTTTGTGCTGACAACGCAACTGATGGCAAAGGTCAAAAGTTGTGATAGTCGTATGAAATGGGGCTGGCAGTAAGCAAGCCTCAGCTTGTTCCACTGACTATAATTAGTTCTGTAATTTGGTTCAGTTTCCTCCAGGTAATTACTTTCCACATAGCACTAGCTGATGGCGGATAACTGTGCATCAAATCAAGTCAAATTTAAGATATATTTCTCCGGCAATCTACAGTAAAATAAAATCAGTCAACAATCCGGTGAGGTCATGTTTTTTCCATTACAGCAAAATGAAACAATATGCACATTATTTTTGTTTAGTTATATTAGGAATCTATAGGAAAGAGCACTAACCTGCTACGAATCTAACAGGAATTTCTTGATTATTTGGGAGTTCAGATTTCTGGAACAAGTTTACTAGATTGTTTAGAACACGACTTTATATGTTATTTCATCCATTAGACACACCATACCCATGCACATGACTGATTATCTTACACTACTCAAAAAAACAAAGGGAGCAATTAAACAACAGAATATAACTCCAAGTAAATCAAACTTCTGTGAAATCAAACTGTCCACTTAGGAAGCAACACTCATTGACAATCAATTTCACATGCTGTTGTGCAAATGGAATAGACAACAGATGGAAATTATTGGCAATTATCAAGACACACTCAATAAAGGAGTGGTTTTGCAGGTGGGGACCACAGACTACATCTCAGTACCAATGCTTTCTGGCTGATGCTTTGGTCACTTTTGAATGTTGGTTGTGCCCACACAAGTGGCTCAGGTAGTGCAGCTCATCCAGGATGGCAAATCAATGCGAGCTGTGGCAAGAAGGTTTGCTGTGTCTGTCAGCACAATGTCCAGAGGCTGGAGGCGCTACCACGAGACAGGCCAGTACACAGGAGACATGGAAGGGGCCGTAGGAGGGCAACAACCCAGCAGCAGGACCGCTACCTCAGCCTTTGTGCAAGGAGGAACACTGCCAGAGCCCTGCAAAATGACCTCCAGCAGGCCACAACTGTGCATGTGTCTGAACAAACATTTAGAAACCGACTCCATGAGGATTGTCTGAGTGCCCGACGTCCACAGTTGGGGGTTGTGCTCACAGCCCAACACTGTGCGACCCTCCAAAGAAATGCCACCCCACCCCATTACTGACCCACTGTCAAACCTGTCATGCTGAAGGATGTTGCAGGCAGCAGATCTCTCTCCACGGTGTCTCCAGGCTCTGTCACGTCTGACACATGTGCTCAGTGTGAACCTGCTTTCATCTGTGAAGAGCACAGGGCACCAGTGGTGAATTTGCCAATCCTGGTGTTCTGTGGCAAATGTCAAGTGTCCTGCATGGTGTTGGACAGTGAGCACAACCCCCATCTGTGGACATCGGGCCCTCAGACCATCCTCATGGAGTCGGTTTCTAACCGTTTGTGCAGACACATTCACATTTGTGGCCTGCTGGAGGTCATTTTGCAGGGCTCTGGCAGTGCTCCTCCTGTTCCTCCTTGCACAAAGGCTGAGGTAGCGGTCCTGCTGCTGGGTTGTTGCCCTCCTACGGCCCCCTCCACATCTCCTGGTGTACTGGACTGTCTCCTGGTAGTGCCTCCAGCCTCTGGACACTACGCTGACAGACACAGCAAACCTTCTTGCCACAGCTTGCATTGATGTCCCATCCTGGATGAGCTGCACTACCTGAGCCACTTGTGTGGGTTATAGAGCCAGTCTCATGCTACCACGAGTGTGAAAGCACAATCAACATTCAAAAGTGACCAAAACATCAGCCAGAAAGCATTGGTACTGAGATGTGGTCTGTGGTCCCCACCTGCAGAACCACTCCTTTATTGAGGGTGTCTTGATAATTGCCAATAATTTCCATCTGTTGTCTACTCTATTTGCACAACAGCATGTGGAATTTATTGTCAATCAGTGTTGCTTCCTAAGTGGACAGTTTGATTTCACATAAGTTTGATTTACTTGGAGTTATATTCTGTTAAGTGTTCCCTTTATTTTTTGAGCAGTGTATATGAGTGGTGCTATCCCTGTTTTTTACAGATAGCACTCATACCTTTTATATCCTCTGGGGCCGTGCACACGTCAGATTTTTTTTCTTGGTCCGAGTGGTCTGCAGGAAAAATAGGAGACATGTCCAATTTTGATCTTATAAAATCGGCAATATAAGTCTGTGGAAAAAATCAGACTGTGGTTTTTCTCTCCGTGTCCAAGAAAAACTGATACAACTCTGATCAAAGCTGATTGCTCGGTCCTTTTTTGCTCGTATGTGTAGAAATGTCATGTGCACCTACCCCAAGTATGAGTTTCTTATTGGGATGTGTACAACTAGTCAATTAATTTACTTATTCATTATACAATTAAATAAATTACACTGCATTTTTCTTTCTTTCAGTCAAAAGCATACGGTATCCACAGGACAGAAACAGGCCAGCCTTGTCATTGAGGAATGGATGTCTATATGTGAAGCTCTGACAAATGAAGGCATGAAAATTCTACTAGAAAAAGTATTCTTCCATTTTTAATTTTGCCTAAACTTGACTGTTATTAGTACCTGTGTTTAATTCCTTACTTTAATTACACTTATTAATTTATTTATTTTATTCATTTATATAGCACTATTAATTCCACAAAACTTCACAGACTTCATCATTGTCCCCATTGGGGCTCATCAGTATGTCTTTGGAATGTGGGAGGAAACTCACATAAACACAGGGAGAACATACAGACTCCTGGTGAGATTTGAACCCAGTATAAAAGAGCTGTAAAGCAGCAGTGCTAACCACTGAGCCACTATTTGCCATTAGTGCATATTCCATGCAATATAAGATAATAGTCAATATCCTCAATGATGTGTCACAGGTGATCATACGGCCAAGATTTGTGATATATTAGACTGTCTGAAAGGGCTCAGATAAATGAGGTGCATGCTAGATCAATGGAGCCTACTCTAAATTGTGCGTAAACTGGAAGGTAATATTCCTTTTGAAGTGTTCTACATACAGCACCTCATGGGAGACACTTAAACTCACAAATGCACTTATAATGTAAAAATAATTATTGCTTATGGCAGTACAAACGATAATCTTTACAAATACGATGGTCACCTGATGGGAATGAGCAGGCAGCGATAGCGCCGCACACAGGCACATTTGGAAATGCAAAGAATTTGAATAAAGCCTTATTTCCAAGGTTTTTATCGATCTGCCCACTACACATTGTAGTGGATAACCTCTTAAAGTGGCAATATTTAACAGAAAGGAAAAAAAATCTCCACTGCTGGAAACAAGTTGGATGGAAGTGAAACTTCCCCCCTTTTTTTTTTCAATTAAAAAGCATCATAGCTTGTGCCCCACAGAGGGCTGGTCAAACCGACACATATGCCTTAATTGTAATCATGATTAAGGTTTAACAGCTGAAATGCTTTGGTTTGACCAGTCCTCTGTGGGGCACAAGCTATGATGCTTTTTAATTGAAGAAATAAAGGGGAAATTTTACTTGCATCCAACTTGTTTCCAGCGCTGGAGAATTTTTCTTGCTTCTTGCAATATACTCTGGCCCGCACCAGGGCTCTGTCTGTTGACTGTTTCATATCTAGCTGCATCATTTATGATGAGCTGACTTTCTCTCAACAGCAAAAACCAACAAAGAAGCACTCCCACTAACTTTTTTATTCATTAAATGTTTGTGTTACGTAGTTTGAGTGCATTAATATACTCACCTTCCGCTGCTTTCTCTGGTGTCCACCACCTTTCTCCTCTGCTTCCACTGACGTATCTGCTCTGCAGACTGTCCAGTTCAAACTGCGGAAGTACATAGTTTTTACAATAGAAGCCTATGGAGCGTCAGGACAAGGTTTTTATTGTAAAATAGACATCCGGCTCATGCATAGCGCCTACAACTAACCAGCTAGCCACAATTGTGGAAAGTCACTCAGAAGCAGAAAAACAGCGTTGGACACTGGAAAGAGAAGTAGTAAGTGAGTACAGGGTAGGCCATTTATAAGGATACACTTAAATAAAAAGGGAATGGTTGGTGATATCAACTTCCTGTTTGTGGCACATTAGTATATGGGAAGGGGAAACTTTTCAAGATGGGTGGTGACCATGGCAGTCATTTTGAAGGTGGACATTTTGGATCCAACTTTATTTTTTCCGATGGGAAGAGGGTCATTTGACACATCAAACTTATTGAGAATTTCACAAGAAAAACAATGGTGTGCTTGGTTTTAACATAACTTTAATTCTTTCATAAGTTATTTACAAGTTTATGGCCACTTATAAAATGAGTTCAAAGTGCTGCCCATTGTGTTGGATTGTCAATGCAACCCTCTTCTCCCACTCTTTATAGCAACACCGCAGAAGAAATGCTAGTCTAAGGAGGTCAGATTCCTTGTAGGAATGCTCGGACCTGACACTCATAATGTGGGTGGTGCACCATCTTGCTGGAAAAACTCAGGGAATGTGCCATCTTCAGTGCATAAAGAGGGCAAGACATCATCATGTAGCAATTTCAGATATCCAGTGGCATTGAGGTTTCCATTGATGAAGAATGGTCCCACTATCTTTGTACACTATATACCATACCATACCATCAATTATGGGTGTCAGGTCCGAGCAATCCTACATGAACAGTTTCCTGGAAAGTGGATTGGTCGTCATGGGCCTGTAGAATGGCCACCAAGGTCTCCCGATCTGACCCCTTTATCCTTTTATCTTTGGGGTCATCTGAAGGCAATTGTCTATGCTGTGAAGATACGAGATGTGCAGTATCTGAAACAACGGATACTGGAAACCTAAGCTAGCATTTCTTCTGTGGTGTTGCTATCAGTGTGTTAAGAGTGGGAGAAGAGGGTTGCATTGACAATCAAACACAATGGGCAGCACTTTGAACGCATTTTATAAGTGGTCATAAACTTGTAAATAACTCATGATTAAAGTTACATTAAAACCAAGCATACCATTGTTTTTCTTGTGAAATTCTCAATAAGTTTAATGTGTCAAATGACCCTCTTCCCATTGGAAAAAATAAAGTTGGATCCAAAATGTCCAACTTCAAAATGGCCGTCATGGTCACCACCCATCTTGAAAAGTTTTCCCCCTCCCATATACTAATGTGCCACAAACAGGAAGTTGATATTACCAACCATTCCCATTTTATTTAGGTGTATCCATTAAATGGCCCACCCTGTACATTACTACCCTGACACTACATTACATGCATATACACACATTTTTAGAAAAAAAAGTTAGTAGGAGTGCTTTTTTAGCAACATGTCCTCATCAAAAATCTTCCATAAATCTTATTACATCATGTACATCTACTTGACCAAATTACAATTTTACTAGTCTTTACTAGTTAAAAGTTTCTATGGAACCACTCACTTCTGCATCCAGAGGTGAATGATGCAGATTAAGTCCCATCTACAATGACTGGCTGGTGTAGTTACTTGTCCCATTCATTCCTAATTATGCAATCATGTTCACTTGGTTTAATTTTCACTCTCCGTTTATGTTTTTTGATTCATATTTACCGTAGCTTTAGAAATTGTTATTTGGCCTGTAAGGTAGCGCTGTCATTCACATAGGGGACACTCGCTTGGCAGCCAAATAATCAGTTCCGGCATGGGTTTTCCATAAATCCAAAACAGTCCATGCGGTTTATTCAAGCATCATAAACCATCAAAGCAATAGAAAACAGCTTAGTGTCCATGACAGAGCTTCACTCTGTCCATCCTGTAGTAACACAGGTTATGCAATGTTCCATACGCAGGCTCTTCAGCCTCACAGTTATCTCACCCGTCAGGGTTCCCTCATGGCTGCTTCTCCAGGCTGCAGACATCCCTTCCCTCCAGGGAACTATCAGGCACGTGCAGCCATTACACACAGTGATCACTTGCTGTCAGAAGGCAGCCCCATCTGTTATGAATGAGTCACCGTAGGAGGCTAAAACAGAAATACTAGCTAAGTCCAGAAAACCAGAGAAGTTGGCAGCTATCGGATTGCAGACCCCTGAACCTATCAACAACAACTAGCAGTAGCCGTGGGGGGTTCCTACGATGCCCTAGACCCCTCGATCACAGCCGGAGAACTAAATAGCCTAAAGACAGAAAGGGAAATCTAAACTGCCCCAGAGCAGACCCCAAAGCAATAGGCAGCCCCCAACATATAATGACGGTGAAGCAAGATGAAAAAACACTCACACAGATAGAAAGATAGGCTGAGCAAATGATGGGGCCCAAGCTAACTAAATAGGACAGGATAGGAAAGCTGCTGTCTGCAATCCGCCAAATCCCTATCAAACCAAGAGCCAACAGGCTGATAGGGAAAAAAGCCCTGAAGACGCTAGGCTTCAAAAAGACTATATCAGCACTCAGGTATCTTCTGAAGACAGAGCAAAAAGGAATTCAACTCACCCCAGCAGGGAATGGCAGAAATCCAGAAAAACAAGGTAAAACAAAACCAAAACACAAATGCAACAAGCAGAGCAGAAAACTTAGCTTTTGAGGAGCAGGAATCAGACTGGTCTCCTAGAATCCCTCAGAGAGATCACCAGCAAGGCAGAAGGGCGTCAGCTGCCTTATATCCAGTCAGCAATTCCCGTCACCCAGTCATCATCATCCATCTCAGGTGCCTGGTAATCAGCCTCACTACCTTCCTTCACCAGAAGAGGGAGTTCATCAGACCTCAATGGTGAAGGGGAAAATGAACTCACAATACCCATCTCTCTCAGACGGGACGTTCCAAAATGGACCAACCAGGTCCCTGCATTCACTTCATGTGACCTACCCTGGCCACCTTATATGGTCCGTAGCCACGCCCACCGGGTCACATGGCTATTACCTCATCACAGGTCCTTTAACCACTCATACACACTTTACAATAGCGTTTCTTAAACACACCCCCTGAGTGGGTTTGTAGGTAACTGGGTCTTCCCATCTCCCCAGCTACCTGGAGACTTCTCCCTGACACATTGAATCAGCACCTCAGCAGTATCACTGCTGATCAACACACACATAAGTCTCCATCTCAAGGCCACCCACCTTGAGATACAAAATGGTCATTCAGGATTCTGCCATTCATCCTCTCTCCTAGGACTTCCACACAGCGCCCCCTAGCGGACACAGTGGTCACTACACCACAGGCCCCATTTTATACAAAAAAAATAGGCCTATTTTAACCCCTTCAAACTGAAGCATGTTTTCACCTTCATGACCAGGCTTATTTTTTCAATTCTGACCAGTGTCACTTTATGAAGTCATAGCTCTGAAATGGATCCCATTGATTCTGAGGTTGTTTACTTGTGACATATTGTACTTCATGATAGTTGTAAAATTTGTCAACATTTTTGCGTTTACTTGTGAAAATATCGCAAATTTGGTGAAAATTTTGCAATTTTCAAACTTAATTTTTATGCCTTTAAACCAGAGAGATACAGGTGCTGCTCACAAAATTAAAATATCATCAAAAGTTAATTTATTTCAGTTCTTCAATACAAAAAGTGAAACTCATATATTATATAGAGTCATTACAAACAGAGTGATCTATTTCAAGTGTCTATTTATGTTAATGTTGATGATTATAGCTTACAGCCAATGAAAACCAAAAAGTCATTATCTCAGTAAATTAGAATACTTTATAATACCAGCTTGAAAAATGATTTTAAAATCTGAAATGTTGGCCTACTGAAATGTATGCTCAGTACTTGGTCGGGGCTCCTTTTGCATCAGTTACGGTCAGGCGAGTTTGCTGGCCAATCAAGCACAGTGATACTGTTGTTTTTAAACCAGGTATTGGTACTTTTGGCACTGTGGACAGGTCCCAAGTCCTGCTGGTGAATGAAATTTCCATCTCCAAAAAGCTTGTCGGCAGAGAAAAGCATGAAGTGCTCTAAAATTTCCTGGTAGACAGCTGCGCTGACTTTGGTCTTGATAAAACACAGTGGACCTGTGACGTTCAGGAAGAGATAACGTCCGAGAGTGGACCCTCTGGATCGCGGATCCGGAGCCCCTGGGTCGAGCGCACCAGGTGATGACCGACCCCTGTACAGGGATCGTTAGGGGCAGGACCGCAGAGGACAGAACCGCGACTGCTGGAACCGAGAGGGGCGGCTCGAGGGACTGGAGAAGGCAAGCGGCTGGCGAGGCTTACCAAGGACAGGAACTCCGTGCAGGAGGATGGAGGACAGCGGGCAGAATGCTGGGCAAGAAAAGAACGGACACTGCAGGACGGAACAGAGACAGGGAACCGGGGAGACAAGGGTGGTGGCACCAGGGGTAAGCAGACAGATGACGGGCAGGAAGACAGGGCAAACACCAGGGGAAGAGACAACAAGGCTGGAAAACGTAAAGGAAGACAAGAAACCTATAGGAACCTATAGGCGGCCAAATTACAGCAGGAATGGACACACAATAATCAGGCGTCCTCCCCTTGTGGGAGACGCCTGATATATCCCCTGCCGGTGGGCGATAGGCTGGCCACTAATCGGCCGCCGCCCACCGCAGGGTTAAACTACCCGACGGCCGCGCGCCCGCGCCCTAGTGCGCATGTGCGGGGTCACCGCCGTTGGGAGACCAGGAAGGCGGGGTGCGCGAGAGCAGGAGGAGGAAGGAGGCGTGCGTGGACCGGAGGAGGGAGGAAGCGGCCGCGCGTGACGGAGCAGGTAAGAACTAGCCGTGGGGGGGCCCGGAGCTAGGGGGATGGCGGCGGTTACGACCGGCGCCGTTACAGGACCTACACCAGCAGATGTCACGGCTCCCCAAACCATCACTGATTGTGGAGACGTCACATTAGACCTCAAGCAGCTTGGATTGTGTGCCTCTCCACTCTTCCTCCAGACTCTGGGACCTTGATTTCTAAATGAAATGCAAAATTTACTTTCATCTGAAAACAACACCTTGGACCACTGAGCAACAGTCCAGTTCTTTTTCTCCTTGACCCAGGTAAGATGCTTCTGGCGTTGTCTATTGGTCATGAGTGGCTTCACACAAGGAATGTGTCACTTGTAGCTAGTGTGGAGAGATACCTTCCGATATCGTGAAATATCGGATCGGATTGGATCTGACCGATACCCCAAAAATATCGGATATCACCGATTCCGATACCAGAAACCAATGCAAGTCAATGGGACACAAATATCGGAATGAAAATAAACCCTTACTTTCCTTGTAGGTTAATTCTACATGAAGGAAAACAACTAAGAATAATGTAGAATGTATTGGGGGAGGTGGAGGAGACATTAAAGGTATAGAGGTTTAGCCCAATCAAATGGAATAGCAGGAATTAATTTTTTTTAAGACGGAGTTACAAAGAAATTGACTATGTTAAGCTTTTTTATATTTTGTCAGATATTTATGTTTCACTACTTCCATGCTCTTCACCTTCTTTTTTACTTCTCCCACACTTTCTCCTTCATCATCCACTTCAGGGTCATCTTCTTGGTCTTCTTCGGGGTGGTCTTCAGGGTCGTCATCTCCAGGGTCATCGTTTTTGGGGTCGTCGTCTTCTTTGGAGTGGTCTTCAGGGTCATCATCTTTAGGGTCGTCGTCAGGGAGATCCAGAGTGATTACCAAAAACCATTTCAAAAAGCTTGAACTTGGAAATGTAGCAGAAGGTACAAGAAGGCTGAGGAACTGCTGAGAACCAGCTGACGGTACTGGAACCTGGATGGGTAGCCGAAGGTACAAGAGCCAATGGAACTACCGAGGACCAGCTGATGGTACTGGAACCCAGTTACTAAGCAGGAGGTACCTGTGCCAGAAAGCACTACCAAGGACCAGCAGACGTTGGTGGAACTCGGATACCGAGAAGGAGGCACCTAAGCCAAAGGCTCTGCCTGGAACCAGCTGACGTTTCTGGAACCCAGGGGGACATATTCAAGATTGACTTCCAAAGAACCAGCTAATGGTACTGGAACTCAGATAGGCAGCAGAAGGTACACATGAAAAAAAAAGTTGCAAGGCCGTGAGCCGGCCGGAGTTACCAAAACCCACAGTCCTACAGGGGGGAGCTTGTCCTATTGGCATTATGGAACCAGCTTTCATTGCCAGATCCCGCAGTCCACATAGGAAGCACCTAAACTGCAGGCACCATAGAGTCGGCTAACCCGACCGCAACACGACAATACAACGTATTGGAGGCAAAGTGACGTTGGCACTACCCGGAAACAGCTGGCATGCTGGAACCAGGCTGGGTAGGAGGGAGTACCAGTGCCAAAGACACTTCTGAGCAGCAACTGGTGGTGTTGGAGCCCAGGGATTACAGTAGAAACAGAGTGTAGCCAGAGGCCTAATTGGAGCAAGTTTAATATCTGTAGTAGTGTGAATGTGGACAGAGCAGGAGAAATTGCTGGACACACAGCAGGGGATCAGCTGACGTTACTGAACCCCAATAACACTGGAGCATATGTTGACTGTGCAGACGGCACTTCTGAGCAGCAACTGGCGGTGTTGGAGCCCAGGGTAAATAATAGAAACAGAGTGGAGGCAGAGGCCTAATTGGAGCAAGTTTAATATCTGTAGTAGTGTGAATGTGGACAGAGCAGGAAAAATTGACAGACACACAGCAGGGGATCAGCTGACGTTACTGAACCCCAATAACACTGGAGCATGTGTTGACTGTGCAGACGGCACTTATGAGCAGCAACTGGCCGTGTTGGAGCCCAGGGATTACAGTTCAGGTGGTAGAAACATGAACACAACAGGAGACCTGGATACTGTTGCCAACCAATTATTTAATCTGGAAGAGGAATGGCAAATTCCTGCGAGATCCAGGTCTTGTTCATTTTCAGAAAGGTAAGCCGGTCAACGTTATCAGAGGATAGTCGCATGCGACGGTCTGTTAGTACACCACCTGCGGCACTAAAGACGCGTTCCGATAATACACTAGCAGGGCAAGCCAGCACCTTCAATGCATACTGGCTAAGCTCTGGCCATGTATCCAGCTTAGAGACCCAAAACTTGAAGGGGGAAGAGCCGTGTGGGAGAACACTGAGAGAGCAAGACATGTAGTATGTCACCATCTGACGGAAACGTTGCCTCCTGCTGACTGGAGCCGTCTGTGATAGTGTAGACATTTGTGGCGGGGACACAAAACTTTGCCACATTTGGGCCATACTGGTCTTGCCTTGTGCTGAGGCGCTGCTTCTACTCTTTCTTTGTGCGGAGCTTCCTCCACTGCCTCGACGCACTGTGCTGCTTTGTAAATCACTAGCAGCACTGCTCTCGAGTGGAATGGAGAACATGATGGAATGCACCAGTGTGTCTTGGTACTCCCGCATTTTATGCTCCCGGTTCAACGGTGTTATGAGGCTTTGTAAGTTGTCCTGGTAGCGAGGATCTAGGAGAGTGTACACCCAATAATCAGCCGTGTTGAGAATGTGGGCGATGCGGCGTTCATTTCTCTCACGCTGCACTCACACACAGAGACCTCGCAGACAGCCGTGAACAGCGCTGCAAGGCAAAAGAAAGCTACAGCGGTTGATAAAGTAGCCTGGGTAAAGCACAATATAGCAAATCGCTAGGTCACACTGTCCCTCAGAACAGCAGCGTCCTATCCCTAACTGAATTCACAGCAGAGTGAACCCAAAATGGCGGTGGCAGCTTTTATAATGCATCATGACATCATTTCAGTAGCCAATCACAGCCATGCCAGTAGGTACATGCCTAACATGCTCTAACAGGATGTGCCCAGACTTCTTAGGATCCTCATTGGCTGAATAAAATCAAACTGGCTCATTACATTATGGGAACTTCCAATTCCGGTATTCAATATACTAAAAGTATCGGAACTCAGTATCGGAATTCCGATACCGCGATTATATCGGCCGATACCCGATATTGCAGTATCGGAATGCTGAACACTACTTGTAGCCCATGTCCTGGATACGTCTGTGTGTGGTGGCTCTTGAAGCAATGACTCCAGTAGCAGTCCTCTCCTTGTGAATCTCCCTCAAATTTTTGAATTACCTTTTCTTAACAATCCTTTCAAGGCTGCAATTATCCTGGTTGCTTGTGCACCTTTTTCTACCACACTTTTTCCTTACACTCAGCTTTCCATTAATATGTGTGAATACAGCACTCTGTGAACAGCCATTTTCTTTAGCAATGACCTTTTGTGGCTTACCCTCTTTGTGGAGTGTGTCAATGACTGCCTTCTGGACATCTGTCAAGTCAGCAGTCTTCTCCATGATTGTGGAGCTACTGAAACAGAATAAAGGACCTTTGTAAACACCCAGGAAGCCTTTTCAGGTGTTTTTTGTTAATTATTCTAATTTACTGAGATAATGACTTTTGGGTTTTCATTGGCTGTAAGCCATAATCATCACCTTTAAAGAAATAAACACTTGAAATAGATCACTCTGTTTGTAATGACACTATATAATATATGAGTTTCAATTTTTGCAATGAAGAACTGAAATAAATTAACTTTTTTGATGGCATTCTAATTTTGTGGAAAGCACCAGTGTGTCGCACAAAATAGTTAATAAATAACATTTCCCAAATGTCTACTTTAGATCAGAACAATTTTTGAAACATAATTTTTTAGTTAGGAAGTTAGAAGGGTTAAAAGTTGACCAGCGATTTCTCATTCTTCCAACAAAATATATAAAACCATTTTTAGGGACCTCATCATATTTTAAGTGACTTTGAGGAGCCTATATGACAGAAAATACCCAAAAGTGACATTGCACCCCTCAAGGTGCTGAAAACCGCATTCAACAAGTTTATTAACTCTTCAGGTGCTTCACAGGAACTGGAGCAATGTGGAAGTAAAAAATTAATATTTCACGATTTTTTTTATTTTCACAAGGGTAACAGGAGAAAAAGGATGGTAAATTTTGTTGTTGAATTTCTCCTGAGTACGCTGATACCCCATATCCCCATATGTGGGATAAAATCACTGTTTGGGCACACGGTAGGGCTTGGAAGGGAATGCGCATTATTATGACTTTTTGAAAATTGGCTGGAATCGAGAGTGGATGCCATGTCCCATTTGGAGAGTCCCTGGTGGGTCTAGACAGCGGAAACAACTCACAAGTGACCCCAGTTTGGAAACTACACCCCTCAAGGAACTTATCTAAATGTGTGGTGAGCTCCTTGAACTCCCAGGAGCCGTGAAAATAAAATATGACATTTTCCACAAAAATGATCTTTTAGCCGCAATTTTTTTTATTTTCACAAGAGTAACAGGAGAAAATGGACATCAAAAATGGTTGTTCAATTTCTCCTGAGTACGCCGATACCCTATATGTGAGGGAAAACCACTATTTGCGTGCACGGCAGAGCTTGGAAGGGAAGGAGCACCGTTTGACTTTTTGAGTGCAAAATTTGCTGGAATCGAGAATGGACGCCATGTTGCGTTTGGAGAAACCCTGATGTGCCTAAACAGTGGAACCCCCACAAATGACCTTATTTTAGAAACTAGATCCCCCTTATGGAATTTATCTAGTTGAATGGTGAGCATCCTTGAACCCCCAGATGCTTCACATAAATGTATATTGTTGAGCCATAAAAATAAAAAAATATCTTTTTTTCCACAGAAATGTTTATTAGCCCCATTTTTTTTATTCTAACAAAAATTGTTACGGGAAATTGCACAAGTACGTCAATACCCCACATGTGGTGGAAAACTATTGTTTGGACGCACAGCATGGATCGGAAGGGAAGGAGTGACGGTTTGGAGCTCAGACTTTGATGGAATAGTCTGTGCTTGCCATGCTGCCTTTGGAGAGCCCCTGATGTGCCTAAACATTGGATATCCCCCACATGTGACCCCATTTTAGAAACAACACCCAAGGAATTTATCTAGAGGCATAGTTCTAGTAATGATAATAATGCTTTTGGTTTTCGTAGTGTATGAATTTATAATGTGGTGGTATGTGTAAGTTGTGCGGAGTACCTCAGGTTATGTGTGTTGTGTCAACAGGGTAAAAACAAATTTTATTAATTAGTGGATGTGTGGTACACTTTGAAGCAATCGTTAAAGGGATTCTGTCACCTTTTTTTTGACTATCAGCTGGTGGCATTGACATCAGGGGCTTATCTACAGTATTCTGTAATGCTGTAGATAAGCCCCCGATGTAACCTGAAAGATAAGAAAAACACGTTAGATTACACACACCGGAGGGGGGCAGTCCAATGGGTGTTGCGGTCTGGTCCGGCGCCTCCCATCTTCATACAATGCCGTCCTCTTCTTCCCTTCCTGTAGTGGCTCCAGCACAGGGCAGAGCAGAATACTGCAGTGCGCAGGCGCCAGACCTCTTCTGACGCCTGCGCACTGCAGGACTCTGCTCTGCCCTCAACAGGGCAGAGCAGTGCGTCTGCGCTGGAGCCACTACAGGAAGGGAAGAAGAGGACATCATCGTATGAAGATGGGAGGCGCCGGACCGGACCGCGACACCCATCGGACTGGACCGCCCCCTCTGGTGAGTATAATCTAATGTGTTTTTCTTATCTTTCAGGTTACATTGGGGGCTTATCTACAGCATTACAGAATGCTGTAGATAAGCCCCTGATGTCAGTGGCGGCAGCTCATAGTCAAAAAAAAAGGGGTGACAGATTCCCTTTAATGCAAAGGCAAAGTTTCTCAGGGCAGGTTTCACAATGGCAAAGTGTATCTTTTTGAATGACTATGCCCATAATTTCTGCTGCATTTACAGGGGTCCATATGGCGTATGATGACGTGTTATTTTGGGTGAAAATTTGATGGGCATACAAATTTGTCTGGACCACCCTAACATTTATTATTTGCTCGCGGAAAAAGAATTAAAAAAAAAAATTTTTAGTGAGACCTGTTACTCAAAACTGGAATAACAGACTGATAATTTTTTGGAGAAGAGGAAGTGAAGTCCATATGGGATCAATTGCTGAAAGAGTTGCCTGGGTCCTAGTGCACCTTGCTGGGGGTCCCTACTCACTAGATGAGCATGAGGAGGAGGAAGAGAAATAGAGGAATATGGGATCTTCCTCACTGCCTGAATCCATGTCGGAGGCAGGGAAAGTGTATGCCTACTCTGGTGAATAGTGTCTTGTTGACGAATTGGACCTTATTATTTTGTTCTTGAAAAAGCTGGAGATGGGAAAGGTGCTTTTACACATGTATTGTGTGGGGCTTGTGTAAAGAGTACTATTTAAATATAAAAAGCGGAGAAAAACATAAAACAATTCAGGAAAACAATAGAAGAAATGCCTAGAATTAAAAAAAAGGAAAAAAATCAGCGTAAAAATTTTTTTTAGAAAAAAAAAATTACAGTGACGTTCACTACACTATTGGTAAGGCGATGTCCCGCCTCTCCCTTATCATGAAATAATGCCCTAGTAATGGGACCAAAAGCACAACCCCAAAATCAGCATAGCAGCTATAAATAATTCTAAGTTACACCGGACAATAGATGATTGCGCAAGTGCTGCTCTGCTGACTGAACAACAGGCTACCACAGGCCAAAAGGAAAATTACTTGTTCACATATAGCTAAATGGAACACACCAAGAGGTAAGGCACTGTTTGTGGGTAGGTGAGCCCAGAAAGGTATTACCTGTGTAGCAGAAGGAACCTGCAAATAGAAAAGGTCGCCCTATGGGCTGAAAGATCCTGTGGTAACAGTGTGGAGAAAAGGGAGAGAGCAGGGCAGTGCTTGCCCAACTTGTGTCACCAGAAGAAACTGGCTTCCTCAGGGGCTATTGTTCAGCCAATCAGCGCCAAAGGGATTAATCAGGAGAGGTGATGTTGTGATCACCCCAAACATTGCGACTGCAGTGATTGGTGCTGTCTCAGACTGCATCAATCACTGTATGTCACATGTTTTTGGGGTTTTTTTACAACTTTATTGTCACATCGCTGTGATTGGATGGTCAGCATTGATCAGCTAATCCCAGCGATCACTGATGCGAGGAGGTGGTACAGCTCTCCTAGAACGACATGCAGGAATGGTCTGCTGTCCTAAGCAGCAGCCATCTTGACTCAGTCACTGCGCCATGCAGCAGTTCACTCATGTCGTGAAGGGGTTAATCAGTGCTAGATCAGATTCCCAACAGTGTACATCAGTGTACACTACCGTACAATATGTCTGAGTGCTATGCGATAAAACATCACATAGCACTTGGCCCAGTGTTACTCTATGGGGCAGCTCACATCTGCAATTATTTTCTCATGCCAAATCGGCATGCAAGAACAATCGACTGAGTCTCGGCTCAGTCACACCCACATAAGTCTATGGGTGCAAGTGACACAGCGCACAGCACTTGGATATCATCTGAGTGCGGTTCGATATACGACGATGCCGACAGCGAAGGAGCTGGAGAAATTACTTTCTCCGTCTCCAGAGCAGCTGTGCAAGAGGCTCGGAGCACAGTAGCATGACACTCGGCTCCCGAGGGTCATTAGCATCTCGCATTAGATGCCATACGCTAGTGTGACTTGAGCCTTAGTGTTATATCAGTTTTATTAAGTGCAAAAGAAATGTGGAACTCTTCTACCACCCAATGCAATGCTAAAAAACTAATGGGTGCATGTGTTCTGTCCATGAAAAACACTAATAGCACATGAGAGAATGACTGTCCTGCTACCCAAACCTTCCAATGATTCCATAATAAACCAGACCTGATCATAGGAATTATCAAAGCTCTTAGCAAACTATAATACTAATAATAATACATTTTATTTCTATAGTGTGGCGCCCCTGCGGGTTGAGTCACAGATGTACTGCACCTCCTCCTGAGGTGTGGTACCCCACTATCCAGGTAAGGTGGAGACACCTGACCACGCTCCAACACCTGCACCCCACACCACAAAGTAGTGTAGCAAAGCACCTTCGGTGACTCCCTGCTTGGAGTGTAGCATAGCACCCCTTGGTGGCTCCCTGCTTGGAACACGAAATGTGCTGGGAGGTGGGTGGAGTTTAGTTCGCATAAAAGAGCAGGAAGAGTTGAGTCAGTCAGTCAGTCTTTCATTCAGTCAGTGAGTGAGGATGTAGAAGGACAGAGAGTGAGAAAGAGAAGATCCCTGGGAGAGGGATGGACGAAGGAAGTGCTGCAGCAGGCCACAGTGATCTGGGTCTGCTGGCACAGGAAAGAGACATTTTAGAAAGCCTGACTCTCCATAAGAAGGAAAGGATTAGTACGGAACGTGAGGAGAATAAGAGAACAAGGACCAGGGTTAGAGGAGAACCCTTCCCAAGTTCTAAGCGCAAGGCCGGGGCCCGGTCCCCAAGGTTGTATGGATACTAATGGTCCTGCAGCAGACACCGGAGGAATAGAAGTAGTGACCACTTTATTCCCACACAAGACTTGGGGGCACAACAGCAACTTGTGTGAGCCGGGACTAGGAAGAAGGAGTCCCTGAAGTAGGCTACAGCTGTCTGCCGTACAAGTAGAGTTCATAAGAACATCTGACAGGAGGAACTCCAGTGTAACTCAGTACTGTGAGTACTTCACTCAAAGGCGCTAAGAGGGAGACGTTCAGAAAAGGCACATATGTTGGCGGAGTGTTGGAAAGGAGTACTTCATCTTGCCTGGAATTTGGCTGAGCTCCTGACCCGGAGGACACGGCACGGATGCGGGCACCTGTACCACAACAGACTGTGAGTAAAGCTTTGGAACTACATGCCCTGGTGTCCTCCACTTATTCCAGCGCCAACCCGTCCAGCACTGCTACATCTCTTGCGCCCGACACTACACCATCTAAGTGTCACTTCACCTACTCTGCACTGAGACTACAGCCCTGCCTGTAGAGGGCTATAACATCTTTGCTGCACCACACCATCTGTCCCAGAGGATCTGTCTGCAGCGTCGGCTTACATCTCCATTGCCGAACACCACAGATGGCGTCACGAATCACTTATAACCTTTCACCACCATAAGCACACTGAAACAACCCCCCTTTTTTAATGGAGCCCCAGGGCCACAGACCGGGTCACTGCTGCCGTGACAACCCCCCGTTGAGAAGATCAACCGGCCCGGTACCAAGTACCCCACAGCCCTGGTGAGTGAGGGCGCTCCAATAGCGCCGACATATTCTGCAGCACTTTACATTTCAGAGGGGACTTGTACAGACGATAGACATTACTGCATAACAATAATCACATACATCATAACAGATAGTAAGAGGAATGAGGGCCCTGCTCGCAAGCTTACAATCTATGAGGAAAAAAGGTAGACACGAAAGGTGGGTGGTAACAATTGCCCTGATTGTTTGGACCAGCCATAATGTTAAGTGTGTAACAGTACAGACACAGAGGGCTGATAGATGCATAAAGCATGTAGGAACATGATGTGGGGAACCTGGTTATGGTAAAACTTTTTACTGTGCAACACAGGGATAGTTAGGTTAATGTGTTGAGGCGGTAGGCCAGTCTGAATAAATGCATTTTCAGGGCACGCTTAAAATTGTAGGGATTGACCTGGGAAGTGCATTCCAAAGAATTGGCGTAGCACGTGTATAGTCTTGTAGACGGGAGTGGGAGGTTATGATTATTGAGGATGCTAACCTCAGGTCATCAGCAGAACGGAGGGCACGGGTAGGGTGGTAGACTGAAACGAGGGAGAAGATGTAGGGTTCTGCTGAGCCATGGAGAGCTTTGTGGGTGAGGGTAATAAGTTTGTACTGGATTCTGGAGTGGATGGGTAGCCAGTGTAATGACGGCACAAGGTAGAGGCATCGGTGTAACGATTGGCGAGGAATATGATCCTGGCTGCAGCATTCAAGACAGACTGGAGGGGGGAGAGTTTGGCATGAGGGAGAATGGTTAGAAGAGAGTTACAATAGTCTACATGAGAATGAATAAGAGAAACAGTAAGAGTTTTTGCAGAATCAAAAGCAAGAAAAGGTCGAATTCTAGAAATGTTTTTGAGGTGCAGATAACAAGAGCAAGCCAGTGATCGGATGTGGGGGGCGAATGAAAGTTCAGAGTCAAGTATGACCACAAGACAGCAGGCATGTTGCTGGGGAGTAATAGTGGAACTAGAAATGGCAATGTCGGGTATAGGTACATTAGTAGAGGGAGGAAACACAAGGAGTTCAGTCTTTGACAGGTTCAGTTTCAGATATAGTGAGGCCATGATGTTAAACACAGCGTTTAGACAATCGCTGGTGTTTTCTAAAAAGGCAGGCGTGATATCAGGAAAAGAAGTGTATAATTGGGTGTCATCAGCATAGAGATGGTGCTGGAAACCAAATCTACTGATTGTTTGACCAATAGGGGAAGTATACAAATAGAAGAGGAGGGGGCCTAGGACTGATCCTTGAAGAACCCCAACAGTAAGGGGAAGATGAGAGGAGGAGGATCCAGAAAAAAATACAGTAAAGGAGCGGTCAGAGAGATAGGAGGAAAACCAGGAGAGAACGGTGTCCTTGATGCCGATGGAGCGAAGCATGGTAAGGAGGAGCTGATGATCCACAGTGTCGAATGCTGCGGAGAGATCCAAGAGAATTAGCATGGAGTAGTGAGCATTAGATTTATCTGTTAGTAGATCATTAGAGACTTTAGTGACGGCAGTTTTATTAGAGTGCAAAGAGCGGAAATCGGATTGGAGAGGGTCGAGAAGCGAGTTATCAGAGAGATAGCGGATCAGATGGGAGTGGACCAGGCGTTCCAGGAGTTTAGAGATGAAGGGAAGATTAGAGACAGGTCTATAGTTAGCGTGCTTTGTTAGGAATATCCTGCTTTTGTGAATTCCTTATACCTTCCCTTGTTTTTTTGGATAATATATACTGTATCTACACTACCGTTCAAAAGTTTGGGGTCACCCAGACAATTTTGTGTTTTCCATGAAAACTCATACTTTTATTAATCAAATGAGTTGCCAAATTAATTTAAAATCTAGTCCAGACATTGACAAGGTTCGAAAAAAAGATTTTTATTTGAAATAATAATTTTCTCCTTCAAACTTTGCTTTCGTCAAAGAATTCTCCCTTTGCAGCAATTCCAGCATTGCAGACTTTTGGCATTCTAGCAGTTAATTTGCTGAGGTAATTGTCACGTGCCCCGTCCTGAGTGACACGGCCAGCAGGCCGGTAACTGATACAACAGGACGCTGCACGTGTGATTGTCCTATGTGACGCGGCCCGCAGGCCGGTAACTAATACAATAAGACAAAGGGAAAGGGAAAACCTGGGTAACAATAACAATGGTGGCCCTGCAATAGGGAATAGGGACGTGGAGACCTCCTGCACTCCCTTGAGTCAGTGTCTCTACACTCCTAACATTCCCTAGGCCGGTTCCGCACCGGGCGCCGATCAGGAACCTCAAAACCCTGACTCGCCCTGCACCTAAACCCTCACTAGGGAATTGGTCGGTGCGGAAACTAATCCAACCACTGCACTAAACACACATAAGGAAAAGTGACAAAACAGGGGAACACAAATTAGCTTTGCTCTGTTGCTTACGCTCCTAGCAACAGAGCCCACCACCTGCGTGCATCTTTTCCTCCGACCGGATCCATCACCATAGTGCAGCCTTGGAGCAAACAGAGTCCACCACCTCCATGCAGCTGTCCAGAGACAGAGTCCAACAAATGAGTCGAGCTTTTCTGGCGATGAGTCCAGCATTTTGAGTCCAGCTTTCCAGCAACCGAGTCCAGCATCGTGAGTGCAGTTCTACACCGCAACTGCCACTCCACCAAGCCATGCAGGCACTCCTTGCTGACACCATCGCTGCGACTCCACCAATCCATGCCAGCCCTCCTTGCAGACACCATAGCTGACACTCCAGAACTCTCCCTGAGCTGCCCGTGACTCTCCTTCAGCTCCATCCTTCACCCAGGCTTGCTTGCAAATGAGGCACTATCACCAACCGTGATTAACACACCTGATACTCTCTTATAGAGCTATCACACCTGTTACATAATTACATGCACATACTAAGGTAACCAGAGTGCAATGACCCTAATGGCCACCAGGGGCAAAACCACCTTTGGCACACAGCCATGGGAAAAAAAAGGTTACTTTGTGCATTTACTCTGTCAGATCCAACCTGGATCATGACAGTAATCTGGAGAAATTTCACCCCATGCTTCCAGAAGCCCCTCCCACAAGTTGGTTTGGCTTGATGTGCACTTTTTGTGTACCATATGGTCAAGCTGCTCCCACAACAGCTCAAAGGGGTTGGGATCTGGTGACTGCGCTGGCCTCTTTATTACAGATAGAATACCAGCTGCCTGTTTCTTCCCTAAATAGTTCTTGCATAATTTGGAGGTATGCTTTGGGTCATTGTCCTGTTGTAGGATGAAATTGGCTCCAATCAATCGCTGTCCACTGGGTATGGCATGGCGTTGCAAAATGGAGTGATAGCCTTCCTTATTCAAAATCCCTTTTACCTTGTACAAATCTCCCACTTTACCCGCACCAAAGCAACCCCAGACCATCACATTACTTCCACTATGCTTGACAGATGGCATCAGGCACTCTTCCAGTTTCTTTTCAGTTGTTCTGCATCTCACAAATGTTCTTTTGTGTGATCCAAACACCTTAAACTTGGATTTGTCTGTCCATAACACTTTTTTCCAATCTTCCTTTGTCCAATGTCAGTGTTCTTTTTCTCATATTAATCTTTTCCTTTTATTAGCCAGTCTCAGATATGGCTTTTTCTTTGCCACTCTGCCCTGAAGGCCAACATCCCGGAGTCGCTTCTTCACTGTAGATGTTGACACTGGCGTTTTGCATGCACTATTTAATGAAGCTGCCAGTTGAGGACCTGTGAGGCGTCGATTTCTCAAACTACAGATTCTTATGTCTTGTTGCTCAGTTGTGCAGTGGGGCCTCCCACTTCTTTTTCTTGTCTATTTAGAGCCTGTTTGTGCTCTCCTCTGAAGAGAGTAGTACACACCATTGTAGGAAATCTTCAGTTTCTTGGCAATTTCTTGCATGGAATAGCCTTCATTTCTAAGAACAAGAATAGACTGTCGAGTTTAACATGAAAGTTCTTTTTTTCTGGCCATTTTGAGAGTTTAATGGAACCAACAAATGTAATGCTCCAGATTCTCAACTAGCTCAAAGGAAGGTCAGGTTTATAGCTTCTCTAATCAGCCAAACTGTTTTCAGCTGTGCTAACATACTTGCACAAGGGTTTTCAAGGGTATTCTAACCATCCATTAGCCTTCTTACACAGTTATCAAGCACAAAGTCCCATAAGAACACTGGAGTGATGGTTGTTGCAATTGAGCATCTATACACCTATGAAGATATTGCATTACAAATCAGATGTTTGCAGCTAGAATAGTCATTTACCACATTCAATGTATAGAGTGTATTTCTGAATCATTTAGTGTTAGCTTCATTGGAAAAAACTGTGCTTTTCTTTCGAAAATAAGGAAATTTCTAAGTGACCCTAAACTTTTGAACAGTAGTGTATATACTGTATATCCTGGAGATTAGTATGCATATTAGAGGAATCTTGAAGAAATATAGCAAATCCTGACCGCTTGTCAGGTCACTAGCCAACTATATACATATATTAATTTAGTTTCCCATCTTTGAAGTTCCTCAAGATATCTGATCTAAGTTTGTATCGTATAAGCTGGTGTCACGACGGTAGCTCTCACCGTGCAGTTTCTTCTCACATCAGGCTGTTCTGTTGAGTCTGTTTCTTGCGTGCATTGCATCTACATGAGCAATTCATTCAGCTTTAGGGGTCAAGGGAGTTCTCTGCAGGATTTTTACCTTGCTGTGTCCTGCATAGATTAGGTTCCCCTACCTATTCCGTGCTACCAGAGCCTATATTAGGCAGCCTCTCCTACCACTCCTCGCCTGAATGTTGGTTCCTAGCCAGTCTGTCTGTGAGTGTCCCAGTTAAGCACTTGTGCATTGTTGACTCTCCCATTTTTTACCGTTTGTTTACTCATCCTGTCTGACCTCTCAGCTCCTGACCTCAGCAATGTGTGCTGATACTGTGCTGTCTGCTCTGACCTCAGACCGTCTGTCTGTGCTTCTCTCTCACCCCACTGTTTCTCGCATCCATGTCTCTGACTCTCTGGTCAGCGGCGGCAGTAAAGGGGACTGTCCTGGTGTGGTACCTAGTGGCTACAAGCGGCTAAGCCTATCCTCACCATCAAATGCTCTAGAGAACACCTGGTAGTCATTTAGTTATGCCCATCCATGGTAAGTCCAGCTTGACGCAGTGGGTCCACACACCAGCATTACAGCAGCATGTTCAAGATGCTCCCCCACAAATAATCTACAACTCCAATTATAAAAATGTTGGGATACAGTTTAAAATGTAAAGAAAACAAGATTGAAATGATTTGGAAATCTCCTAAAGACATATTTTATTCACAATAGAATATAAAACACAGATTGGACAGTGAAAGTTTGATATTTTTCCATTTCATCTGCAAAAATTATCTAATTTACAATGTTATGATTTGATGGCAGCAACACATTTATAAAAAAATTGGGACAGGGCCATGTCTACCATTGTGTGGCATCCCCTTTTCTTTTTACAACAGTCTAGTAAGTGAGGAGACCAATTGCTGGAGTTTTGGGAGATGAATTTTGTCCCATTCTGGTCTGATGTAGGATTCTAGCTGCTGTACAGTCCTGGGTTTTCTTTTCCAGATGTTTCATTTAATAATGCGCCTAATGATTCCTATTGGTAAAAGGTATGGACTGAAAGTGGTCAGTTCTTCATGCAAACTCTTCTGTGAAGTCATGTTGTTGTGATGCTTGCAGCATGTGTTCAGAGAAATGAAATAGGCGGCACATCCGTCCACAATATGTAAAAATTTAGTTCTTGCTTCATTCAAAATTCATTAAAAACATGGAATCCAAAAAAATATAGATAAAAACCTGACGTGTTTCTGGCGTCCAAGCACCCTTAGGGTCCTGTTACACATAGCGACGCTCCAGCGATCCCGACAACGATACGACCTGGTAACGATCGCTGGTACGTCGCTACATGGTTGTTAGTAAGCTGTCAAACAGGCAGATCTACTCAACGACGCAGCAACGATACGGCGATCCGTATAGCGACCTCGGCGGTCGTTGGGACTTTCTCATACAGCAGCTATTCTGACGACTCAGACCTTGATAGGCGTGCTTCAGTGTTTCCTTTTCCACGCCCCTCTGCCCCGATTGGTGGCCACTACTGCGCTATCACTACGCGGTTTGCTTCAGCGTCTCTGACTGAGTCACTAGTGCGCTATTTATTTGAGGATCCACAGCCACTGACATGGGGACACGCGATTATTATAACTGTACATGTTAAATGTTATGATTGCATATAATTGATAGCTGACCTATAAAAGGAAACGCTACAAAGATCTTAATTTGAGACCACCAATCGGAGCTGAGGGGGCATTGAAAAGACAAAGCAAAATCATGCCTGCGTCCCTGAGTTCTGAGGTCGCTCGTCGTTGTTATGGCGTCAAACACAGCGTTGCATGCTGGCCAGCAGGACACCAACGATATAAAAATGGCCTAGGACATTCGAACACGATCAGCGATATCGCAGCGGGGGGTTGGTCGCCGCTATGTGTCAAACGTAGCGAGATCGCTGGCGAGGTCGCTGTTGCATCACAAAACCTGTGAAGTTTCAGCGATCTCGCTATGTGTGAAGTACTCTTTAGTCATAGGATATCCTATGACTAAGGGCGCTTGGACGCCAGAAACGCGTCAGGTTTTTAACTATATTTTTTGGATTCCATGTTTTTAATGAATTTTGAATAAAGCGCAAACTAAATTTTTACATATTGTGGATGGATGTGCCCCTTATTTCCTTTCTCTGAACCTTTGGCTGAGCTTCACCAGCAGGACCGGCACCCGACACACAGATTTCAGCCTCTAATATTGGATGTCATGGCGTGGTGAGCTTCAATAATCCCCCCCTCTCCTTAGGTTGCAGTATATGGTTTAGCATTGTCTTGCTGAAATATGCAAGTGGGTCACCCTCCCAGGGCTGTGGGTTACTCGGTACCGGGCCGGTCTCAGCGGGATGTGTCACAGTGGCGGTGATCCGAACCGTGGCCCTGGGCACCCAAGTAATAGGAAGATGTGAATGGTGGAATGTAGGTAGATGAATAGTTTGTGACGCCACCTGTGGTGTTCAGCAAGGGAGGTGTTAAGCCGACGCTGCAGACAGATCCTCCGGGACAGATGGTGTGGTGCAGCAATGATGTTATAGCCCTCCACAGGCAGGGCTGTTGTCCCAGGGTAGTGTAGATGTGGAGACACTTAGATGGTGTAGTGTCTGGTGCAGGGGATGTAGCAGTGCCAGGCGGACGGACGCAAGAAGGAATGGAGTACACCAGGGCATGTAGTTCCAATGCTTTACTCACAGTCTGTAGTGCCCGCTTCTGTGCCATGTCCTCCGGGTCAGGGACTCAGTCAACCTCCAGGCAAGATGGAATGCTCCCTTCCACGCTCCGTCAACTTATGTGCCTTCTCTGAACGTCTCCTCTATAGCGCCTTTAAGTGTGAAGATCTCCTAGTACTGAGTTACACTGGAGTTCCTCCTGACAGATGTTCCCAAGAACTCTACTTGTACAGCAGACAGCTGTAGCCTGCTTCAGGGACTCTCTACTCCTGAGTCCCGGCTCTCTATCCGTGTTGCTGCTGTGCCCCCAAGTCTTAGATGAGAGTAGTGCATTTACAGCCTACTACTCCACCGGTGTCTGCTGCAGAACCATTAGTGTCCATACAACCTCGGGGACTGGGCCCCGGCCTTGCGCTTAGAACTTCTAGGCAGGGTTCTTCCTCTAACCCACGTCCTCTGTGTTCCCTTTTACTCCTACGTTCCGTACTTGTCTTTCCCTTCTATGGAAGCTCAGACTTCGGTTCTATGTCTTTCTCTTTCTTTCCTTTCCCGTACCAACTGGCTCAGATCACTGAGGCAGCTGCAGCACTCCTTCCTCCATCCCTTTTCCAGGGATTCCCACTCCTCTCCGAGTGGCCTCCTCTCAACTCCACTGACCCTCCAAGAACCTAACTGAACCTCACTCCTGAAACCATCCAGCTCTTTTATATGTATTCTAAACTCCACCCACCTCCCCGCACGTCTAGTGTCCCAAGCAGGGAACCACCAAAGGTGCTCTGCTTCTCTCTAAGCAAGGAGCCGCAATGTGGTTTTGCTGAACTACTCTATTGTGTGGGGTGCGAGTGTTGGAGCATGGTCAGGAGCCCTCAACATAGGAGAAGGTGCAGTACCTCTGTGGCGACTGAGCCCCAAGGGCGCCATACAAGGCCTTCCCTGAAATATACAGTGTCTGGTTGGAAGCTTATGTTATTCTAAAATCTGTATATAATGATCAATATTGATATCGGGGGAGGGGCCTGAAGCTGCCCAGTGCATGTTACCATAACTGAAAGCTTTCCTTCTGGTAGCCGCACTTTCAGTAAGATGACCAGACAGCATTGTAACACATTTAACATGCAGATTAAGCCTATGTCTGAAGGTTAATAACATGTAATGATTGCATGGCGAGCTATGTTCACTGTTAATTTCTGAAAAGATTCCTGAGCTCATGTAGTGATTTGCACAACCGAATCAGATTTGCACAAACAGCTATTGTTCACTATTACCACTTACTTTTCCAGCCTTTTATTAACCCTGCCCCAACTTTTTTTTAGATGTTTTGTTGCCATCAATTTCTAAATAAGTGAAATTTTCAAACAAAATGAAACAATGTCCAACATTTACCTTCTGATCTGTGTTCTATGTCATGTTGGATGGGACCCCTGGATGTTGGGGTCTGACAGGTTCAGACGAACAGTTAAAAAAAGTTTGGGTTTGGGTAGCAGAACAGTACCCAGACCTGGACCAGAACGCTATTCACTTGAATGAGGGACTGAACATTCAGTGTTTGCAGCAAGCTCTGCGGTAAAATCAATACCGCCGGTCAGACAGCCATGGTTTCCATGCTGTTAAATGACAGCGTGAGCCAGCAGTTGCTATTGTTAGGCGTCGGGCTCCGAGCGCTGCACAGCGGGAATCCCGAGCCTTACCGTCATCGGTCTCCCATTCCTCTCCAGCCGCAGTGGAGCCTGCTCAGCAGACTCCACAATCCCAGCATCCTGCCCACACCAGTATTGTGGGTTCAGTTGCTGCTGCCACCTCTGGTCCTTTCATGACAATGCAGCCTGGCCAGCAGCAAAAGACTCCAGAATCTAAGTCCTTCCTTCAGTCCACTGAGCATGCTCATGAGACGATCTCCCATTAGGGATCGAGAGTCACATGCTCAGGTCCTTCTTCAGTGATGATTGGTCCATCAGGAGAATCAGGAAGGTCCCGGAAGGGCACGGCTATAAAAGGTTTGCATGGCCGCCCCACCATGCGCTATGATAGACTCTGAGGCTATAGTACTAAGTGTATATGTGATGATGGATGAATGAGCCTGGTGACTGATGCATTATAATTCCCCCCTCCTTTGATATTACGCATGTGTTAGGGATAGGAATTGGAGTCAGCACAGCAGCTCTGACACTGCATAGCGCCGCAGTGTTCCTCATCGTTTGCCTCTTACGAGTTGGGCTTCTGCCAGTATAGGCCTTCTGGACCACTGCTACTGCAGCGTCCGCCTAAGTAACGCCATGCACTTTAGGAGCGCTTTCCAGCTTAGTTGGTAGGCTGGATAGTGGCGTCCGTCAGGGCGGACAGTGCACCCGTACTAAGCGGTGGTTCATACTAACAGGTTGCGGTTGTTCGCCGGCTGGTACACTCCTCGTGAAGTAACGAGGTTCGTGCCTGTTTGCACCGGGTTAGTACTTTTCCACCGGTGTCTGGTTATCTCCTACACGCCTTCTCCCCATTGTTCTAGCTGCAGTTGGTCACCTCTGCACGGTGGGCCCTGGGCTGCGAACACCTTATCTATTATTTGGTGTGTTCCGCCAGCCCCGTAACAGTGATGGGAGGTAAAGAGTTTGTTTCTGGTCACTACTGTTGGCTGATAGGACTACTGCTCCCATCAGCCTACGCCTGATGCCTTGAGAGCAGGCGCGGTTGATGCGAGTATTCATCGGCCAGCGCCTGCACTCTAAAAAAAAAAAAAAAAAAAAAAAAAAAGAGTTAAAAAAATGGCTTGTGTTTCCCTGTATTTTTTATATCCAGCCATTCAGAACTGACAGCTGCGGGCTGCAACCTTCAGCTGTCAGCTTTAGCAAAGCTGGTTATTAGGAACAGAGGGGTCCCCACGCCGTTTTTCAAATTCATTTAAATAAACAATTAAAATAAACGGTGTGGGGTTTCCCCCATTTTTGACAACCAGCCAAGCTAAAGCAGACAGCTGGAGGCTGGCATTATCAGGCTGGTAAGCGGCCATGGATATTGTCCCTCCAGCCTAAAAATAGTAGCCTGCAGCCACCCAGAAAAAGCTCATCTATTGGATGCACCAGTTCAAGCGCTTTGGCCATCTCTTCCCACTTGCTCTGTGTCAGTGGCAAGTGGGGTTCATATTTGTGGGGTTGATGTCATGTTTGTATTGCCCAGTGACATCAAGCCCACGGCTTCGTAATGGAGAGGCGGCTATAAGACACCTATCCATTACTAGAAAAATGAAGAGGAGCAGCATCCAATCCAGGTGAAAAAATATATAGAAATTTTTTGAGCCATGAAAAGATGCGACGTTTCGACCATCAGATGGTCTTTTTTCAAGCATGCTTGAAAAAGACCATCTGATGGTCGAAACGTTGCATCTTTTCATGGCTCAATAAATTTCTATATATTTTTCACCTGGATTTGATGCTGCTCCTCTTCATTTTTCTGGGATTTCTGATGTCCAACTGGGTCTTTGGACGGTGAGCGTGCATCTCTTCGATCCTGAGAGTGCTGTCAGCCATTTCGTATATATGTTTGACCTATCCATTACTAATCCTATACTTGTATTGTAAATAAACACACAGTGAGTATAAAGTCCTTGTATTCCTTTGATTTGATACTTTTTTTGACTAATTGTCATCCACTTGGACACATTTTTACCAAATTACTAATGTGTTTGTCCGAAGAACGAGTTGGTTCGGTTTATTTTACTTGGGTCTACATACAATTATATGTTTCTCTATATGTCTAGGGTCATTTAGGGCTAATTAGGACAGCCAACGTGGAGCGGGGGCACCACTACCAAATCCCTCTAGGGTGCCAACCTCCGCTGATAGGCAGGCAACAGGATAGCTAATAGGTTAGGGTGTGGGTAGCAATTCCCTGTTCCCGTCTCTATCTATTTTTATGTTTTCTTTGTATGTATGTCTGTTTTTGGATGTGATTCATCCTTTTAATGTATATCTAATAAATAGTAATTTTTAGGTCTTTCTTCTATGATAAGTAAAATTTATTGAAGACCATATATTATACCTTTTTCACTAATTAATAAGCGATTTCCAAATCATTGCATGTTTGTTTTCTTTATATTTTACACAAAATATGAACATTTTTTATTTTGTGGTTGTGCTTTATTCTACAAAACCATGCCATACTAATATTTTTTTAATACTAATTATGGTATACTACTATATATACTGTCATTAAAGGATTGTTCCCAATAAAACAAGGTATCCTCTAACTAAAGGACAGGGGATAATTGCTGATCACTTGGCGTCCAAATGCTAGTAGACCCAGCAATCTCGAGTTCATGTGTCTGCCGCCCCTTTGTGAATGGAGCTAAGGTGTACAGGCTCAGCCTCTGCTCCATTCATTGTCCATGGGTCTGCCGATTTCAGCACTCGGTTTTATTCAGCATTCTCAAGGACATTGAAAAGGATTGGTGGTAGACCATGCTTACCTTTGCTCTGTACAAGAATTGTTACAGAGCCCTGCTCTCGGAGTTCCAGAGCCCCAATCTTGTATTTGATGGAGATTCTAGTGGTCATACCCAGTGAATTAGTGAGTTATCTGCTATTCTATTTTTGCCAGCAAGAGATTTTTTTCAAGCCATTGCTTGAACAAAGCCTTTTGCTCGCCAAAACCTCACTGCTGTTACTGTATGTGTCTTTGATGGATATGCAACTTTTATTTGAGGTCATAGAATAAATTTGGTGTTTTAATAATATCTAAATGGCGCCTGTCATCTAATTCCTGCTACCCGAACTATGGCTGCATTATTGTCTTTGCTGTTGTAGTCAGGTACAGGGATGCAGTAACGCAAGGAATGCAGAACAAGGATTAACAACAGTGCGATTTAATTTGTAACAATAATGAACTCCTCGCAGGAAGGTAACAGATAATTAACAGTGGAATTATGGTATAACAGAACAGTTTTATTATTAAACTTCACTTATCATGACTTATCTGTTCCTCAATCGCATGTGGTCCAATGAGAGTTGAAATACCGGCAGCGGCCAGCACTGCGTCTTCAGGTGTAACCCGCCAACAACCGATCTAGCTTCTGGCAGCAACGGGCGGTCACTGGCTTTGCCCGTTGAGCCCCTAGTCCTTTAATCTGTAAAGCTGAGGTGAGAAGTGTTGTAGAGGTCTCTGTCCGGTGCGTGCTCCGCTGCACGCCTGTCAAGGAGGGAGAACACACCTTACGATCCTGCACCTGGCACCCTCTTCCCAATGCGAGCACTGCACCCTGTTTAGCCAGGTGCTCGATGTTCTGCGTCCTCACTGATTCTTGGGGGGTCTCATGTAACCTCTGCCAGGGCTCGGCTCCACATGTTCCCTCTCTGCAAGAGAGCGGTGCACCCCTGTTTTCCCTCTCTGCCGACGGGAACCTTCTACCTTTTCCCGTGCTTCCTCCTGCTCTCCCCCCTGTCTCACCACTCTCCCTCTTCCTAGGTCTTGGGTCCTGTGCGGTTCCCCATTCTTCCCCCCCGGAAACACTGAACACAGCCTCAACAGTTCCGGACTGAGCATTGCACAGGCACCCGCAGCCCGGTCTTCCTCCTTACACTGTCTATGTCTTAGATGACTAGTTCATGTCAGTTCCACAGTGGCATCACCACTCCCCACTTCCAACAGTTCTTTTCCCAAACACCCACATAGGGAGAGACCCGTCAGTCAAAGGGATTGAGGCAAGCAGAAGCTGCCATGGACATGCATTAGGCTTGTCATCCAAGTCACAGAGTCTCCTGCTGGCATTTCAAAGTAAAGTATGGTACTCCCACAAATGGCTGGCTGTGGTTTAAATATTAGGTAAAAAAATTATATAATTTGCTGTACATGTACAAACTGAGCTTGATACTCTGGTATTTTACTATAATGTTTTTATGCAGGTGAATGACGCATCCAGAAAAGGCATGAGGTTTGTTGGATTTATCATGAAGCACTTTCATCAGTCTACCAATACTCTAGCGGATGTACAAAAACTGGAGCAAAACAGCAGCAAAAACTCGAATGAGGATTCTTATAAAAGACGGACTGAGGGAACTATCAGTGGGCAATCTTCTGAAAGTGGAATAGAGGAAGAAATCAATTTGGGAAATGAAAGCTTCCAGGAATCTGTATTCCCAGATGAAGGGACATTAACGAAATTAAGAAAATGTCAAGGTATTTTCCAAATACATAATTTATACTATATATATCAGTATATCAATTATTTGTGCAATTTATTAGCATACCATTGAGGTATTGAGGTTTTCCTTCAGACCTCTCAATGCCTCCCTATTGATAACAGCCAAGAACAAAATCTTTTCAAAGTACAAGTTCGATGCGGTTAGGTCTACTTTGCTTACACGGTGACTTTGGCCTCATAGTAGCTGCAAGTAGTCCTAGTGTAAAAAACATAGCAGTTCTCATAAATTCTGTAAATCACACCCTATGCTTTTGTTTTGCTGAAATCACTGTTGGTCCATGAATCACATATGTATTCTGTCTGTGGTTTTTCTTAGATAGGACACATGCTATAGGCAATGGAAATCGTTCACGTTTTTTTTTTTGTAGACCATGAGGTCTGCCCAAAAATCACACACACGTCGCCTTTTTATCTGACTCTTGGAACGGTATCACAAGTCCAAGTCTATGGGTCCGTGAAAATCACTACCAACACAGATGACATTAGTGTGCAGTCCGTAAACTGTCCGTGATTAAAATTGCAATGAGCTGGAGAAGCTTTGCATTTTTTTTTTTTTTTCGATATGTGAAAATCACTGACGATAAAAACTGATACTGACCAAACACTGATGAAACTTGGATCCAAAATCAGTGACAATTAGACCTTATTTTTGCATACGTGAAATATCACAGATGTCCTAGGGCCCCTGCTCTTCTCCATTTGCACCTTCAGCCTCGGACAGCTCATACAATCTCACGGCTTTCAGTATCACCTCTATGCTGATGACACACATATCTACATCTGTAGACCAGATATCACCTCCCTACTAACCAGAATCTCACAATGTCTGCTATTTCATACTTCTTCTCCGCTAGATTTCTAAAACTTAATATGGACAAAACAGAATTCATCATCTTTCCCCATCTCACTCGTTTCCCCCAACTGACATAACCATTAAAGTAAATGGCTACCCATTCTCCCCAGTCCCACAAGCTCGCTGCCTCGGGGTAATCCTTGACACTGATCTCTCTTTCAAACTACATATCCAAGAACTTTCCACTTCCTGCCGACTCAAAAATATTTCACGTATCCGTACATTCCTCAACCAAGAATCTGCAAAAACCCTAGTCCATGCCCTCATCATCTCATGCCTTGACTATTGCAACCTCCAGCTCTGTGGCCTCCCCTCTAACATTGTCGCACCCCTCCAACCTATTCTAAACTCTGCTGCTCGACCAATCCACCTGTCCACCCTCTATTCCCTGGCCTCTCCCCTCTGTCAATCCCTGCACTCGCTCCCTTTTACCCAAAGACTCCAGTTCAAAGCCCTAACCATGGCATACAAAGCTATCCACAACCTGTTCCCTTCATACATCTCTGACCTTGTCTCACGCTACTTACCTACACACAACCTCCAATCCTCACAAGATCTTCTCTACTCCATTCTTATCTCCTCTTCCCACAATCACATACAAGATTTCTCCAGCGCATCACCTCTACTCTGGAACTCTTTGCCTACAACCTGCAGTAACCACCGATCAACCAAGCCACTGCACGACCAGCTCTACCCTCGCCTTCTGTATCCTCACCCATCCCTGGAAGATTGCGAGCCCTCATGGGCAGGGTCCTCTCTCCTCCTCCTGTACCAGTCGTGACATGTATTGTTTAACATTACTTTACTCGTTTTTATTATTAAGAAAAAATGACAGCACAGAGAACTGGAGAGGACAAATAGCGTCATATTTGAAGTACTGTAAACAAATAATTGAAATATTATACCTCCAGCACACTATTAGAACAGTGTAGGACATACTGCACATAAATAGACAAAAACCACAGAAAAAATTGCAATGCAAAAAAGTTCAAAAGTAATAATATTGTAGAAAAATGCAAATCTTTATTAGAAAACCAGATAGGTAACAAACATGGGCAAAAAGTGACACCTGTTGTCTGCAAAAGCAGCAGTGGAACAGTGATTACCTCAATAGTATCATCATAATTATGACAAAAACCCTTATATGTAGCTTGAACATAGTAAAGTGCATAAGGCCATAACAGGGGCAACAAAAGGCCTTGGTCAGGTAAATGGACAGCACATTGTCTAAATAACAGGGATAATCCCCAGCTGATATCCACTAGTAGCAAACAACCAATATTATGGCCACATACAGTGGGGAAAAAAAGTATTTAGTCAGTCAGCAATAGTGCAAGTTCCACCACTTAAAAAGATGAGAGGCGTCTGTAATTTACATCATAGGTAGACCTCAACTATGGGAGACAAACTGAGAAAAAAAAATCCAGAAAATCACATTGTCTGTTTTTTTTTTCATTTTATTTGCATATTATGGTGGAAAATAAGTATTTGGTCAGAAACAAGCAATCAAGATTTCTGGCTCTCACAGACCTGTAACTTCTTCTTTAAGAGTCTCCTCTTTCCTCCACTCATTACCTGTCGTAATGGCACCTGTTTAAACTTGTTATCAGTATAAAAAGACACCTGTGCACACCCTCAAACAGTCTGACTCCAAACTCCACTATGGTGAAGACCAAAGAGCTGTCAAAGGACACCAGAAGCAAAATTGTAGCCCTGCACCAGGCTGGGAAGACTGAATCTGCAATAGCCAACCAGCTTGGAGTGAAGAAATCAACTGTGGGAGCAATAATTAGAAAATGGAAGACATACAAGACCACTGATAATCTCCCTCGATCTGGTGCTCCACGCAAAATCCCACCCCGTGGGGTCAGAATGATCACAAGAACGGTGAGCAAAAATCCCAGAACCACACGGGGGGACCTAGTGAATGAACTGCAGAGAGCTGGGACCAATGTAACAAGGCCTACCATAAGTAACACACTACGCCACCATGGACTCAGATCCTGCAGTGCCAGACGTGTCCCACTGCTTAAGCCTGTACATGTCCGGGCCCGTCTGAAGTTTGCTAGAGAGCATTTGGATGATCCAGAGGAGTTTTGGGAGAATGTCCTATGGTCTGATGAAACCAAACTGGAACTGTTTGGTAGAAACACAACTTGTCGTGTTTGGAGGAAAAAGAATACTGAGTTGCATCCATCAAACACCATACCTACTCTAAAGCATGGTGGTGGAAACATCATGCTTTGGGGCTGTTTCTCTGCAAAGGGGCCAGGACGACTGATCCGAGTACATGAAAGAATGAATGGGGCCATGTATCGTGAGATTTTGAGTGCAAACCTCCTTCCATCAGCAAGAGCATTGAAGATGAAACGTGGCTGGGTCTTTCAACATGACAATGATCCAAAGCACACCGCCAGGGCAACGAAGGAGTGGCTTTGTAAGAAGCATTTCAAGGTCCTGGAGTGGCCTAGCCAGTCTCCAGATCTCAACCCTATAGAAAACCTTTGGAGGGAGTTGAAAGTCCGTGTTGCCAAGCGAAAAGCCAAAAACATCACTGCTCTAGAGGAGATCTGCATGGAGGAATGGGCCAACATACCAACAACAGTGTGTGGCAACCTTGTGAAGACTTACAGAAAACGTTTGACCTCTGTCATTGCCAACAAAGGATATATCACAAAGTATTGAGATGAAATTTTGTTTCTGACCAAATACTTATTTTCCACCATAATATGCAAATAAAATGAAAAAAAAAACAGACAATGTGATTTTCTGGATTTTTTTTTCTCAGTTTGTCTCCCATAGTTGAGGTCTACCTATGATGTAAATTACAGACGCCTCTCATCTTTTTAAGTGGTGGAATTTGCACTATTGCTGACTGACTAAATACTTTTTTTCCCCACTGTATGTAAATGATAGCTAATAAAACACATACCAGGGTTTAGAGGAACACCGCACACTGCCCACCGCTTGCCCAGCAGTGGGCAGTGTGCGGTGTTCCTCTAAACCCTGGTATGTGTTTTATCAGCTATCATTTACATATGTGGCCATAATATTGGTTGTTTGCTACTAGTGGATATCAGCCTGGCATTATCCCTGTTATTTAGACAATGTGCTGTCCATTTACCTGACCAAGGCCGTTTGTCGGCCACTGTTATGGCCTTATGCACTTCACTATGTTCAAGCTACTTATAAGGGTTTTTGTCATAATTATGATGATACTATTGAGTTAATCACTGTTCACTGTTCCACTGCTGCTTTTGCAGACAAGAGGAGTCACTTTTTAACACAGGTTTGTTACCTATCTGTTTTTTTAATAAAGATTTGCACTTTTCTACAATATTATTACTTTTGGACTTTTTTGCATTGCAATTTTTTCTGTGGTTTTTGTCATTTTTATTATGTATACCCCTTTTCACATGTAAAGCTCCGTGGAATAAATGGCGCTCTAATAATAAATAATAATAATGTCTGAATTAAGCCTAAATGTATACCATATTTTTTACCTGCAACAGACGCCTTATCTTCAGTCTGTTTTGCTGTAATAAAATATTACCAATCATTCTTCATCAATTTAGAACTTTTTGCAGCTGCACTGTAAATATCAAATCTGGCATTTCATTTCTTTTTACCGACAGTACTGTATAAACTTTAAAGGGAATCTGTCACCTATTTTTGGCCTATATGATGCTGCCACCGCCATCAGGGGCTTATCTACAGCATTCTGTAATGCTGTAGATAAGCCCCCTATGTAACCTGAAAGATAAGAAAAACGAGTTAGATTATACTCACCCGGGAGGCCGGTCCGGTCCAGTCCAACGGGTGTCGCGGTCCGGTCCGGCGCCACCCATCTTCTAGCGATGACATCCCCTTCTTACTTCTGCTGCGGCTCCTGCACAGGTGTACTGCAGTGCGTAGACGCCGGGAAAGGTCAGAGAGGTCCGGCGCCTGCGCACTGCAGTACTCTGCTTTGCCCTCAACAGGGCAGAGCAGTGCGCCTGCGCCAGAGCCGCAACTGGAAGCAAAGAAGAGGACGTCATCGATAGAAGATGGGAGGCGCTGGACCGGATCATGACACCCATCGGACCCGAACTGGACCCGGACCGCCCCTGGGTAAGTATAATCTATCTCGTTTTTCTTATCTTTCAGGTTACATCGGGGGCTTATCTACAGCATTACAGAATGCAGTAGATAAGCCCTTGATGGCGGTGGCCGCATCATATAGGCCAAAAATTAGGTGACAGATTCCCTTTAAGCCTCAGTTTCCGAAATTAAGTTTTTTTTTTATGTGTATTGCAAAGTGCTGCAGAGCAGTAGTCACGACCAAGTTGCTGTCCGGTTGCGCTCTGGCACTTTACAGACAATGAGTGTCCCAGTCCTAGTGTGCTGTAATGTGTGGGGTGCATCACACTCACTTGTAGGCCGCAGATCTCTGCTGCCTCCAGATTTCTGACTTCAGGAGCCACTGCACACAATGCATGGGACACCAGGTTTTTTGAAACAGTCAAACTTTACTAAACAGTCCAAGTTCATCAGGTGGGTGCAAGTGGGATAGGGTACAGCAAATCAGTTTCCTCCTTCTTACCACAACTCCCCTTTAGTCCTGTCTGTAGCTCATCCTGGACCACCCCCAAGCCCACTGATTGTATCAGTCACAGGGATTTCCCGTCCACCTTGGCAGTGCACCCGGGACCAGCCATCACCTTCCATCTATGTAGGTCCCTGTCCATATTCCCCAGAGGATGCGTTGTGCCAGACCGTACAGGAGCCTCCGGACGTGACAGGAGCGACCGCTCGGGATCCCATTAATACCTCCCACTGCTTAGAACAAGCGACACATCTTGCCCCTAGCAAACCACCGCACCTGAACTTGAACTCACTCCACTGGCTTACCCTGAACTCCTCTAACCATGACTACACCAAACCTTAACCATTTCCTATCTACATGCTAACCTGTCCTATATCCTATGTTATATTCTATGCAGTCCTAAGCTTATCCCTATGCTATATTCACATTATGCATTAACACTTTATATACTATACATTACCATAATACATTACATTAGACACACGCTACTTTCACATAAAAAAAGCACAACGGTATTCACACAGTGCGTCTGGAGTCTTCAAGGGCGGGAACAGGGTAAGACAGTCCACATCCCTACAGTACCTTTCACAGCTTCTGTACCACATCCAAAACCAAAATATTTTAGGCATCATGATGTAGAAGGACAAGTGAGTGAATATCACATTGTGGAGAAAGAAGGGGAAGCACATCATGTTAACTTACTGCTCTGAATGATGCCTTTATATTAGCACACCGCTATAAGGCCTCCTTCACATGTCCATGAGTCACATATTGTATGTGCTCTGTGCTTTCAACGATACAACACATGCCCATTATAATCTATGGGGTTGTTCACATGTCCGTGTATTTTTGTGACATGAACGATTTTGATCCAAGTCACGGACTATGCCCCATTTGATGAATTTGGTGCAAAAATATGTGAGTGAAAAACACAAGACAAAAAAAAAGAAAATTGACTTAAAAAATAAGAAATGATGATTTGGTCACATTGTCTTAGATGTCTCTTTATCCACATAACAGGATTCAGTCCTCTTTCTGGTACTAAAATGATGCTGTATTCAAATAGAGCGACAGCGCACCTTTGTGAATGCAGTCCAAGAGTTGCAGAACAGGAATGTATTAACCCTTTAACGACCGCCAATACACCTTTTTATTGACGACAGTTAAGGGTACTTAAGCCTCAGCGCCGCTGTTTAACGGCACTGAGAAATAAGTGTATAGTGCCCCTCAGAGTCGGAATTTCTCCGGGGGTAGCTGAGACCCCAGGGAACATGATTCGGGTGGGTTTTTACCGACCCGAGTGTTGCGATGCCCATTACTAATGGAATAACGGCGACCACAAAAAAAAGGTCAGATTTCCCATTTAATTTCTCTCTCCTCCGGGGTCCTCTGATTTTCCCCTGGTACCTCCGATGTCCCTGGACCCTCCTGCATCCCCCAGTCCTGCTCCACAGCCGCCGGCATCTTCTTACAGGAAGAAAATGGAGGGCGCACAAGATCTGCCGACCGGCACCCGGAAGCAATAAGAAATTTTTCCTATTGGTTCATTTTGATCTCTTTGATAGACTTTATCACAGTGATCAAAATAAATAGTAATGTCTCTGATACAAATGCAGTCTCAGGCCACAGTCACACGGTCAGTATTTGGGCAGTATTTTACTTCAGTATTTGTAAGCCAAAACCAGAAGTGGGATAATCAGAGGAAAAATACAATGGAAACACATCACCACTTCTGTATTTATCACCCTCTCATGGTTTTGACTCAAATACTGAGATAAAAAACTGACCAAAATACTCAATGTGTGCATGAGGCCTTAGCTAAAGTCGACGTGATCAAACTCCTCCTGCAGATAATAATTAGTAGAAGTTAGAATAAAGAGGAAGGGAAGGTGCTGAATTGACTCCTAAAGATGGCTCCTCTTAAATATGTGATTTCATCTCACTTTTATTTAATAGATATGTGTCTGATAAAAAATACATTTAGTGTATGATTTTATATCACAAATTATGTTATATTAATTATATTATAGTACAGGCAGTCCCCGGCTTACGACCATCTGACTTATGGATGACTCCTTATGTTGGATGTTAGGAAAAAAAATAAAACCTAATACCTCACCGCTTACCTGTACGCCGCCCACTGTCCGGAATCTTCACTATAGGCCGAGTTTTCCGGCTGCATACAGGCCGGATCTCACTCTGTATCATAAGGTCATCGTCAACCTTATGGCTCACAGTGAACTCTAGCCTAGACGTGGCCGGAAGTGCTCGTCTATTGTGAAGAGTCTGGAGATGTGGTTCCCCGACAACAGAAAGATGATGACCACATGAGGAGCAGTGGGATAGCAGGAGATTTGAATATTGGTTAAAAAAATACTTTTACTCACATCTCAGGTTCCCCACTGATCACTGTCTTCTTTCTGCCTATCAGTGACTGTCAGCTTTCTATGTATAAGTATGGATACAAAAAGAGCTGTCAGTCACTGATCGGACCACCCACTGGACAGAGAATACCACAATGAACAAAGGATTAAATGATGAAAACACAAGTTATGCTGAATCTTTTCTCACATGTATATGCCAACCTGCTCTGCTCCCCCTGCTCTATGACATGGTGCCTTCAGATTGGATTGCGTTTTCATGGTGACATGTTCCTTTTAAGAAGCTAAACTGATATTTTCAGGTTTTCTTAGGCTAGGTGCACATTGTCAAGTTCTTTTCCCGATGTAAGCTGTAAAGTGCCTATAGGCACCCATTCACCAGGTGGAGGCGAAAAGCACACACGTGGTCAGAATTGTTGGTACCCCTCGTTTAATGACAGAAAAACCCACAATCTTTACAGAAATAACTTGAATCTGACAAAAGTAATAATAAATAAAAAATCTATGAAAATTAACAAGTGAAAGTCAGGCATTGCTTTTCAACCATGCTTCCACAGAATTAAAAAAATAATAAAACTCATGAAATAGGTCTGGACAGAAATGATGGTACCCTTAATATTTTGTTGCACAACCTTTTGAGGCAATCATTGCAATCAAATGATTCCTGTAGCTGTCAATGGAGACTTCTGCACCTCTCAACAGGTATTTTGGCCCACTCCTCTAGAGCAAACTGCTCCAGCTGTCTCGTGTTTGAAGGTTGCCTTTTCCAGACGTCAAGTTTCAGCTCTTTCCAAAGATGCTCAATAGGATTTAGGTCAGGGCTCATAGAAGGCGACTTCAGAATAGTCCAGTGTTTTCCTCTTAGCCATTCTTGGGTGTTTTTAGCTGTGTGTTTTGGGTCATTATCCTGTTGCAAGACCCATGGCCTGCGACTAAGACCAAGCTTTCTGACACTGGGCAGCACATTTCTCTCTAGAATCCCTTGATAGTCTTGAGATTTCATTGTACTCTGCACAGATTCTAGACACCCTGTGCCAGATGCAGCAAAGCAGACCTAGAACATAAGAGCCTCCTCCATGTTTCACAGTAGGGACAGTGTTCTTTTCTTGATATACTTTATTTTTCCTAAACATAAAAAATGACCATCATCCAATCCGGGTGAAAAAAACTCCAAAGTTTCTTTATTCTGCCATCAATACGTCAGTACAATGTTTCGACCATAATGTGGTCTTTTTCAGGTACCTTTTACTTGTACTTGAAAAAGACCACGTTATGGTCGAAACGTTGTACTGACGTACTGATGGCACAATAAAGAAACATTGGAGTTTTTTTCACCCAGATTATCCTGGTCATTTTTTATGTTTATACTTAAGCTGTTGGTCCTGCTGGGTCCTGGGACTTTGGAGTGTGCATCCTATTGTGAAATCTGTGTGCTGTTGGCTGCATCTACATGTTTATACTTTATTTTTCCTCCTGTGAACATAGAGCTGATGTGCCTTGCCAAAAAGTTTCATTTTTGTCTCATCTGTCCATAGGACATTCTCCCAGAAGCGTTGTGGCTTGTCAACATGTAGTTTGGCAAATTCAAGTCTGGCTTTTTTATGATTTTTTCAACAAAGGTGTCCTCCTTGGTCGTCTCCCATGAAGTCCACTTTGGCTCATACAACAATGGATGGTGCAATCTGACACTGATGCTCCTTGAGCTTGAAGTTCACCTATTTAGAAGTTTTTCTAGGCTCTTTTGTTACCATTCATATTATCTGTCTTTTTGATTTGTCATCAATTTTCCTCATGTGGCCATGTCCAGGGAGGTTGGCTACAGTCCCATGGAGCTTAAATTTCTGAATAATATGTGCAACTGTAGTCACAGGAACATCAAGCTGCTTGGAGATGGTCTTATAACTTTTACCTTTTACATGTTTGTCTATAATTTTCATTCTAATTTCCTGAGACAACTCTTTCCTTTGCTTCCTCTGGTCCATGTTGAGTGTGATACACACCATGTCACCAAACAGCACAGTGAGTATCTGTAGCCCTCTATACAGGCCCACTCACTGATTCCAATATTGTAGACACCTGTGATGCTAATTAGTGGACACACCTTGATTTAAAATGTCCATTTTGTCACATTATTTTCAAGGGTACCACCATTTCTGTCAAGGCCTATTTCATGAGTTTTATTTTTTTTTTTAATTCTGTGGAAACATGGTTGAAAAGCAATGTCTGACTTTCATTTCTTCCTTTTCATAGATTTTTTATTTATTATTACTTTTGCCAGATTCAAGTTATTTCTGTGACCATTGTGGGTTTTTCTGTCATTAAACGAGGGGTACCAACAATTTTGAACATGTGTGTATTTGCTTTCAGCCTCCGTCTAGTCTCTCTTGCCTCCATTTATTTTTGAAGTATATTTTCTCTGAAATGCCGCAGTGTTTACCGCCAGCGATTCTGCCTCCTGCCTCTCTCCCCCAGCAGAGATGCCGACTCACTCATTGCCTCTGCCGCCATCGTGCACATCCTGCTCCAACTACTAATGCCCGAGGGTGCGCACACTGCGCAGATCCCCAGACACTGTGCTTAGGGCATGCACGCGGTTGTGTTCTGTTAAAGGGACAGTGCGTGCTGTTCTAAAGTGTCCCCAGCCATTGGCTGGGAGACACTCATTATATAAGGCACCTCCACCTGGTGGGAGGTGCCTGTGCAACATTGTAAGTTTGTTCATAACACTCCTGTTAGTTCTCAGGTCCCAGTGCTCGCATTCCTGTATGCCTGCCTGTCTGTCGTCCATACCCACCTACCTGTCTATCAGCCGTATCCTCCTGCCTGTCTATCAGTCGTACCAGCCTGCCTATCTTTCAGCCATGCCCGACTGCTTGTCTATCAGCCGTTCCTGCCTGCTTGTCCATCAACTGTGCACATCTGCCTGTCTATTCATCGTGTCTGCCAGTGCTTGCCAAGTCTACCATCCCTGGCCATTCCTGCCTCCTGTCCCTTGGGGGTCAGCTGCATCCACCCCAAGTCAGTCCTGGTGTAGCACCTGCTCCCACCTTCATCGTTTCTCCTAGGATAGCGGTATCACCATCTGCACGCATCCGAGGACTTGGTGAGGCACCTAGTCACGCCCATCCAGGCTTTCCTCGGATCATGGCACAGTGGTCCCACCAACTAGTCCATTACATAGTGTTTCATAGAAGAATATACCTGAGGCTCTTATTCATGCTTCTGGAACCGCATCTTAAAGTTCATAGCACAAATAGAGTACCACAACCAAGTTTAAAACATAAATGCAGCACCAGAACCAAAGCTCATTACTTAGATACTGAACTAGAACCAAGCTTATAACATAAATACAGCACCGCAACCAAGTTGGGTACAAAGATAATTTGTAACGCCCGGTTAACCCTTTATCATATACTGTAATTTTTTAGACTACAAGATGCACTTTTTAGCAAGAAAAAAATCTTTGCTATGAAGTGACTGAATCTTGTAGACTATAATCAGGGAAGCCCAACAGAACCAGGCCTCACAGACCTAATCTTTAATGATTAGACATAGCGCCTGATGATTGTATTGCTTCCCATAGCAGCTTTAACATCTTTGTGTCAGTGCTGACACAAGGACATGTCACTTGCTCCAAACAATTGAGTTAAATACTTTGTAAATGTCCCTGAGGTCACCCTATTCTGCTGCTCTTTTCCACTTTGTGCTGCATACTGCCATTGCATTCACATTTTATTCTTAAGTTCATTATGTGAAATCTCTGCTTTGCTGCCCAACTGGGCGTTTCTTCAGAGTCTTGTCTGAAGGACTGAGCTTTCAACCCCTCATCCCAGTTGCTGCCAAACACAGCTGTCAGTGGAGTGCCAGGATTTTGCAAGGGATTTAAATGAATTTTTGAGCAAATGATAAGTCCTCTTTAAGCATCTCTAACAAGCTGCAGTTCATAGACTACATTCACACATGCATGATTGTTATCATCTGAAGGAAATGGACTGTGTTGTGAGTTCATTTTCCCCTTCACCATTGAGGTCTGATGAACTCCCTCTTCTGGTGAAGGAAGGTAGTGAGGCTGATTACCAAGCACCTGAGCATGATGATGACTGGGTGACTGAAATTGATGTTTGTATATAAGGCAGCCGACGCCCTTCTGCCTTGCTGGTGATCTCTCTGAGGGATTCTAGGAGACCAGTCTGATTCCTGCTCCTCAAAAGCTAAATTTTTTGCTCTGCTTTTTGCATTTGTGTTTTGGTTTTGTTTTGCCTTGTTTTTCTGGATTTCTGCCATTCCCTGCTGGGGTGAGCTGAATTCCTTTTTGCTCTGTCTTCAGAAAATACCTGAGTACTGATATAGTCTTTTGAAGCCTAGCGTCTTCAGGGCTTTTTTCCTTATCAGTCAGTTGGCTCTTGTGTTGATAGGGTTTTGGCGGATTGCAGACAGCAGCTTTTCTATCCTTTCCTATTTAGTTAGCTTGGGCCCCATCATTTGCTCAGCCTATCTTTCTATCTGTGTGAGTGTTTTTTCATCTTGCTTCACCGTCATTATATGTTGGGGGCTGCCTATTGCTTTGGGGTCTGCTCTGGGGAAGTTTAGATTTCCCTTCCTGTCTTTAGGCTATTTAGTTCTCCGGCTGTGATCGAGGGGTCTAGGGCACCGTAGGAACCCCCCACGGCTACTGCAAGTTGTTGTTGATAGGTTCAGGGGTCTGCAATCCGATAGCTGCCAACTTCTCTGGTTTTCTGGACTTAGCTAGTATTTCTGTTTTTGCCTCCTACGGTGACTCATTCATAACAGAATCACCAGCCATACCGCAGATCCTAGGGTACTCAATAGCAGGAAAAATTGTAAAAAAAAAAAAAAGTGTGTATATTTTTTCCTCTATATCTCTGAGGCCGTAGGGGGAATTTTTTTCTCTCTCAATGGAGATAAAGCAATTGTCTGATCGTGTGGAGCAGCTCGCTGCGGAAGTGCGAGGAATTTCCGCCTACCTTGCTCATTCACATGCTGCTGAACCAAAGATCGATACTCCTGATGTGTTTTTTGGGGATCGGTCTAAATTTTTGAATTTCAAAAATAATTGTAAATTATTTTTTGCCTTGAAGCCTAACTCGTCAGGGAGCTCCGCGCAGCAGGTTAAAATTGTCATCTCTTTGCTGCGTGGCGATCCCCAGGATTGGGCGTTTTCTTTGAAACCATATGATCCTATTCTGACTAATGTGAACGCATTTTTTCAAGCCTTGGGGTTCTTGTATGACGAACCTAATGCTATTGATCAGGCTGAAAAGACCCTGTTGACATTGAGCCAGGGTCGAGATTCTGCAGAATTGTACTGTCAAAAATTCCGAAAGTGGGCGGTCCTTACTACCTGCAATGATAATGCCTTGGCAGCTCTCTTTCGGAAGGGTTTGTCAGAAGCCGTAAAAGATACTATGGTGGGATTTCCTGTTCCCTCTGGTCTTGACGATTCTATGTCATTAGCCATTCAGGTTGATCGGCGTTTACGTGAACGCAGGACTGCACGAGAGGTGTTGCCATCTGTTGAACAAGTGTCTGAACCTATGCAATGTGATAGAGTTTTGTCCAGGGAGCAACGTCAGGAGTTCAGAAGGCGTAATAAGCGGTGTTTTTTTGTGGAGATGCCTCGCATATTATTTCTGTCTGTCCTAAACGAGAGAAACGTTTTGCACACACGTTTTCTGTGGGTGGTGTTCAACCTAAGTTTCTTCTGGCAATTACTCTGATCTGCTCCCTGTCCACATTTTCCGCCAAGGCTTTTGTGGATTTGGGAGCAGCCCTGAACCTAATGGACTTGGATTTTGCTAAACGTTGTGGATTTCCGATGACACCTCTGCGGACACCTATCCCGTTGAGGGGGATTGATGCTACTCCTTTGGCGAAAAATAAACCTCAGTTTTGGACCCAGGTGGTAATGCGGGTCGCCCCAGACCATCAAGAAAATTGGAGATTTTTGGTGTTGCATAATTTGCATGATACCATTGTTCTGGGGTTTCCCTGGTTGCAAATTCATAATCCAGTTTTAGATTGGAAATCTGTGTCTGTGGTGAGTTGGGGTTGTCGGTGTGCCCTTATTGAGGCTCTGTTTTTTTCCACCTCTCCTCAGTCGCATGATGTTCCTGACTATTTGGCAGACTTTTACGATGTATTTAGTGAGAATGAGTCTGCGTCTTTGCCTCCTCATAGGAGTTATGACTGTGCAATTGAACTGAGCCTGGGATGTAAATTTCCCAAGGGTCGGCTCTTCAATTTATCTGTACCCAAGCACGAGGCTATGAGATCCTATATTAAGGAGGCGTTGGAGAAGGGTCATATTAGACCATCCTCTTCACCCTTAGGTGCCAGGTTTTTTTTTGTGGCCAAAAAGGATGGTTCATTAAGGCCTTGTATTGATTATCGTGCCCTCAACAAAATTACTATTAAATATCAGTATCCGTTACCCCTGATTTCGGATCTATTCTCCAGAGTTAAAGGTGCTTGCTGGTTTACCAAGCTTGACCTCAGGGGGGCGTATAATCTTATCCGTATTAAGCATGGGGATGAATGGAAGATGGCGTTTAATACTCCGGAGGGACATTTTGAGTACCTGGTGATGTCTTTTGGGCTCACTAATGCCCCTTCTCTCTTCCAGTGCTTCATGAACGACATTTTCCGAGACTTTGTGGATACATTTTTGATTATCTATCTGGATGATATTTTGATCTTCTCCAAGGATTGGGATTCTCATGTGGAACATGTTCGGACTGTGTTCCGGATCTTGAGGGAGAATTCCCTGTATGTCAAAGGATCGAAATGCCTTTTTGGGGTACAGAAGATTTCATTTTTGGGATTTATTTTGTCTCCGTCAACTATTGAAATGGACCCGGCCAAGGTACAGGCCATTTATGATTGGGTTCAGCCCACTTCTTTGAAGGCCCTCCAGAAGTTTTTGGGTTTTGCTAATTTTTATCGGAAATTTATAGCAAAATTTTCTAGTATTGCCAAGCCATTGACTGATCTGACTAAGAAGGGTGCTGATGTGTTGAATTGGTCTCCGGAGGCTGTTTCTTCCTTTCAGGAGCTGAAGTGAAGATTCACTTCTGCCCCGGTTTGGCGGCAACCTGATGTCTCACTCCCGTTCCAGGTAGAGGTGGACGCTTCTGAGATTGGTGCAGGAGCTGTTTTGTCCCAAAAGGATCCTGTAACATCTAAAATGAATCCCTGTGCTTTCTTTTCCCAAAAGTTCTCTCCATCTGAACGTAACTATGATGTGGGGAATCGGGAACTGTTAGCCATGAAATGGGCATTTGAGGAGTGGAGACTTTGGTTGGAGGGAGCTAAACATCAAGTCGTGGTCCTCACTGACCACAAGAATTTGATTTACCTGGAGTCGGCCAAACGCTTGAACCCTAGACAGGCTAGGTGGGCCTTGTTTTTTACACGTTTTGATTTTGTGGTCTCTTTTCTTCCTGGCACTAAGAATGTCAAGGCTGACTCTCTCTCTAGGAGCTTCTTTGCTGATTCTCCTGTGGTGACCAAGCCTGCTACCATCTTAGGTGAACGGGTAGTTCTTTCTGCAATCTCGCCTGATTTGAGATGTGCTCTGGAAGAGTTCCAGGAGGACAAAACTGAGCGTTGTCCCAGTGGAAAGTTGTATGTTCCTGACCAGTGGAAGAAGATAGTGATGTCTGAAGTTCATTGCTCTGCATTGGCTGGTCATCCAGGTATTTTTGGTACTAGAGATCTGGTGAGTCGGTCTTTTTGGTGGCCCGCCTTGTCTCGTGATGTCAGGAATTTTGTGCAGTCCTGTGGGACTTGCTCCCGGTCTAAACCTTGTTCTCGCTCTAGTGGGTTGTTGATGCCTTTGCCGGTCCCCAGGAGGCCATGGACCCATATTTCAATGGATTTCATCTCTGATATGCCTGTCTCTCAGAGAATGACTGTTATTTGGGTGATTTGTGATAGGTTCTCTAAGATGGTTCATCTTGTACCACTCCCTAAGTTGCCATGTTCCTCTGAGCTGGTGCCCCTGTTTTTGCAACAGGTGGTTCGCTTGCACGGGATTCCTGAGAACATTGTATCTGACAGAGGAGTTCAGTTTGTGTTTAGATTTTGGAGAACTTTCTGTTCCAAGCTGGGAATTCAGTTGTCCTTCTCCTCTGCTTTTCACCCTCAGACCAATGGGCAGACGGAGAGAACAAACCAGACCTTGGAGTCGTATTTGAGATGTTTTATTTCCACTGATCAGGATGATTGGGTTTCATTTTTGCCCTTGGCCGAATTTGCTTTAAATAATAGAGCTAGGTCTGCCACGTTGATGTCACCTTTTTTTTGTAACTTTGGGTTTCATCCTCGATTTTCTTCAGGGCAGGTGGAACCTTCGGCCTGCCCAGGTGTTGACACTGTGGTGGAGAGAATGAACCAGATCTGGGACCAAGTGGTGGATAAGTTATCTCTCTCCCAGGAAAAGGCCCAGCGGTTTTCCAACCGACATAGGACCATTGTTCCCCAGTTTAAGGTTGGTGATATGGTTTGGTTATCATCAAAAAATATCGCTATGAAGGTGGCTTCTCCTAAGTTTAAGCCTAGATTTATTGGACCTTACAAGATTTTGGATATTATTAATCTGGTCTCTTTTCGTTTGGCTCTTCCTGTCACATTTAAAATCCATAATGTGTTTCATAAGTCCTTGTGGAAGAGGTTTGTTGAACCAGTTGTTCCTGGGGTGGCACCTCCGGACCCTGTATTGGTTGAAGGTAACATGGAATATGAGGTAGAGAAGATACTGGATTCCCGTCTGGCTAGACGGAGTCTCCAGTATTTGGTTAAGTGGAAGGGTTAGGTCAGGAGGATAATTCCTGGGTCTCTGCCTCTGATATTAATGCCAAAAGATTGGTGCGTGCCTTTCATCGGGCTAACCCTGATTGCCCTGGTGGCGTGGATGAGGGTTCGGTGACCCCTCCTCAAGGGGGAGGTACTGTTGTGAGTTCATTTTCCCCTTCACCATTGAGGTCTGATGAACTCCCTCTTCTGGTGAAGGAAGGTAGTGAGGCTGATTACCAAGCACCTGAGCATGATGATGACTGGGTGACTGGAATTGATGACTGGATATAAGGCAGCCGACGCCCTTCTGCCTTGCTGGTGATCTCTCTGAGGGATTCTAGGAGACCAGTCTGACTCCTGCTCCTCAAAAGCTAAGTTTTTTGCTCTGATTTTTGCATTTGTGTTTTGGTTTTGTTTTGCCTTGTTTTTCTGGATTTCTGCCATTCCCTGCTGGGGTGAGCTGAATTCCTTTTTGCTCTGTCTTCAGAAAATACCTGAGTACTGATATAGTCTTTTGAAGCCTAGCGTCTTCAGGGCTTTTTTCCCTATCAGTCAGTTGGCTCTTGTGTTGATAGGGTTTTGGCGGATTGCAGACAGCAGCTTTTCTATCCTTTCCTATTTAGTTAGCTTGGGCCCCATCATTTGCTCAGCCTATCTTTCTATCTGTGTGAGTGTTTTTTCATCTTGCTTCACCGTCATTATATGTTGGGGGCTGCCTATTGCTTTGGGGTCTGCTCTGGGGCAGTTTAGATTTCCCTTTCTGTCTTTAGGCTATTTAGTTCTCCGGCTGTGATCGAGGGGTCTAGGGCACCGTAGGAACCCCCCACAGCTACTGCTAGTTGTTGTTGATAGGTTCAGGGGTCTGCAATCCGATAGCTGCCAACTTCTCTGGTTTTCTGGACTTAGCTAGTATTTCTGCTTTTGCCTCCTACGGTGACTCATTCATAACAGGACTGATTTTTCTCTCTGATGTCATGCTAGCTTTGTCTTTGCTATTTTCAGTGAAGCAGGTAGACTGTCTGAACTTTTTTATCGGTTGAATCATAACAATGTATTTGTTAAAATCAGACCAAAGTTGCATGGAAATCTGACATAAATAGTATGTGTTCAGTGTGTCATCTGTTTTACTCAGATCCCCACAGACTTTAATGCCTGACAAATCAAGCCACCATTTAGGGTGTGTGCACACGCTGCGGAATGGTCTGCGGATTTGTCTGATTTAGTAAAATCCGCAGGTAAATCCGCAGGTCAGAAGACCTGCGGTTTATCTGCGGATTAGGCTGTGGTTTTGCCCTGCGGTTTATCATCTCTACAATGGAGCAGATGGCAAACCGCAGCGGAATCTGCAGAAAGAATTGACATGTCAATTCTTTCTGCAGTTTTGAAACCGCAGCAAATGCGTGCGGAAAATTCCGCACCATCTGCACTGCGGTTTCCATTTTCCATTCATTTTAATGGTACTGTACAACGTAGCTGATTCTGCTGCGGTTCCGCAGGGCCAAATCCGCTGCGGATCCGCAGCAGAATCCGCAGCGTGTGTACACACCCTTATACTTCCCCATTGATAGATATGGAGGGACAATCTCAGCTCTGAAATGTTTCTGACCTCAAACAATTTCTCTATGATATGCTCATATGTTTAAAGGCTTTGCTTTGTTTCACACTACTTACTACTGTCATACAACTTACTCTAGTCCTGACTGTTTCTTAAAATGAGCAACACCTTGTTCATGAAAACTAAATCACTTTTGTACCCTAGATTATCAAGAAAGGAAATGCGCCTCTAGAATATTTAGTGACATACCTCTTTACCATTAAAGCCTCAGGCCAGACATATGTTTCAAATAAAAAAAACATAATATATTATTTTACCTGTTTTCTGTTATCTACAACCTAGGAGTGTCTTATAGACTTAAAAATACAGTAAAATTGTACTATGTGAACTAAATCTTTCCAGTACAACCTTAACAATAGTAAGGGTAGAAGTTGTTTCAGATACAAGAATGCTGATATCTATTATTCTGCGGACCATACAAGTGAATACAGTGTTGATAACAGTGTCGCAGAATAAACATTTACATTCAGTGATTCACAGGTGAGGTCTTCTCTGATTGGAGTTGTTTTTTTCTTTTCATCTGGACTTTGTCATGGCTTGGTTTGGGAATTCGATCCGGTGACCTTTGGCTCTGTGGTCGGGTCTCCTGATCTATTTCCCTTTTCTTCTTTTTTTATGCTTAGGCAGTTTGTATTTTTGATTAATAATTTTGTTATTGAACAACTACAGTGCTGTAGGTCAATCCAAAAGGTTAATAAATTTAAAACCTGAAAGTAAAAGTGAGATTTTATTTTTTTTAGGAGAAGTTATTTTCCCCCATTTTTTTATTATCACAACTGTAACAGGAGAATTTGCACCATTGAAATTGTTGTGCAATTTCTCCTTAGTACGCCGATTTCCCCTATGTGGGGGAAAACTACTGTTTGGGCGCATGGCAGGGCTCAGAAAGTAAGGAGTAACGTTTTGGAATGCAGTCTTTGATGGTATTGTGTGCGGTTGTCATGTCGTCTTTGGAGAGCCATTGGTGTGCCTAAACATTGGAAAACCCTCCACAAGTCACCCAATTTTGGAAACAAGACCCCTGAAGGAATTTATCTAGATGTGTGGTGAGCACTTTGAACAGACAGGTGCTTCACAGACTTTTACAATGTTTGTCTGTGAAAATGAAAAAAAAATATTTTCCCACAAAACTGTTGTTTTAGCCCCAATTTTTTCATTTTCACAAAGATAGCAGGAAAACATGGACCCCAAACTTTTTGGTACAATTTCTTCTGAGCACACCTATACCCCATATGTGGTCAAAAACTACTTTTGATGCAGAGTTGCAAAGCTCAAAAGGGAAGAAGTGCCATATTGGAGTTCAGATTTTGCTGGAATGGTTTGAGGGTGTCATGTCACATTTGCAGAGCCTCTGAAGTGCCAGAACAGCAGAAACCCCCCATATATGAGCTCATTTTACAAACTACACTTCCCAATTAATCAATTTAGGGTTGCAGTGATCATATTGACAGCACAATTTTATACTATTGGATGGTGAAGAAGGAATAATTACGGTACATTTTTAACACTAAAATGTTGTTTTAAACCCAAGTTTTTAATTTTTCTAAGGACTAATAGGAAAAAATCTACCTTTTTCTTGTAAAAATTGCTTCTGAGTGCGCCAATATGCTACATTCAAACAGAAAATACTTTTCAGGCACAGTGCAAAGCTCAGAAGGGAAGGAGCGCCATACTATAGTTAAGATTTTACTGTTATTGTTTGCGGGTGCCCATGACCTACTGGGAGAACCCCTGAGGTGCTGGAACAGCAGAATTCCTAATATGTGACCCCATTTTAAAACTACACCTCTTGATGAATTAATCTGTGGTGTCACAAACCATTGGGCAGTGAAGAAAAAATACCTACATTTTTACCACAAAAATTTTGACCCCAGATTTTACATTTTCACAAGGAGAAATATGTAAAAATGGTAGCAAAATTTGTCCCACAACTTCTGCTGAATGTAGAAATACCCCTTATGTGGCTGTACAGTACTGCTTAGCCATGTGGAGAGACTCGAGAGGGACGAAGTGCAATTTGCTTCCTGGAGCCCAGATTTTCCTAGAATAGTTTGCAGACTCCATATACAGAGCTCCTTAGTGCTAGAAGAGCAGAATCCCCCCTCAAGTGACCCCATTTTGGAAATTATACCTGTTTGAGAATTTATCTACAGGTGTAGTGATGATTTTGACTGCCCTGTGATGTGCAGCTGTGGCGCCATAATTCCACACATGCACTTGCACTATTATCAATTACTTATCCTCCCTTCTCTGTGCAGTGTCTTCATACTTCATCTACAACGCCACAGATGCACGTCACAGGGCAGTGTGGTGTGCACGGGAGGGGGAGCTATGATAATGAAGACAGGAGGCAAAGATTTCTTCCAGGCACTCAAGCCGCGAAGCCTGGAAGAAATCATTAACATAAAAGATTAAAACTCAATTTCTCAACAACTAGACCGAAGCTATGAGACATACAGGTAAGAATATTTTAACCATTCTATTACTCGTATGCCCATAGTAATAGCTTAAAAGTGTTTCAGAGGTGACAGATTCCCTTTAAATCTTTTTGGCACATTTTGCCTGAGAAAAACAAGCTGCTTAATAATTCTTCCCCTTGATAAGGGGCATTTATATCCTTAGGCCTCACGCTCCTGTTAAACAGATACATATCACTTGATCTGCTTAACCCCTTAACCCCTTCACTACCAAGGGTGGTTTGCAGGTTAACTACCGGGCCAATTTTTACAATTCTGACCACTGTCCCTTTATGAGGTCATAACTCTGAAACCCTTCCGTGGATCCCGGTGGTTCTGACATTGTTTTCTCGTGACATATTGTACTTCATGATAGTGGTAAAATTTCATTCATATAACTTGCGTATATTTATGAGAAAAACGGAAATTTGGCGAAAATTTTGAAAATTCCGCAATTTTCCAACTTTGAATTTTTATGCCCTTAAATCACAGAGATATGGCACACAAAAAAGTTAATAAGTAACATTTGCCACATGTTTACTTTACATCAGCACAATTTTGGAACCAAAATTTTTATTTGTTAGTAAGATATAAGGGTTAAAAGTTGACCAGCGATCTCTCATTTTTGCAACACCATTTTATTTTTACGGACCACATCACATTTGAAGCCACTTTGAGGGGTCTATATGATAGAAAATACCCAAAAGTGACACCATTCTAAAAACTGCACCCCTTAAGGTGCTTAAAACCACATTCAAGGAGTTTATTAACCCTTCAGGTGCGTCACAGGAATTTTTTGAATATTTAAAAAAAATTAACATTTAACTTTTTTTCACAAAAAAAATTACTTCAGGTTCAATTTTTCTTATTTTACCAAGTGTAACAGGAGAAATTGGACTGCAAAAATTATTGTGCAATTTGTCCTGAGCACGCTGATACCTGATATGTGGGGGGGAACCACTGTTTCGGCGCATGGCAGAGCTCAGAAAGGAAGGAGCGCCGTTTGACTTTTTCAATGCAAAATAGGCTGGAATTCTGATCGGACGCCATGTTGCGTTTGGAGAGCCTCTGATGTACCTAAACAGTGGAAACCCCCCACAAGTGACCCCATTTTTGAAACTAGACCCCCTAAGGAACTTACCTAGATATGTGGTGAGAACTTTGAACCCACAAGGGCTTCACAGAAGTTTATAATGTACAGCGGTACAATTAAAAAATCATATTTTTTCCACAAAATGATCTTTTCACCCCCAATTTTTATTTTCCCAAGGGTAACAGGACCCTAAAAGTTATTGTGTAATTTGTCCTGAGTACGCTGATACCCCATATGTGGGTGTAAATGACTATTTGGGCACATGGCAGAGCTCAGAAGGCAAGCAGCGCCATTTGACTTTTTTGGCTGGAATTGAGATCAGACACCATGTCGCGTTGGGAAAGCCCCTGATGTACCAAAACAGTGGAAACCCCCCACAAATGACCCCATTTTGGAAACTAGACCCCCCAAGGAACTTATCTAGATGTGTGGTGAGAACTTTGAACCCCCAAGGGCTTCACAGAAGTTTATAACGCCCAGGCGTGAAAATAACAAAAAAATTTTTTCCCACAAAAATGATATTTTTGCCCCAAAATTTTTATTTTCCTAAGGGCAACAGGAGAAATAGGACCCCAAAAGTTGTTTTGCAAATTGTCCTGAGTAGGCTGATACCCCATATGAGGGGGTAAAACACTGTTTGGGTGCATGGCAGAGCTTGGAAGGGAAGGAGCACCATTTGACTTTTTCAACGCAGAATTGGCTGGAATTGAGATCAGACGCCATGTTGCGTTTGGAGAGCACCTGATGTGCGCAAATAGTGGAAACCCCCAATTCTAACCCTAGCCCTAACCCTAACCCTAACCCTAGCCCTAGCCCTAATGGGAAAATGGAAATAAATACATTTTTTTAATTTTATTATTTTTCCCTAACTAAGGGGGTGATAACGGGGGGTTTGATTTACTATTTATGGTGGTTTTTATGCTTGACAGCTGTCGCAAAAAGACGCTTTTTATTGTAAAAATAGTTTTTGCATCACCACATATTGAGAGCTATAATTTTTCCATATTTTGACCCACCGAGTCATGTGAGGTCTTATTTTTTGCGGGACGAGTTGACGCTTTTATTGGTATCATGTTTGGGCATGTGACATTTTTTGATCGCTTTTTATTTCGTTTTTTGGGACTCAGAGTTTACAAAAACCAGCGTTTCATGAATTTCTTTTGGGTGGTGCGTTTACGCCGTTCCGGGAGCGGTAAAATTTATAAGGTGGTTTTATTCTTCGGGTCAGTATGGTTACAGCGATACCTCATTTAGGTCTTTTTTTATGTTTTGTCGGTTTTATGCAATGAAAACAATTTTATATAAAAAATAATTATTTTTGCATCACTTTATTCTGAGAGCTATAATTTTTTTATTTTTCTGCTGATGACGCTGTATGGCAGCTCGTTTTTTGCGAGACAAGATGATGTTTTCAGGGGTACCATGTTTATTTATATCCGTCTTTTTGATCGCGTGTTATTGCACTTTTTCCAAGCGGTATAATTATATCGCTTGGAAAAAGTATAATTTGCTACTTTTTTTTTTTACGGCATTCACTGAAGGGGTTAACTAGGGTGACGCTTTTATAGAAGGGATTTTTACGGACGCGGCGATACGAAACATGTGTATTTTTTTATTTTAAATTTTTTACATAAAAATGTGTATTTTTAGGGGAATTTTTAGGGGATTGTTTTATTATTTTTCATTATTTTACAATATTTTTTTTGCCTATTTTTTTTTTAAAATGTTTTTTTTTTACCTTGTCCCTTTATGGGACTTTCACTTTTGCTTTCATTGTAGGTATAATACATTACAATGCTCCAGCATTGTAATGTATTATACCTATGCTGAAGCTGCTGTGAGCATAGTTTCAGCAGCTTTCCGTAGCTGAATGACCTGGAGGTTGTCATGACACCTCCGGGTCAACATGGCACAGGTCGGCCCCTGCAATTACATCGCGGGGACGCCGACCTGAGGCAGAGGGAGCCCACTACCCTCTGCCTCCCCCCTGAACTCTGCAATCGCGCTTGATCGCAGCAGTCAGGGGGTTAACAGCCAGGGGCAGTGGGGGCACCGCTATAACTTTTTTATTTTTTCGCTGATGATGCTGTATGGTGGCTCGTTTTTTGCGGGACAAGTTGACGTTTTCAGCGGTACCATGGATATTTATATGCGTCTTTTTGATCGCGCGTTATTGCACTTTTTGTTCGGCGGTATGATAATAAATCATTATTTTTTGCTTCGTTTTTTATTTTTATTTTTTAAGGGGTTTGCTAAAGGGGTTAACTAATGGGACAGTTTTATAGGGCGGGTCGTTACGGACTCGGCGATACCAAATATGTGTACTTTTATTGGTTTTTTTTCCAAAAAATTAATTTATTGGGGAATATTTTTTTTTTTTTAGTATTATTTATTTGGCGATTTTTTTTAAAATTATTTTTACACTTTTTTTTATTTTTTTTTTACTTTATTACAATGTCCCAGGGGGGACATATCTGTCACATCACAGATCACTGTGACAGATCAGCGATCTGTCACAGGCACTGCACAGGCTTCCTCATGCCTGCGCTTTGCAGGCACTGAGGAAGCCAGCTTCCTGCAGGCCCCCGAAGGCCCACGTCGCCATATTGGATCCGGGGACCTGCAGGAAAGGAGCCCCCCGCAGCAGCGCTGCACATTGCGCTGCCGTGGGGGGCTCAGGGAAGCAAGGAGGGAGCCCCCTCCCTGCCGATGCTTCCCTTTAACCCCCGGTACACCGCGATCGTGTTTGATCGCGGTGTGCAAGGGGTTAACGTATCGGGGGCGGTCCGTGACCACCCCTGACACATTGTGCCGGGTGTCAGCTATGATAATTAGCTGACACTCGGCCGCGATCAGCGGCGCTCACCACGTGGGCGCCGCTGATCGCGATGACGTAATATTCCGTCCATGGTAATTAGGTCCATGGTCACATGGACGGAATATTACGTCATTTGTAGGTAAGGGGTTAATGTCCATTGACGTGCACAGTCCATCATGGGTGGTTGTAACTTACCGCACCAGAACGGACTGTGCACATCATGGCTTTGAACTGTCACTGAGTGTAAACATGCTGTGACAGTTCAGTGTCGAAAGCTGTCTATAACAGCTGTCAGACACGGCAAGGGGTGCAAGGACCCTTGCAGTTGGTCTCTGCACCCAGTGCGCTGTGATTGGTCAGTCAATCTGACCGACCAAACACAGCAGGGATCAGGCAGGAGAGGCTGAAATTTCAGCCTCTCCTGCCCGATCAGTGTAGGAGCTCAGTGCTGCAGTGGCTGAGCATCCTGCACTGACAGTCAGGAGCGGTGCCCCCACTGCCCCTGGCTGTTAACCCCCTGACTGCTGCGATCAAGCGCGATTGCAGAGTTCAGGGGGGAGGCAGAGGGTAGTGGGCTCCCTCTGCCTCAGGTCGGCGTCCCCGCGATGTAATCGCAGGGCCCGACCTGTGCCATGTTGACCCGGAGGTGCTGGAGCATTGTAATGTATTATACCTACAATGAAAGCAAAAGTGAAAGTCCCATAAAGGGACAAGGTAAAAAAAAAAACATTTTAAAAAAAAAATAGGCAAAATAAATAATAAAACAATCCCCTAAAAATTCCCCTAAAAATACACATTTTTATGTAAAAAATTTAAAATAAAAAAATACACATGTTTCGTATCGCCGCGTCCGTAAAAATCCCTTCTATAAAAGCGTCACCCTAGTTAACCCCTTCAGTGAATGCCGTAAAAAAAAAAAGTAGCAAATTATACTTTTTCCAAGCGATATAATTATACCGCTTGGAAAAAGTGCAATAACACGCGATCAAAAAGACGGATATAAATAAACATGGTACCCCTGAAAACATCATCTTGTCTCGCAAAAAACGAGCTGCCATACAGAGTCATCAGCAGAAAAATAAAAAAATTATAGCTCTCAGAATAACGTGATGCAAAAATAATTATTTTTTCTATAAAAGTTTTTATTGTGTAAAAAACACCAAAACATAAAAAAAAGATATAAATGAGGTATCGCTGTAATTGTAGTGACCTAAAGAATAAAGCTGCCATACTAATTTTACCATACACGGAACGATGAAAAAAACAAATTCCTGAATTGCTAGTTTTTGTTCATTCTGCCTCCACAAAAATCGGAATAGAAAGCGATCAAAAAAAGTTATGTGCCCGAAAATGGTACCAATAAAAACGTCAGCTCGTCCTGCAAAAAAACAAGCCAACACATGACTCTGTCAACTGGAATATGGAAAGATTATAGCTCTCAAAATACGGCGATGCAAAAATTTCTTACAAAAATTTTTTACAAAAAAAGCGTCTTTTAGTGTGTGACAGAAGCTAAACATGAAAAAAGGATATAAATCTGGTATTTCTGCAATCACACCGACCCAAAGAATAAATTCGCCTAATCACTAATACCGCATGAGGAACGGCGTAAAAAATAAAACCAATTCTTCACCTTTTGTGGATTTGTGCATTCTGCCTCCCAAGGATTGCAGTAAGGCGATCACAGTGGTTTACCCCCACATATTGGGTATCAGCGTACTCAGGAAAAATTGTACAACAACTTTTGGGGTCTAATTTCTCCTGTTACCCTTGTGAAAATAAAAATTTGGGGACAAAATATCATTTTTGTGGAAAAAAATATGATTTTTTTTATTTTCACGGCTCTACGTTAAATTCTGTGTAGCACTTGGGGGTTCAAAGTGCTCATCACAGATCTAGATAAGCTCCTTGGGGGGTCTAGTTTCCAAGATGGTGTCACTTGTGGGGGTTTCCACTATTTAGGCACATCCGGGGCTCTGCAAACGCAACATGACGCCTGCAGACCATTCCATCAAAGTTTGCATTCCAAAACGGCGCTCCTTCCCTTCTGAGCTCTGCCATGCGCCCAAACAGTGGTTCCACCCCACATATGGGGTATTAGCATCCTCAGGACAAATTGCACAACAACTTTTGGGGTCCTATTTCTCCTCTTACCCTTGTGAAAATAAAAATTTGTGGAAAAAACTATGATTATTTTATTTTCACGGCTCTACTTTATAAACTTCTGTGAAGCACTTGGGGGTTCAAAGTGCCCACCACAGATCTAGATAAGCTTCTTGGGAGGTCTAATTTCCAAAATGGTGTCTCTCAATTCCAGCCAATTTGGCGTTGAAAAAGTCAAACGGCGCTCCTTCCCTTCTGAGCTCTGCCATGTGCCCAACCAGTGATTTACCCCCACATATGGGGTATCTGCGCACTCAGAACAAATTGCACAACAACTTTTGGGGTCCTTTTACCCTTGGGAAAGTAAAAATTGGGGATGAAAAGATAATTTTTGTGGAAAAAATATGATTTTTTAATTTTACGGCTCTATGTTATAAACTTCTGTGAAGCCCTTGAGGGTTCAGAGCTCTCACCACAAATCTAGATACGTTCCATGGGGGGTCTAGTTTCCAAAATGGGGTCACTTGTGGGGGGTTTCCACTGTTTAGGCACATCAGGGGCTCTCCAAATGCGACATGGCATCCGATCTCAATTCCAGCCTAAAAGTCAAGTGGCGTTGCCTCCCTTCCGAGCTCTGCCATGCTCCCAAATAGTGGTTTACCCCCACATATGGGGTATCAGCGTACTCAGGACAAATTGCACAATAACTTTTGGGTCCTGTTACCCTTGAGAAAATAAAAATTGGGGGTGAAAAGATCATTTTTGTGGAAAAAATATGATTTTTTAATTTTAGGGCTCTACGTTATAACCTTTTGTAAGAAACAAAATCTCAAGTACAGAGTACATTATGTATAGTCATATAATGATAATCCCATCCAGGATACTATTGGGTAATACCCTATGGAGCTCCTAATAGTCATAGACACCAAGAAAATTGGAGCAAAACACCATAATACAAAACTTTGTAATATCAAAAATGCTATTTAATATCTTAAGTACAACATTTTAAAAGTACAAGCATAATAACGAAGCACAGTACATAATGAATCCAAAACGGAGCAATTCAACATAAGTCCGGGCGTACCAGAATGTATCAAAGCTGCATAATAGAGAGAACACAGTTGGGTTTCATATTCATAAAAATATTCCAAGTGATGGTATACTTAATAGGTGGGCATAGTGCCAACAAGAAACACCCCCACACAGTCCCATATATTGAATCAATCCTCTGTAGTAGGTCAACAAATGGCGCCATTTGGACGGGTGCGCGATAGACTCAATCCTACGCGTTTCAAGGGGTGTCTCCCCTCTTCATCAGGGATTTGCTGCAGAACTCTGCGCACTCGTCCTTATATACCAGTGCCCTGTATCTCACCAGTGTCTACCCTGATTGTTGATTGATTAAACCTGTGTCGGTCTATGGATCAAATTAGTCCATTAGTTAACCTGAATAGAATTAGTCAATGAGTTTGATGTATAGAGGTAGTACTTTGGTTGTAGGTAATAAGCTGCATTTTTAATTGATTGGTAGCCACATGCGCCTCAAATAATGAAAATTGTCATGAGTTTGATTAGATAAAAATGCAGCTAAAAGTGAATATGAATGTGCCTGTGTGTGATAATATAAAATATAGCTTTTATTAATAAAATAAAATAAAAACTCTCAATGTAATAATATATATTAAGATAACTGTATCAATATTTTTTTTTTTTAGTTAATACTATCCCTACTACAGACTTAAGGCCCCGTTACACATAACGATGTCCCAGCGATCCCACCAACGATCCGACAAGGATGGGATCGCTGGGACATGGTTAGGCTGATCGCTGGTGAGCTGCCACATAGACAGCCCCTCCAGCGATCAGGACCAGCGAGCAAGCTGGTTTCCAAGGTAAACATCGGGTATCTAAGAGCCGCACGGCTCTTGGATACCCGCTGTTTACCTTGGAAACCAGCGTTTATGCTGGTATCTAAGGTAAACAGCAGGTTTCTAAGAGCCGCGCGACTTTTAGATACCCGATGTTTATATTGGAAACCAGCGTGCATGCTGGTAGCTAAGGTAAACAGCGGGTTTCTAAGAGCCGCGTGGCTCTTACATACCCGATGTTTACATTGGCAACCAGCATCCAGCGTTGCTGATCGCTGGTCTCTCGCTGCCACACGCAGCGATGCGCGCTGGCCAGCAGGAGACCAGCGATCAAAAAACGGCCCAGGACGATCCTGCACAATCAGCGATACCCGGCGGGGGGGGCCGGTCGCTGATCCCCTTCACACACATTGATCTCGCTAGCGAGATCTCTGTGGCGTCACAAAATCAGCGATCTCGCTAGCGAGATTGCTGTGTGTGACGGGGCCTTTAGTAAAAGCTGGTAAAGCAAATAAAATAGATCCAACCTAGTATCTACTTATTCTAAAAGGTAACATTTAACTAACACTGGGAATTTATTCCCAAGTGAATCCCATAGCACTTTCGGCTATAAACATGGTAAATGTACCTGTATGAAATAATTTAATTGTAAAATAAGTGCAATTACCATGTCCTGCCTTGAAGAATTAATACCGATAGGCAGTAAATTCAAATATTGCTATTAACCAATAGATCAACGTGGTAGCAATTGGCACACTTGCTATATAGAAAAAAGGGGGTTCGGTTAAAACGCATAAATTTCAATATCGTGATTTAAGCCTCTTGGCACTAAACTGTCCAAAGTGTAGATCTATTTGGATTCTACATGGAACATGGCTTTTATATAGTCGCCTCTTTGAGGATTTTTCGGGACTACTTGTATGCCATAATAGGAAAGCCCTTGACAGGACCTTTTATGTTTATCGAAAAAATGTAACGATAGAGGGTGTCCCTTAAAACCCTTGTTTATGTTGTCAAGATGTTCCTTGATTCTATCCTGTAAACATCTTTTAGTTCTCCCGATGTATATTTCTCCAGTCACCTTCCACGACAGCTACATCGGAGGATATCTTCCCCACCCTAATACGAGACAGGAACACAAAGAGGTTAATTACCCCTCCCCTTCCAGCAACCACCAGTGTTTTCCTGTCCCCTATGGGGCATGAAGAAGTCTACGATGGTGCTGCCGTGGCCGGCGATCGGGAGCACCTCACGTCCAGTACCAGCTGGAGATACCTGTCAGATGCCGGGCAACCGAGGTCGGGGGCCTTGCTCTCCTCCGGTGGCTGCTTCCGTCTCCGCCTGCATGGTGGGACTTGGGACTCTCCTGCCTCTCCTGCGCCTCCTTCGGGGGTAAGACGAGGCGGTGATGTGCGTGCCGGGGGCCTCCAGATAGCTCCCCGGCCTCCGTGCTGCAGTTCCTGCGGGCTCACGCTGGCCGGGGGTGGCGTTCCTCCACTTCAGGCGTTACTGGGCTTTCCACTGGGGCGCGCGTCGCTTAGGCACGCATCACTTCCGGTTTGTCCCTATGCGTTCCTCGGTGGAGTGCACGCGCGCGCCGGGGGGCGCGTTACTCCTGGGACCGGTGGTCACATTATGGGGCGTCCTCATGTGGTTCCCCCCATTGGGCCAAAGGGAGGAGGTGCACAAACAACGCTGGACCCTCGATCTTTCAAGGTCCGGGTGAGGAGATCACCATGTAAGACATCTGTCTGACACTGACTGTAGACGGCATGGATGGTGACAAGCCCTCTCTCTCTGCGTCGGTGGAGCCCAGCGTACCCCCTCCTACTGTAAGTAGCAGGCGTCGGCCCTGGCTATCCAGCATTTATTTTCTAAATTGGCGTAGCATACCTCTCTCTCTCTAATATGAGGAGAAAAAGGTCTCTGACCCTAAGAGGACCAGCCACAAGTGTAAAAAGTGTGCTGCCAGACTCCCTCGACATACGGGGAAAGCTCTGCCCGTCCTGTACGGATGGTCCTTCGCGCTGAGCAGCCCTCTCTCCTGGATAGCATCAAATCCATCATAATACAGGAGGTTCACTCCTCCATGGCTCCCTTCTCCCAGACCGCCTCCCTCTAGGAGGAGGAAGAAAGCTCCAATAGGATCTGACTCAGACTCAGGCGAAATTCAGTTCTCAGATTCAGAGGACGCTCGGGAGATTGGGGGTTCCTCTTCCACATCCACCCCTAAAACCAGGGAACAAAAAATATCACTTGGTTCCGAGAATGTGGGTGAGCTAATCAGTATGGTTAAGAGCACTATAGGGGTGGAGGAGGAAGAAGTTAAATACACGGTACAGGACGAGATGTTGGGCTGAAGCCCAAAGAAGGTGTCCTGTACACGAGAACGTACAGAATCTGATCCTCCATAAAAGGAGGCCTCCCTGGGAAAAAAAAGCGTATCCTTTTGATGACTCCTTCCAGCGCAAAGATCCAATGGATCAAGAAAGAAAAAAAAAAAAAAATGTTTTGAGAGCTTATCAAGGAAGTCCTGGGACTGCTCTACAAATCTGCTAGAAGCTAATATAGCTTCCACATGCCCTGTCTCTATGATTACCCACAGACTCAGTGCACCTCAGGGGAAAAGATACCTGACTCCCTACCCCTACTGCAGAAAGCAACGAGGTTCCTAGCCGATGCTTCCGCTAGCGGTCGCTAAACAACTTAAGACCAGGCCGGGACCAGGACGGAAGACCAGCCTGTAATTCACATGTCTCGGGTAATTCTTTAATGCACCGGCTCTTCTAGGCTGAGCGTGACTGCTCTGGTCAGGTCCGGGTAGCCGCAAAAGCGGCCGTCCTTTCTAACTCCTCTAGAGGAGTGTCCTGGTTAAAATCCTAATGGAGGAGACTTGTCTCCAAATGGTGCGCCAACCCCTACCAGGGCCACTATGTGTTCAAGCCTGTCCTGGGTAACATCCTGGACAAGGCTTCGTACAAAAGGATCTCTTCCGGAACATAGAAATCCTAGGAGACGGATTTTTTGTCCCTCCTGTGACCAAACCTCTGTCAACAGCTATTCTAAGCTGAATTTGCATGCCCTCGTCAGATCACAGTCGCTAAGCAGCTTGAGGCTGGGCCAGTACCGGCATGAGACACTGGCTGTGAATCCCTGGTCCTGTTGACATACTCAGGAAGAGTATAGGGGGCAAGGGCAGGAACATCCTTGTCCCTAACCATCAACAGACCCCAGATAAGCAATGACGCACGGTTGGGGGTCATCTCTCGCTCTTTTTTCACTCGCTGGCAGGCCATCTCCACAAATCAGTGGGTCCACCGTACCATACGAAATGGACTAAAATTTGGGTTTGAGAGTTCTTCCCAGTAATGCTTAGGGGTAACCTCCCTACAGCCTCCACACCTTCAGGGCTCCTTACCAAGAGGTCTGCTCCGGTAGAACGCGCGGGTGCCAAAGTGAGAGGACACGGCCATTACGCACGTCCCTGCCTGGTGATGAAGCCATCAGAGAAAAACCAAATCATCATAAACCTGAAGCCATTAAACGATTTGGTACTGTACAGGCAATTCAAAATGGAGTCAATCAGGGGGGTAATGGCAACGGTAGATTTGAAGGGTGCATATTACCATGTGCCAATACATCCGACCATGTATCTCTCCAAGATCATGGCGGAAGCAGTGATTTTCATCCGGCGCCAGGGGATAGGCGTTATCCCATATCTGGACGACTTCCTCCTCACTGTACCATCTATCTCATGTCAGAGGATGGACGTAGGAAAGACCCCGGGGATATTAAGATCCCTGGGTTGGATGCCGAACCTGGTCTATCCCTCCACGAGAAGGAAGCTTCTGGGAGTTCTCTCGGACTCAAGGGGAAAGACATCCTTCCTACCTAAGGTTTGTCAGGTCGACCTTGTCCACAAAAGAACCTAGTTCAGGGACCAGCGGGCACCGACCCTCAGAGTCAATGTACGCTCTAGGATCTCTGACCACATGCACCCAGGCGGTTTCTTGGGCTCAGGCCCACACCCAAATTCTGCAAAGCCACGTGCTTTTACATTCCAGGATCCGCCTGGCCTACGTGGCGACAAATTCCATTGTCCGGAAGGATTCCCCTCCCCGCTCAGGTTAAACCGGCCCTGAGGTGGTGGTTGAACTACCGAAATCTTCAGAAGGGAGTCAGCCGGGTTCAGCTTCCCCTGAAAACACTCCGCTCAGATGCCATCCAATGAGGCTGGGGCGCAGTAGTAGAGAGATCCTATTATCAGGGGCGATGGCTGCCGAGCATCGGCACCAGTTCCTCAAATCTGAGAACTGAAGGCGGTAGGAAAAGCGTCAAAAAACGTTATCATCGCTAATCCAAAATTGCCACGTCTACATTTACTCAGACAACATGACCACAGTGGCCTATCTCCAGCCAAGAGGGTACGAAGTACGCTGGCCTGAAGGCAATAGCAGCAAGGATCTTCTCCTGGTCAGTGCGTCTGAAAGGATCAGACAACACCCAGGCAGATTTCCTCAGTCGAGAAGACGTTCATCTGGAGGAGTGGCGCCTGGACCAGACGGTATTCTTGTCCCTAGCCTCAAGATGGGGCTGAGGTGGACCTAGTCGCCAACAGGCAAAATGCGAAGACAGGGGTATTCCTCTCCTTCAACCACATGGACGGAGTGCAAGGAATAGATGCCCTTCACCCAAGGGTGGGATTCCAACCTCGCATATGCCTGCCCACCCATACCGATGCAGGCAAAAAACATTTCAGGAAATCTGGACGGACCGAGTTCCCACAATACTAATCGCCTCTCTGTGGCCCGGAACAAGTTGGTACAGTGCCCTACTTGCCATGGCCCAGGAAGGCCCTGGCTTCTACCCCAAAAAGGGCGACCTCCTTCACCAAGGTCCTCTGCTACACCCAGACGTAGGCAAATGGAACCTGGCAGCATGGTTATTGAGGCGAATTCCTAAGAGCCAAATGGCTCTCGGATAGGGTAATGCAAACCCTTCAGGAAAGCCAAAAACCAATAACCAAGGCCATCTATGCCAAGGTCTGGGAAAAGGTTTACATCCTGGTTCTCTCCAGGCACCCCTGATCCCTTCCATCCCAGTGCAGCACAGACCCTAGACGTTTACAAAAGGTCTAGAACAGGGCCTTATCCCCAGCACACTAAAGCTATAAATATCAGCTCTTAGCACCTTTTTTTTTATCTTGACCTGGCTAGCCACCACTGGATCAAACGATTTTATGGCTTCGGCAGCCAGGATTCGTCCTAAACTCCCCAGTCAGGGGTCTCCTTGGGATCTCAACACCGTGCTCAACACCCTAACCTAAGATCCATTTGAGCCTCTAGATTCCATGACCATGAAAACCTAACCCTTTAACCATACTCTTAGTCGCAATTACTGCGGCTAGACTTAAGGGCATGTCACACTAAGAGATATCGCTAGCAATATCGCTATAACTAGTGACGTTATAGCGATATTGCTAGCGATATCGCTGTGTCTGATACTTACCTACGACCGGCTCCCCCGCTGGTTATCGCTGATCGCGCGAGAACAGGCTGGACTGTTTCTCGTCGTCAGCTTCCTGTGGCGCTTCCTTCTGTGAGGACGAGCAACGCGTGGAGCCGGGCGGGAGGACGCAGCATCGCCTCGTCTGACAGGTAAGTAGCGATCCCCGTCCCCAGCGATGTCACTAGTGAGATCTGCCTATGTGGCAGCTCACTAGCGACCACTTAGCGATGTACCAGCGATCCTGACCGCGTCATATCGCTGGTCGGGATCGCTGGTACATCGCTAAGTGTGACAGTACCTTTATAGGAAAATTGCAGATCCTGTCAATTCAAGAAGCTTACCTTGCAATCATTACAGATAATATTATCTTGAGATTAGATCACGCCTTTCTACTAAAACTTTCATAGGGATCAGGACATTGTACTGCCCTCATTCAGCCCAAGCTCTTCCAACCCTAAGGAACAGACCTTCCACACTCTCGACAGTTGCAGAGTGGTCCTGTCTACCGACAATAGAGTGAAGCCTAGCGGATTCACCAGAATTTATTCATCCAGTTCTCAGGACGAAATAAGGGCAAGAAGGCGTCAAAGAACATGATCGCGAATTGGATCACACAATCTATCTGCCTGACCTATGCATCACAGGAGCTTGCTCCACCCGCCTCACTGAGGGCACATTCTACCAGTGCGATAGCAACATAATGGGCAGAAAGGGGGAATGCTTCGTCAGAGCGGATATGCAGAACCGCCACCTGGTCATCCATCCACACGTTCACCAGGCGTTACAGGCTAAATTTCAATGGGGATTTAACATTTGGCAGACGAGTGCTGCAGGCCATGATCCCCCCCTAGAGAAATTAGCTGTTGGTATTACTCCGATGTAGCTGTTGTGGAAGGTGACTGGAGAAAATAGAATTAGACTTACTGGTAATTCGGTTTCTAGGAACCTTCCACGACAGCACTAATTTCCCTCCCTATCTGATATTCTTATTGGATGATTCTTGCACTTTGGTGGTAACTATTCATACTGGTGTCCAGGAAAACAATGGTGGTTGCAGGAAGGGGAGGGGTATTTAACCTCTTTGTGTTCCTGTCCCCTAATAGGGCGGGGAAGACATCCTCCGATGTAGCTGTCATGGAAGGTTCCTAGAAACAGAATTACCGGTAAGTCTAATTCTATTTTTATTGCATGGACACTTCAGGATATATATAACTCCTGTTGTCTGACAGATAATATTGTCTTTGATACAATAGTTTTTATTGGTAGTGTCCGTAAAGTGTTTATGTAGTTGCTTGGATGTTGCCGTTCTTAAACAACAATGGCACTGACCACATGATAAAAATCCCGATGTGTTGGTCTCTATGAGGGTTTGTTGAATGGCACTCTTTTTGACAGGATTGTGCATTCTTGTAGTTGGTGCCAGTAGGAGACCCAGATTCTGGGCCTTGGTATAGATCAGTGGTTCCCAAACTCCAGTACTCACGGACCCCAACAGATCATGTTTTTAGGATTTCCATAGTGTTACACATGTGAGAGAATTCCTGATGCCTTGATCATACTTCCATCACCTATGAAATACTAAGGAAATCCTGAAAGCATGACCTGTTGGGGTCCGTGAGGACTGGAGTTTGGGAAACACTGGTATAGATGAATCTGGGTTGGCTTGGTAACAGATCACCTATAGTTAAATGTTCAATTTTTACTTCCACATTGCTTCAATTCTTGTGAAGTACCTAAAGGGTTAATAAACTTCTTGAATGTGGTTTTGAACACCTTGAGGGGTGCAGTTTTTAGTATGGTGTCACTTTTGGGTATTTTCTGCCATATAGACCCCTCAAAGTGACTTCAAATGTGAGGTGGTCCCTAAAAAAAATGGTTTTGTAAATTTTGTTGTAAAAATTAGAAATCGCTGGTCAACTTTTAACCCTTATAAGTTCCTATCAAAAGAAAATTTTGGTTCCAAAATTGTGCTGATGTAAAATAGACATGTGGGAAATGTTATTTAGTAACTATTTTTTGTGACATATCGTTCTGATTTAAGGGCATAAAAATTAAAAGTTTGACAAATTTTAAATTTTTTTGCCATATTTCCATTTTTTGTCATAAATAAACGCAAGTCATATCAAAGAAATTTTACCACTAACATGAAGTACAATATGTCACGAAAAAACTTTCTCAGAATCAGCAGGATCCGTTGAAGCGTTCCAGAGTTATAAGCACATAAAGTGACAGTGGTCTGATTTCAAAATTAAGCCCTGGTCTCTAACCTACAAATGGCTTGGTCGTCAAGGGGTCAAACCAATAAGCATTCCGGTTTATACAGCTTGGAGATGAAAAATCTGAATAAAAATGATGATATGGTCTAAATACTCATTTGACTAATAAGTCTGCACAGAGTGTAGTGCCCCTTAAATACAAATGCCCTACACTGTACCTCTATAGAAAAATATGTCCTAAACTGCACCCCTGAATTAAAAATATACACCTCACTCAGTACTCTTGAGTAAAAAGATACCACACCATTAGCCTCCCGGATTATAAAATTCCCCAAAATGTGCCTTTAAGTAAAATATATGCATCACAATGTGTCCTCTGAATAAAATTGCCTGCATTGCTGCACAAATGTAGAGAGACTGTTAACAATTTGAATCCCATCCTTGCTCGTAATTTGAAGTTCATGTTACTCAAACTTAAAAAGGTTGGAAAATCAAATAATATTGATGACCTAATATTAGGAAAGGTCATCAATGTCAGACAGGCGCACCCATACCGATTAGCTAATATTTCTATGAAATTTATTTTTTCCACTACTAAAGTAACAAAAGAAAATGGACATGTTTATTATGTCATAGTCATACTGACCTGGAAAATCATTTTAGCAGGTAATTTTTACTGTTCAATGAATGTTGTAAAAACATAACCCAAAAATCTACTTTACAGCATTTCAAATTTTTTCCCATTTTTCCAGTATATTCTATAATAAAATGAATGGTAAACTACAACTCGTCCCACAAAAACAATTCCTCATACAGCTATGTATAGCTCCCAACTATCATGGACTCAGCGGATCTGTCCCGATTTTAGTGCTCAATCTCACCGTTCCGGCACGTCAGGGCTTTTGTCACAGCTTCTAATACAGACAACTCTCTAATTTCTTCATTGCTCCATAGCTCCTCCTCCTGGGGGGCTGGGCTGCATCTCTCTGTATGAATTAAATTATGATATTTACTCAACTACTGTGATTGGGTCTCCCCTGGACTCAGACTCATGTTTCCATGTTCACAGGCTGCAACTCTGTCTACAGCCATGGCTGAAGGTGTTGGCACCTTTGAAATTGTTCCAGGAAATGAAGTATTTCTCCAAGAAAATTATTGCAATTACACATGTTTTGTTATACACATGTTTATTTCTTTTGGGCATATTGGAACAACACAAAAAAAATGAAAAAAAAAAAAAGCAAATTGGACATAATTTCACATAAAACCCCAAAAATGAGCTGGAGAAAATTGTTGGAACCCTCAACTTAATATTTGGTTGAACAAACTTTGGAATAAATAACTGCAATTAATTGCTTTCTATAACCATCAACAAGCTTCTTACACCTCTCAACTGGAATTCTGGACCATTCTTCTTTTGTAAACTGCTTCAGGTCTCTCATATTTGAAGAGTGCCTTCTCCCAACAGCAATTTTAAGATCTCTCCACAAGTGTTCCATGAGATTTAGATCTGAACTCATTGCTGGTCCCTTCAAAACTCTCTAGTGCTTTGTTTTGATCCATTTCAGGGTGCTTCTTGAAGTATGTTTGGGGTCATTGTCCTGCTGGAAAACCCATGATCTAGGATGCAAACCCAGCTTTTTGTCACTGGGTACTACATTGCGACCCAAACTCTTTTGGTAATGTTCAGATTTCATGATGACTTGAACACAGTCAAGGCACGAGTGCCAGAGGCATCAAAACAATCCCAAAACATCTTTGAACGTCCACCATATTTGACTGTAGTTACTGTGTTCTTTCCTTTGTAGGCCTCATCCTGTATTCGGTAAACAGTAGAATGATGTAAAGACGTCAAGGAGTAGGGGTGAAGGGGGTTTTGGAGCTGACCATGCTTGTGGTGCATAGAGTTCCATTGCAGTGGAATAGATGTTGGCGGGTGCCGTACCTGCTGTTGACTGCAGCTGACGAATTTGAAGAGTAGTGTAGTTTCCGCACAACTGCAGGTAAAATCAAATTATTTTTGAGATGATTAAAACATGCTTAAAACAAAACCTCAGAGCCTGATGCATTTCTGGCATACCAAGGCATCTTTTATCATATCCTATTAAGGGCATCCTAGTACGTCAAAAAATGTGTCAGGCTCTGACGTTTTGTTATAACCATGTTTAATCCTTTCAATAAAATGTTGATGTTACTTGGACGGTTGTGTGGGAAACTACCTTCCTCTTCTAATTCCTCAGTAAAATGATGTGCTTAACCAAAATGCTCTTTGTCTCATCTGTCCACAGGACACTTTCCCAGAAGGATTTCGGCTTACTCATGTACATTATGGCAAACTGCTGTCTAGCTTTTGTGGGTCTCTGTGCCAGCAGTGGAGTCTTCCTTGGTCTCCTGCCATAGCTTTTCATGTAATTAAAATGCTGACTGATAGTTTGCGCTGACAATGATGCACACTAAACCTGCAGGGCTGCTTAAAATTCTTTGGAACTTGATTGGAGCTGCTTATCCACCATCCGGATGATCCTGCATTTCAACCTTTCATTAATTTTTCTCTGCTGTCCACGTCCAAGGACATTAGCTATAGTTCCATGAGTTGTAAACTTCTTGATTATTACGAGTACATACAACATGGGCAAAGGAACATCAAAATCTCTGGAGATTGACTTGTAACCTTGAGATTGTTGCTATTTTTCAACAATTTTGGTTCTCATGTTCTTTGACAGTTCTCTTCTCCATGCTTAGTGTATAACTATGTATTACTATGTCCCTTGTATACTAGGGGTGAAGAAAGTCAGATTTTTTATTCCTATAAAACCACTAAAAATAATAAAAAAGCACTTACAAAAATGTCATTTTTCTTGTGAGTTCTCCCGGTATTTGAACCCACTACTTTCAACATTACAGGCAGGAGCTAAAGCAATGGAGCCACAGGCTCTGGTGATGTAACACAGACAATTTTGTGTACTTAATCTGTATTGCAGACACTGACTGCACAGGCTGATTGTACTGATACATTGTACACAGCAATGTATTTAAAACAATTTTGTTCCTTCTGAGCATTAAAGCTATTTTTTTTCTTCCAAAGTGGAGGAAATTCCCTTCCTCATCATGGTAGTCTGATTTGCACGTTGTAGTTACAGTTTACTTACAATGATTTGTTTCCTTTCTTCAGTAGGCAAAACATTATATGCAGTGTTTAACATCTTGGAAAATGATCTAAGTGGCTGCAAATACATAGAAGGCAACCTCACAATGAAAGTGTCTCGAAAAGGCACAACAATCAGCGCCCTTGAAGCAGACTGGCTAGAAATGACAACCTATTACTACAAGCAAGGATTTTCTTTAATTGATTCCTTTGTACACTGGGAAATGCTCAGAGGTAACATTTGAAATTTTCTTCATTACCCATGTAATTAAAATGTTTATTTAAGCATTCCAATGACCAGGATATCATTTACGTGGAACAGATTATTCAGTACACAATTTATAGATGGAGCGTTAAAACGTACATTTATTTTGTAGACATGCTCTATTTCTATATTGAGATACTATGCGATAAGTTTGGAACATTGAGACGATTGTGAGCATACTGTAGTTGTGCCATCAATTGCAAATGTCTTATAATATACGTTTACATAAGTTACAATTAGGCTAGGGTACCATGACCACATGTCCTCCATCTGAGAAAAAGGTCAAATTATGCTAATCAGACTCTGATCAGAGTTTTATCAGAGTGTGATCCTTGTGGGACAGGTTTTCTTGGATGTGGAAAATAAAAAAAAAAAGGTTTATTTTATCTAACAATGGAATATTACAATCAACAGTCTTGGAATATAGAACAGTTAAGAGGCAATTGATTTTACATGATTAATAACTACTCGTTACAAATAGAATCATAGAATCATAGAATCGTAGAGTTGGAAGGGACCTCCTGGGCCATCTGGTCCAACCCCCTGCTCAAAGCAGGATTCGCTAAATCATCCCAGTCAGATGTCTGTCCAGCCTCTGTTTGAAGACTTCCATTGAAGGAGAACTCACCACTTCTCGTGGGAGCCTGTTCCACTCATTGATCACTCTAACTGTCAAAAAGTTTTTTCTAATATCTAATCTGTGTCTCCTAACATGGATGAGGCTGGATTCACAGATGTGTAATAGACGGTCTGTGCTCAGGCCACAGCATCTGGCCTGACTGTGGCACTTCCTAACCTGAACTACCTGCTATATATCTATTAAGCAGTTAGTTCAGGCAAAAAGAGTCACGATCAGTCCAGGCACCGCAGCCCGAACATGGACTGAGCAACACAGATGTATGAATCCAACCTAAAGAAAATGAATTGCATTACTCAAGATTTCCCTCCTGTAAGGACGGTTTTGCAAAAAAATGAATTGCACTTTTTTGAGTTACTAAATATTTTCTGTCCCAAAACAAAAATAGGTTGAATGAATAGGTATAAAGACAAACATTCAATGTTTTGGACAAGCGGTGTGTGCCCTGAAAAATTGTGCCCCGCGTCCCCTCTTTGCTACATCACCTGGACTGCCAGCGCCATTACTGTGGGGACTTGGATCCCTCTCTGATTGCTGTCCTGTGGGGTGCTGAGGGTCTCTCCCCGGGCTATAAGGGCCCTTGTCTGCTGCTCGGAGCAGGACATTACCTCCCTGTGTGACTCTACGGGTCTGTGCTGCTCCTGGGACCCTGCAGCCACCACTTGATAATTTTACCCCATCTGTAACCTTGATTCAGGGGGCCCCGGGGTGCACTGTCCCTGATATCCGGTTGTGCCCTATTGCTATTAAAATGAGTCGTTCCAAGGGGTCTGGGGTGGCTGGAAAGCTGAAGGAATATGCCAGAATAGACCATGCTGAAGGCTCAAGATCTCTTAAAAATAATTCCCTCACAGGTTCAGCGTAAGAACCGCCCCTCTGAGGGTGGGGAGGACAGTGAGCAAGAGGAATTAACCCTTAAGCAGGTGTCTGAACAACTTATGCAGGCTCTCTTCTTAACCAGGACGTCTCAGTCTGGGAAGATAGAGGACGTGCACAGTGAGGTGGGACGCCTCCGACAAGCCATGCAAGCCATGAAGGGCCGCATTACGGAGGTGGAGACGCGGGTATCCCAGGTAGAAGACACCATCACACCCATGGAAGCCAAACTAACGAAAGTGGCAGGCTCTATGAACGCGTGGAAGCAAACAGCAGATGACTTGGAGAATAGAATGCGTCGGAATAATATCCGAATTATTGGTCTACCGGAGCGCTCAGAAGGACAACACCCGGAGCAATTCCTAGAAGATTGGCTAAAAACCACTTTGGGAGACGAATTCTCCCCAATCTTTGCAGTGGAAAGGGCTCACAGGGTCCGCACTAGGCCTCTTCCTCCTGGAGCCCCACCTAGACCTTTTCTGGCGCATCTCCTCAACTGCAGGGATAGAGACGTGACTGGTGCGGCAAAAGAGTCCTATCAAGTTCAACAAAGCCACTATCTCGATTTTCCCAGACCTCTCTATGGAACTCCAGAAACAATGGGCACAGTTTACGGAGGTCAAAAGACATCTACGGGAGAGGAATGTTATGTACTCGATGATTTACCTGGCCCGGCTCCGGGTGGTTCACGAGCGTTCTACTTTATTTTTTACAGATCTAGCGGAGGCGGCGGAGTGGCTACGGTCTCACAAAGGGTCTTGTTATGATTGAGTCACCGTAGGAGGCAAAAACAGAAATGCTAGCTAAGTCCAGAAAACCAGAGAAGTTGGCAGCTATCGGATTGCAGACCCCTGAACCTATCAACACAACTAGCAGCAGCCGTGGGGGGTTCCTACGATGCCCTAGACCCCTCGATCACAGCCGGAGAATTAAATAGGCCTAAAGAAAGAAAGGGGAAATCTAAACTGCCCCAGAGCAGACCCCAAAGCAATAGGCAGCCCCCAACATATAATGACGGTGAAGCAAGATGAAAATACTAACACAGACAGAAAGATAGACTGAGCAAAGAGGGGCCCAAGCTAACTAGATAGAAAAGGACAGGAAGGCTGCTGTCTGCAATCCGTGAAAAACCCTATTAAAATAAGAGCCAACAGACTGACATTGAAAAAGGCCCTGAAGACGCTAGGCTTCAAAAAAGCTATGTCAGTACTCAGGAATATACTGAAGACAGAGCTACAGGCAAAAGGAGATTCAGCTCACCCCAGCAGGGAATGGCAGAATACTGAAAAGCAAGGAAAACAAAAAACAAAACAAAAAAGCTAAAAGGCAAAACAGAAAACTTAGCTTTAGAGGAGCAGGAATCAGACTGGTGTCCTAGAAGTCCACAGAGAAATCACCCGCAGGGCAGAAGGGCGTCGGCAGCCTTATATCCAGTCCGTGACTCCACTCAGCCAGTCATCCTCATTAGACTCAGGTGCCTGATAATCAGGCTCATTACCTTCCTTTACCAGAATAGGGAGTTCACCAGACCCCAGTGACGAAGGGGAAAATGAACTCACAACAGGGTCTGCTGCAAAGGAATCCTAACGTAGCTATGGCTAGTTGATTTTTTTTTTATTAATCAGCTGATTGGAGCTCTACTCGAAAGTGTCCAAGTTACCAACAATACCGGACATTGGGCTCAGTGATGGTATCCCCTTTTTTGCTTTGTGATGGGAGTACAGGACTCTGCTCCCACGTTGTTTGTTGTTTATTCACTTTGTTTTTTTTCCGTAGTGGTTTTTTGCATTTTTTAGGTAGTAACCGCAGCCGACAACAGCTTCAGTCTCTAGGTGATGTCTCTAAATTTTGCCCAGGTAATATTATGCACCATATTCAGCGGAGTAAACATGGGGTCAGAGTTGAAATGCATGACATGGAATGTGAGGGGTATAAAAACTCCTCGAAAAAAGATCAAGGTTTTCTCACATGTCAGACATTATCGCCCTCACATTGTGGCCTTGGTGGAGACGCACCTGACTAGAGATACAGTGCGGTGCGTACAGAAGCCTTGGATACAATGGTCTGTCCATACATTCCACACCAGCTACTCGAGAGGGGTCTCACTGTTGGTACATAAAGATGTCAGATGGGAAGCTAGGGAGACTCGGAGGGACCCTGAAGGTCGTTTTATTTTTGTCCATGCATTGATAAACACCAGGAAATATGTGGTCTTATGTATTTATAATCCCCCCGGCTCGTATATCCATTCTGCAGAAGGTAATGGGTTTTGCCCTTAATTACCCAGACGCTGATGTTATTTGTATGTGTCACGCTCGCGCCTTGGCTGAATGGCGCGAGCCGGGGGTTGTGGCCCCACTGTGCCACAGACCAGACTACCCTGGAAGGGGCGTGACTGCGACAGCTACCTTGGTCTTCACTGGAGCCTCTGATGGTGAGGTCAGGCTTGTGCGGCAGATAGCTGTCGGGTGCCACTCCAGGGTGGTGTCTGGCTGTGGCTGCTGATCCCACTTGGAGACAAGTCACTTGGACAGATGTGACTGACAGGCAGACTGAGACACAGGGCAAGAAGGTACGACAGATACAGGGCAAGCAGGCATGGCTTGGAGACACTGGGCTAACAGGCACGGCTTGAGACACAGGACAGGCGGGCACGGTTTGAGACGCAGGACAGGCGGGCACGGCTTGAGACGCAGGACAGGCAGGCACGGCTTGAGACGCAGGACAGGCGGGCACGGCTTGAGATGCAGGACAGGCGGGCACGGCTTGAGACACAGGACAGGCGGGCACGGCTTGAGAAGGAACAGGTAGGGACCTGTTCACACAGCAGGTGCAGGTATGGATATAGGCAGGAGGGAGTGGTATATGAGAGAACAGGTTTGGACCTGTTCACACAGGAGGTGCAGGTATGGATATAGGCAGGAAGGAGTGGTATATGAGAGAACAGGTTTGGACCTGTTCACACAGGAGGTGCAGGTAGGCAGAGCCGCAGGAGTGCGGAGCAGGCAGAGCTGCAGGAGTGCGGAGCAGGCAGAGCCGCAGAAGTGCAGAGCAGGCAGAGCCGCCGGAGTGCGGAGCAGGCAGAGCCGCAGGAGTGCGGAGCAGGCAGAGCCGCAGGAGTGCGGAGCAGGCAGAGCCGCAGGAGTGCGGACAGAGCGGCTAGGGGGCCGTGCAGACAGAGCGGCGAGGGTGCAGATGCACAGATAAAGCTGCGAGGGTGCAGATGCACAGATAAAGCTGCGAGGGTGCAGATGCACAGATAAAGCTGCGAAGGTGCAGATGCACAGATAAAGCTGCGAAGATGCAGATGCACAGATAAAGCTGTGAGGGTGCAGATGCACAGATAAAGCTGCGAGGGTGCAGATGCACAGATAAAGCTGCGAAGGTGCAGATGCACAGATAAAGCTGCGAAGGTGCAGATGCACAGACAGGGGGGACACAAGGAAAGACACGGCAGAGAAGGAACCACAAACAAGGAGACTGACAGACAGAGGTAAGACTGAGTTCAGACAGAGACACCGGGACAAAGACACAAGGACCAGGATATACTACCTCCTGGCAAGCGGACAGAGAACAGACAAGGCACTGGGAACAAGACTCAAGGGCCAGGATATTCAGCCTCCTGGCAGGCAGACAAGGTACAAAGCAAGACTAGAGTAATCCTCCAGAGAAGGAGACACACAGAACAGGGCCTGGCTTCCTCAGCAGCAAGATACTGAGTATAGACATTGCACAGGCAATGTTTCAGTGGGAGTGGCGAAACTAAATAGTCAAGGGCTCCAGGTGATTGGTCAGGGACAGAATACACAGGTGCACCCTGACTGCATAAGAACCAGAGAGTTCAGGCGCCGCCCCCCTATACACACAGTCTGGAAACATGGAGAGCAGAGGCACAGAGCTGGCAACAGACAGAAATCACAGCATGGCTTGAAGCAGAAAGTAAGTTGGTGTGCGGGGGATGGGAGGCCATGCAGTGATGCCAGCAAGGTTGTTACAGTACCCCCCCTTTACGGCCCCTCTTCCTGAAGCCTGCCAGAATGACCTGAAGAAGGAGTAAGGGGCCACACACAGTCCAGGTTGACACAACATCCTTCAGGTAGGGTGGAGTATGTGTGCCATCAGGAGTCCCAGATTGCCCGGTTTCTTGGTGCCTAAGGGAGTCAGTTTCCAACACAGAGGGTACAAAGACTTCTTCCTCCTGATTAGCAGAGGGCAGGGACCTGGAAGCTTCAGACTTGACCCCTACATCAGCCGGCCAGCTGGAAATAGAAGAGACCTTCACAGAGTCCAACTTCAGCCTGAAATCCCAAGAAAATGGGACCTCCTCCTTAGGATCAGGAGGAAGCATCTCTGCCCAGGTATCTTCACCAAGTAGCTAAATGGAAGCTGGAGGCATACATACAGGGAGCCACTTCAGCCTGTTACCCTGAAAAACTGGTCCTCCCCTTCCAGGTTGGTGAGAAATGGAGATACGTGGGTCACTGTTCCAACCTCTTCACCCACCTGCCAAATGGAAGCTGGAGGCATACATACAGGATCCATCTTCTGCCCATGGCCTAAAGAAAAATTTTCAAGCGACAGGGATGCTTCTGGGAACTGGTCACAGGAGGTGTGTGGAGAGGGCGCCACTGCTTCCTTTTCTTCAGTGACATCAGCACACCATGACCCAATAGCCAGCAGAACAGATGGGGAAGGTAACACTGTAGCCTGACCTTGTAACATTGGAACTAGATACCTTTGGTGACTAGGTAGCTCCAAGTGTGGCACCACGCTGGGTCTTCGGACCGGAACGGGCAGTAGATTATCCGGCTCAGAAGGACCGATGGGCAAACTGGTAATCAAGTGAAAAAGGAACTTCTCCAAATATAATGCTCCGATTTGGAGCTGTAGTTGTCCCTTCAACACTCGACTGTTCATAAGTAGGGCACGACCATCACCAAACACCGTCACCGGATTCTGGAGCTGTGGAACAGGAACTCTACACAGACTCCGTCTGGCTTGCAGCTTTAACACATCTGCAGGGCCGAAGCTCCCACAAGGCACACGAACAGTCACCGATCTTAGTGAGGAGGAGGGACTCTTACCAAGGGCAGCCTCTCCCACTGACCCAAGGTTTTGGAGCTTGCGCTCCTTCGGACAGAAGCCATCCGAGTGTTCCACACAACCGCAGCAATACTGTATGCCCATCTTACGATTGGTTTCAGGCTGCTGCTTTGCCAGCCCACTCTTAACAGTCTTCTTGGGTTCAACTCGAGTAGCTGCTTTAACAGGTGGAGGAACTAGAGGGTTTCGGACGGTGGTCGCGGTCTGACGAGGCAGTTTCTTCACTGGTTTCGCCCGTCTGGCGCGCCTCTCAGATCTGGAAAGGGAAGACTTGGCAGACGTAGCTGGACTAGGTACTTCGAAGGCTTTATGGAAGGCCTCTAGGTCCGTGATGATAGGATCCCCTACTTCCCAGAGGGGACAGATCCACATCAAAGCTTCTCCTGCTAAGTAGGACATTATATATCCCACTTTGACCCAATCAGAGGGGAAACAGGCTGAATTCCACTCAATGTACCTCAGGCACTGCTCCAGGAACCCTTGGCACTCCTTAGGATCTCCATAGAACCTTGGAGGATCTTCAGGGTCAAGCCTCTCATAAGCCAGGAGCTGGTTGTAGATGGCATTGGAGACAATGATGGGTTCAGAAGTCTCAACAATCGGAACCACACAGGGCGGAGCAAATTCTTCCAGATGCTCATACTGGCAGAGAGAAAGTCGCTCATGCTCTGCAAGCTGAAGGACATGGGACTCAGCGGGGACCATGACCTGTGCAAACTGTCACGCTCGCGCCTTGGCTGAATGGCGCGAGCCGGGGGTTGTGGCCCCACTGTGCCACAGACCAGACTACCCTGGAAGGGGCGTGACTGCGACAGCTACCTTGGTCTTCACTGGAGCCTCTGATGGTGAGGTCAGGCTTGTGCGGCAGATAGCTGTCGGGTGCCACTCCAGGGTGGTGTCTGGCTGTGGCTGCTGATCCCACTTGGAGACAAGTCACTTGGACAGATGTGACTGACAGGCAGACTGAGACACAGGGCAAGAAGGTACGACAGATACAGGGCAAGCAGGCGTGGCTTGGAGACACTGGGCTAACAGGCACGGCTTGAGACACAGGACAGGCGGGCACGGCTTGAGACGCAGGACAGGCGGGCACGGCTTGAGACGCAGGACAGGCAGGCACGGCTTGAGACGCAGGACAGGCGGGCACGGCTTGAGACGCAGGACAGGCGGGCATGGCTTGAGACACAGGACAGGCGGGCACGGCTTGAGACACAGGACAGGCGGGCACGGCTTGAGAAGGAACAGGTAGGGACCTGTTCACACAGCAGGTGCAGGTATGGATGCAGGCAGGCAGGAGTGGTATATGAGAGGACAGGTAGGGACCTGTTCACATAGGAGATGCAGGTATGGATATAGGCAGGAATGAGTGGTATATGAGAGAACAGGTTTGGACCTGTTCACACAGGAGGTGCAGGTATGGATATAGGCAGGAAGGAGTGGTATATGAGAGAACAGGTTTGGACCTGTTCACACAGGAGGTGCAGGTAGGCAGAGCCGCAGGAGTGCGGAGCAGGCAGAGCCGCAGGAGTGCGGAGCAGGCAGAGCCGCAGAAGTGCGGAGCAGGCCGAGCCGCAGGAGTGCGGAGCAGGCAGAGCCGCAGGAGTGCGGACAGAGTGGCTAGGGGGCCGTGCAGACAGAGCGGTGAGGGTGCAGATGCACAGATAAAGCTGCGAGGGTGCAGATGCACAAATAAAGCTGCGAAGGTGCAGATGCACAGATAAAGCTGCGAAGGTGCAGATGCACAGATAAAGCTGCGTGGGTGCAGATGCACAGATAAAGCTGCGAGGGTGCAGATGCACAGATAAAGCTGCGAGGGTGCAGATGCACAAATAAAGCTGCGAAGGTGCAGATGCACAGATAAAGCTGCGAAGGTGCAGATGCACAGATAAAGCTGCGTGGGTGCAGATGCACAGATAAAGCTGCGAGGGTGCAGATGCACAGATAAAGCTGCGAAGGTGCAGATGCACAGATAAAGCTGCGAAGGTGCAGATGCACAGATAGGGGGGACACAAGGAAAGACACGGCAGAGAAGGAACCACAAAGAAGGAGACTGACAGACAGAGGTAAGACTGAGTTCAGACAGAGACACCGGGACAAAGACACAAGGACCAGGATATACTGCCTCCTGGCAAGCGGACAGAGAACAGACAAGGCACTGGGAACAAGACTCAAGGGCCAGGATATTCAGCCTCCTGGCAGGCAGACAAGGTACAAAGCAAGACTAGAGTAATCCTCCAGAGAAGGAGACACACAGAACAGGGCCTGGCTTCCTCAGCAGCAAGATACTAACTGAGTATAGACATTGCACAGGCAATGTTTCAGTGGGAGAGGCGAAACTAAATAGTCAAGGGCTCCAGGTGATTGGTCAGGGACAGAATACACAGGTGCACCCTGACTGCATAAGAACCAGAGAGTTCAGGCGCTGCCCCCCTATACACACAGTCTGGAAACATGGAGAGCAGAGGCACAGAGCTGGCAACAGACAGAAATCACAGCATGGCTTGAAGCAGAAAGTAAGTTGGTGTGCGGGGGATGGGAGGCCATGCAGTGATGCCAGAAAGGTTGTTACAGTATGGGAGACTTTAACATGGTCATGGACAACTGCCTTGATAACCTGAGGTTGGATGATGGAGTGACTGGGGGATCCTCTCCACCGACTACAACCCCGTTGTCATTATTTATGGGGGGGTGGCGGGTGGTTGGATTTGTGGAGGGTGCGTCATCCTGAGTTACCTGCCACTCATCCACTAAACTCTCTCTATCACGCATAGACTACATATTTGGTTCTAGCGGTCTAGCAATGTGGGTGACTGATATAGAGCATGGTAGTAGGGGGATTTCAGACCATAATCCTGTCATCCTTAAACTCAAATATGGGCAAGTAAACAATAGGATAGCTTGGAAGTTGAATCCTTTCTGGTTAAAATTGATGGGACCTCCTGACAGAACGATTGATCAGTTGCATTGCTCCATCGTGTCCCACCCGGAACCTCAGGATATTAATTTATTTTGGGATGCCCTTAAGGCATACCTGAGGGGTTGTTTGTCCTCCACGATCTCTTATATTAAGCGGGTAACCTCAGGAAAGGATGATGAAGTGGAGCAACGACTTAAAGACTCAGAGGCTACATATACAGTATATCCAACCAAACCAGTGGGAACAGGATTGAGTGGTTGGCTGCCCACAGGTTATATACTCAGCATGTGGACACTAAATCTAAGCGTAAACTATTCTTTACCGGTCAATCCTATTTCGAGTTGGGGAACCAGACGGGAAAATTTTTGGCCTATCTGGTGCGCTAACATAACACCCAAACACAATATTACAGATTCGTAGGGCGGATGCTATATTGGTGTCTTCGACTGAGGAGATTCTTGGCTGTTTTCAGGATTACTATAGGTCACTATATGAATCTAAAAGTGACTTTGACACTTTGGGGTGTTAAGACTATTTGTCAGATGCATCATTCCCCACATTAGATCCTGAGCAGCGAGCCCTTATGGACGCTGTGTTCACCGCAGAGGAGATAGAAAATGCTATGACAGACATGGCTTCTGGGAAGGCCCCTGGACCTGATGGGTTTCCTATTAAATTATATAGGAAGTACTGGGATATATTGACGCCACTTTTGGTGAAGGTATTTCGGGGAATTTGGGAGGGGAATTCTATGCCCGAGTCCTTTTATGAGGCTAACATCATAGTGCTTCGGAAGGAGGGGAAGGACCTTTTGCAATGTGGATCCTATCGCCCCATTTCGTTAGCAAATGTGGACTATAACATTTTTACCAAGATCCTAGCTACCAGACTGAATTCAATTATATTGAACCTTTTACATCCTGATCAAATGGGCTTTATGCCTGGTAAAAGTGCTTCCATTAACATCAGAAGAGTCCAGTCAATAGTTCAATATAGCTCCCTAATGCCAGACAACAAATGGGCACTGGCATCGTTAGATGCTGCCAAGGTTTTTGACTCTCTTGAATGGCCTTTCCTCTCCGCATGTTTGCAAAGGTATGGCTTTGGCAATAAATTTATAACATGGATCAAAATATTATATATAAAACCCAAGGCCCGTATTATACTAAATAACTCTATATCTGTCAGGAACACCGCACTACACTCGCTCACTGAGCCAGTGCGCGTGTCCTGAGTACAGAAACAGTGCTAAAAGATACCTGTGGAGCAGGGCAGCAGAAGTGACAATGCGTGCTTCAAACTATCGGTGTCAGGATCCTGTCAGCGCCGGAAAGTAAAGATGCACAGGACCTGAGGACACTGAAGTTAGCAAGCTGGCACAGGACCTACGGTCATGTGACTGCAAGGGGGCGGGGCTTAGCGTCCTGCTTTCAGAGATGACAGGACACCATACTACAACTCAGAGTCAGGCAAAACGGAGGTCACACACAGTACGGGCAAACGAGGCACAGGAGGGACAAACAGACGGGTGGTCAGACAAAGCCAAAGGTCATACACAAGAGGGCGACGTGGTACCAAGGGGACGAGCAGAGAGAAGTCACGTCACAAGCAGAGAGTCATACACGAGAGGTAGCGCAGTACAAGAGGGACAGGCAGAACTCGAAACAGGGACAGAACCATATCAAAACCAAACAAGCAAGCAAGATATCAGGCACAAGGCACACGTACGCACAAGGTCAACTAACTCAGCCGAGGGCAGGATAACTGACACCGGACCTAGGTCCAGTGAGCATTAAATAACCGCCCTCTGCCAGAGAGAGTCGGAACAATTAACCCCCAGTCTGATCAGGATGGGCCAAAGCGAAACCCCGTCCTGGATCATGACAGTACCTTCCTCTCAATGGGGGGCCACCGGACCCCCAGGTCTCTCAGGGTACTTGGCGTGAAAGGCCCGGACCAACCGATCCGCATGGAGGAACCCACGACCGTTCTTCTGGACCGTAGCCTTTCCAATGTACCAGATATTGAAGAGCACTACGGACCAACCTGGAGTCGACAATTCGTTCCACCTCGTACTCCGACTGCCCGTCTACCAAAACCGGTGGTGGGGAAGCTGATGATCCCTCCCCACCGGACCTCACAGGTTTCAAAAGGGCCCTATGGAAAACATTTAGGATCCGCAGAAATGGCGGGAGACACAACCGAAAAGCCACCGGGTTAACTGCTTCGGTAATTTCATAGGGACCTATAAACTTGGGTCCAAGCTCTGCAGAGGGGACCTTGAGCCTTATATTCTTGGTGGACAACCATACCTTATCCCCAATCTGAAACACCGGTCACGCGGATCGATTTTTGTCCGCAAAAATTTAAATTTGTCCTGGGCCTTCGTAATGTTACTCTGGACCTCCCGCCATACCTCCCCCAACCACTGGATTGTCTCATCCGCCCCAGGACACCCAGAATTCAAATGTGAAAATTCTCCAAAATGAGGATGAAACCCATAATTGCACAAAAAGGGAGATGTACCCGTAGACTGGTTAATGCGGTTGTTAAATGCAAACTCGGCCAACGGTAACACAGAACACCAATCATCCTGTCGGGCTGATGTCAAGCAACGCAGAATTTGCTCCAGAGACTGATTGGTCCGTTCGGTCTGCCCATTAGTCTCAGGATGATAAGCGGATGAAAAGGACAGACCAATACCCAACCTCTTACAAAAAGCCCTCCAAAATCTGGAAACAAATTGCACTCCTCTATCAGACACCACATTCAAGGGTACCCCATGCAACCGCACCACATGCTCAACGAACAATCTGGACAATGTTTCTGCATTAGGTAGAGCTGCCAAAGGTACAAAATGTGCCTGCTTACTAAACCTGTCCACCACAACGCAAACAATGCTATTACCCTTGGAGGGGGGAAGGTTGGTGATGAAATTCATGGACAAATGAGTCCATGGTCTCTCAGGAATTGGCAGTGGTACCAATTCCCCGGCCGGCCAGTTATGGGGGGTTTTTGCACGGGCACAAACATCACAAGCAGACACATATTCCCCAACATCAGAGGCTAAAGCAGACCACCAGAATACTCTAGCAATGGCCTTGCGGGTAGCCAAGATCCCTGGATGTCCACCCAGAACTGAGTCATGGAACTCCCGGAGGACCTTGAGGCGAAACTGAGCTGGCATGAAAAGTTTATCCACCGGCTTAGTCGGAGGTGCAAGAGACTGAGCTTCCCGAATCTCCCGTTCCAACATATTAGAAATATCTGCCACCACCACACCAGGCTGAAGAATGGAGGATGGAGGTTCCGGGGGGGACACCAGATCTAGACTACGTGACAAGGCATCCGCTCTGACATTTTTAGATCCTGGCCGAAAAGTGATCGAGAAGTTGAAACGGGAAAAAAAAGTGACCATCTAGCCTGTCTGGGAGTCAACCTTTTGGCTGACTCAATGTAAGCTAGGTTTTTGTGGTCCGTAATTACGGTTATAGGATGAACAGCCCCCTCCAAAAAATGCCTCCATTCTTCAAAGGCCAACTATACGGCCAGAAGTTCTCGATTTCCCACATCATAGTTTCTCTCCGCAGGGGAGAACTTCTTCGAGAAAAAGGTTCAAGGTCTCAGATTGGTCAAAGTGGCGGGTCCCTGGGACAATACCGCTCCCACCCCCACCTCTGAGGCGTCTACCTCAACAATAAATGGTTCAGACGGGTCCGGTTGAATAAGAACCGGGGCAGACATGAAACATTTTTTTAAAAACTGAAACGCTGCTACCGCTGCGGTTGACCAATTCTTGATATTGGCCCCCTTTTGAGTTATGTCTGTGAGGGGTTTAACCACCTGTGAGAACCCCCTTATAATTTTACGGTAGTAATTGGCGAATCCTAGGAAACGCTGCAGAGCCTTCAAATCACAAGGTTGAACCCACTCGACAATGGCCTGCACCTTATTAGGATCCATGCGATACCCTTCAGCAGACACAATAAACCCCAGAAAAGACAGTTCTTGGACGAAAAATAAGCATTTTTCTAATTTAGCAAAGAGACAGTTCTCCCGGAGCCTTTGGAGAACTGCCCGAACATGACCAATGTGAGCCTGTTTATCAGGAGAGTAGATCAATATGTCATCCAAATATACCACCATAAAACGTCCAATGAAATCAGAGAACACGTGATTAAGGAAATTTTGGAAAACCGCTGAAGCATTGGTCAAGCCGAAAGGCATGACCAAATTTTCAAACAACCCTTCAGTAGTGAGAAAAGCGGTTTTCCACTCGTCTCCGTCCCGGACTCGGATAAGGTTATACGCTCCCCGTAGATCTAACTTTGAAAACCACTTAGCTCCGGGAAACTGGTTGTATAAATCAGGAATAAGTGGAAGGGGATACGTATTCCTCACAGTTATCTTATTTAACTCACGAAAATCGAGGCATGGGCGTAAACCACCGTCTTTTTTCTTTACAAAAAAGAACCCCACCGCCACGGGAGAAACAGAAGGACGAATGTGTCCCTCACAGAGACTCTTGGAAATATATTCTTTCATCGCGGCCCTTTCTGGACCCGAAAGGTTATACAAGCGGGCTTTGGGCAATTTAGCACCTGGAACCAGGTCAACGGCACAATCAAATGGGCGGTGTGGTGGTAAAACCTCAGCCTCTTTTTCGGAGAAAACATCCGTATAGTCTTTCATGTAATCCGGAATACCTTCTAGACCCACGGACCACACAGACACCGTAGCAAGACATTTTTCAGAACAATAGGGACCCCATTTAACAATGTCCCAAGACTCCCAGTTAATCACAGGATTATGCAATTGTAGCCAGGGGAACCCCAACACCAGTCCCGCAGGCAGGTTGTCCATCACAAAACATGAAATGTGTTCCTGGTGTAAGGAACTCACTTTAAGGAGAAACTCTTCAGTACGAAACATAACGTTATTCTTAACCAGTGGTGTTTTGTCAATGGCAACAATGTGAATAGGAGTCTCCAACCTAACTGCCCCTAACTTACACCTGGCCACCGAGTTAGAGTCAATAAAGTTCATGTCATGATCTCAGTGCGGGTTTGACTCACACACGTGGGGTTAATGTCTGGAACCAGTGCTGATGACTGGCATTTCTGGGGTTAAAGGTTGTGATCCCGGTGCAGGCTTACCTGCACACCTGGGGCTATGATTGTGGCCTCTCCCTGGTTCTGGGAGAGGCTTCTTATAGCCTCAGGATGCTCCCATCCCTGTCAGTTATACTCTTGCCCTTGGCATAGTGTGGTAACCCCTGAGTGTGTTTTTGCTGTGTTCTGGTTGCTTGATAATCTGTGTATGACTCGGTCTGTTCTCTGGATATTGCTTTGGATTCTGCTTGGTAGCTTCTGTGTTTGGTTTTGACTGCTGCTTGGCCCTGACTATCCGCTCTGCCTCATCCTTGGTACGTTATGGCTATCTCTGTGTATGAACCCTGTTTTGCCTGACTTTGAGTAATTCTGTATAGTGTCTTTCCATCTCACTAAGCAGGACGCTAAGCCCTGCCCCCATGCAGTCACATGACCGTAGGTCCCGTGTCTGCTTGCTAAACTTCAGCATCCACAGGTCCTGTGCATCGGTACTTTCTGGCTGTACCTGACCCCAGTACCCCTACAGTGCGGGTGAGTCCCTGCTCAGCGGAGGCTGCATGTCGGCGCTGACAGGATCCTGACACTCAGGACACGCGCACTGGTTCAGTGAGCAAGTACAGTGTGGTGTTCCTGACAGTTCAATGATGATCCGCAATCCACGGATGTAGAGACACTCCCACAACAAAGTTCCACTTGCAACAACATTTTCCCAAGCGCCGTTGTCCCCTTTCGTTCCCTTTGAGGTCGATGGTTCCCATCTCCATGGTTTCCAATGTAGGACAGGCTCCCCTACTTTGGGAGAATAACGGTGTCTCAATTTGCATCACTCCCCTCGCCCGTAGCCTGCGATCCATTCGGACGGCCTGTGTCATAGCCTCCTCCAAGGAATCAGGCGAAGGGTGGAGAGCCAAGGCGTCTTTCAGATGTTCAGACAGGCCTCTACGGAACAAACCCTGGAGGGCGGCATTATTCCAGCAGACCTCAGCAGCCCAGCGCCTGAACTCTGAACAAAGCCACTCGGCTGAGTGCTTCCCCTGGCACACACTCATCACCATGTCCTCAGCCATACGCATCTGATCAGGCTCATCATAAATATGCCCCAGGGCCTCAAAAAATGCATCCACATTCATACGCTCAGGGGCCGTGGTCGAAAGGGAGAAAGCCCAAGCTTGGGGGGCTCCCCTTAACAGAGACATAATGACCCCCACTCTCTGACCTTCATCCCCAGAAGAGTGTGGTCTCAATGAAAAAAAAAGCTTACAGCCCTCCTTGAAAACTCTGAACTTCTTTTTATCTCCAGAAAAGGTATCCGGTAACTTAACTGGAGACTCAGGGGAAACTAATGTAACATCCCGAGCCCCCGATGAGAATACCCCCTGCATAGTGTCAGCGATCAGCTCCTGAGACTGAGCCAGGACTCGTTGTTCTCCAAGGAGTTTCTGAGACATCTGAGTCAGCTGCTTTACCTGCTCAGAAAGAGCGTGCATAGGATCCATCACATACACAGGAGAAGGGGAGCAGAGAAAAAAATGGTAATGGTCAGTTATAATGTCAGGAACACCGCACTACACTCGCTCACTGAGTCAGTGCGTGTGTCCTGAGTACAGAAACAGTGCTAAAAGATACCTGTGGAGCAGGGCAGCAGAGGTGACAATGCGTGCTTCAAACTATCGGTGTCAGGATCCTGTCAGCGCCGGAAAGTAAAGATGCACAGGACCTGAGGACACTGAAGTTAGCAGGCTGGCACAGGACCTATGGTCAAGTGACTGCAAGGGGGCGGGGCTTAGCGTCCTGCTTTCAGAGATGACAGGACACCATACAACAACTCAGAGTCAGGCAAAACGGAGGTCACACACAGTACGGGCAAACGAGGCACAGGAGGGACAAACAGACGGGTGGTCAGACAAAGCCAAAGGTCATACACAAGAGGGCGACGTGGTACCAAGGGGACGAGCAGAGAGAAGTCAGGTCACAAGCAGAGAGTCATACAAGAGAGGTAGCGCAGTACAAGAGGGACAGGCAGAACTCGAAACAGGGACAGAACCGGATCAAAACCAAAAGAGCAAGCAAGATATCAGGCACAAGGCACACGTAAGCACAAGGTCAACTAACTCAGCCAAGGGCAGGAGTATAACTGACACCGGACCTAGGTCCAGTGAGCATTAAATAGCCACCCTTTGCCAGAGAAAGGCGGAACAATTAACCCCCAGTCTGATCAGGACGGGCCAAAGCGAAACCCCGTCCTGGATCATGACAATATCTGAGTCTTTCTCATTACATAGAGGAACCCGTCAGGGTTGCCCTCTTTCCCCGGCCCTCTTCGCCCTTGTGATTGAGGCACTAGCAATACGTATAAGGTCCTCCCCTAACATCCAAGGTATAGATATAGCAGGTCGGGTGGATACCATAGGCCTATATGCCGATGACATGGTGATATTCTTGAATGATGTGGAAGAAACTTTGCCACAGGTGTTATCCCTTATAGATAGATTTAGTAAATATTCAGGTTTACATATAAATTGAGAAAAGTCTGCCCTGTTACCCCTTTCCCATGCCCCGATGCCCCAGCTGGAGGCTCTCTCCTCGCTATCTACTGTATCTAGTTTTAAATATTTGGGCATCCACATTTCTCACAATAGTACGCTTGATCTACAACTTAATGTCCACCCATTGCTGGAACTAGTTAAAGTTAAATTTGCATCCTGGAGTAGGCTCCCATTATCTGTGGCTGGATGCATTAACCTGATTAAAATGATACTGTGCCCTAAATTTAGCTACTCCCTTCAGCACAGTGCGGTAGCGGTGCCCAGGTCTTTTTTTTGTAAATCTCAATTCCCTGGTCACGTCCTTTAAATGGGGGAAAACTAGGCCCAACCTTAAACTGTCCACTTTACAAAGACCAAAGAAGGGAGGTGGGGCGGCGTTGCCAGATTTTTTCCCATACTACTTGGCCTGGCAGGCTAAAGCCTTAAGTAAATGGATGCCGGTTAATTGCCTTCCCAATTCTGAAGGTCACTTGCTTCACGCTGCACAAGCGGACTGCCCATTAGGGTTCCTTGAGTTGGAGAAAACTAATGTCCCACGTCTGCTACCCCTGCTCCGGTTGGCACGATTAATATGGAGACAAATCAAAAACGTAATTGGGTTTAAAGATTTTATAGCTGAAATGCCCCTGTGGAATAACTATTTTCCGGGGTTGTTGGATCACCCATCCACTGTTTTTTGGATTCAGTGTAGCGTCTCTTCGTTGGGAGACTTGTATGACCATGGGATCTTAAAGTCTTTTGAACAATTACAGAGCACACATGATATTCCGAGATCTCAATTTTTTCATTATCTGCAGCTGAGATCGGCTCTTCAATCACACATGAGGGGTGGGAGTGTGGGCCGTACTATTTCATCTTTACCTCTGATAGGAATACTTAATTCGCAGGGTCCCCAGGGTCTCCTAACCTCTTTGTATACATACATGCTGTCAGTAGGGGCAGAGTCGACCATAAGCTCTATTAAGGGGAGGTGGGAACAACTCATCCCTAATGCACAAAGAGAGAAGTGGGAGGAGATTCTGGAATCTCCGATTGGAGTATCTCCATCTATTAATAACAGAATGATACAATTATATATAATAAATCAATTATATTTGACTCTGATGCGAATTTTTAGGATGGGTCGGCTTCAATCATCAGAATGTTTGTGATGTCACTTGCCAGATGCGGATTTTATTCATATGGTGTGGCAATGTCCCACTATCCTACATTACTGGAAAGAGGTGACTACACTACTGACATCCCTGGTACAAACCCCTGTCCCTCTAGAGCCATTGGTCTGCTTGTTTGGGGTATGGGAGGAGATCTGGGATCGCTATACTGGGGTCTTCCTGCGCGAGACACTGTTTATGGCATGGAAGGTGCTGGCATTACGGAGGATGGGGGTTCATGTCCTTCCCTTAGACTTTGGATCGAGTTGGTAAATTCGATTGTTCCATATGAGCGCACGTTATACCAAAATAGGGGATGCCCGGGTAAATTTGAAAAGATTTGGGAGAGGTGGAATTCCTCTCATCTTACTTTGCAAGGCTGAGACATCACATGCGACATAATACGATATAGGAGACCAGGCTGCGGAAATATTAGATACTAGTTGGTGTAGTAGTAGTTGTAGTTTAGGAATTTTAGTTAGACTTTATTTCTGAATGACACGACAAGGCTTGTGAAACTGGATTGATATACATGCTGGAAAATGTACAGCCAATTGTCCTTTATGTATATTTGGAAGGATATGTACATATGGTCTTGTTTGTCTATAAGAGTGTGCAATCTCTTTGTATTTTACAATGGACGGAAACGTGTGTTACAGTTGTGGCCAAAAGTATTGACACCCCTGCAATTTTGTCAGATAATACTCAGTTTCTGGCTGAAAATTATTGCAAACACAAATTCTTTGCTATTATTATCTTCATTTAATTTGTCTTAAATGAAAAAAACACAAAAAGAATTGTCCTAAAGCCAAATTGGATAGAATTCCACACCAAACATAAAAAAGAGGGTGGACAAAAGTATTGGCACTGTTCGAAAAATCATGTGATGCTTCTCTAATTTGTGTAATTAACAGCACCTGTAACTTACCTGTGGCACCTAACAGGTGTTGGCAATAACTAAATCACACTTGCAGCCAGTTGACATGGATTAAAGTTGACTCAACCTCTGTCCTGTGTCCTTGTGTGTACCACATTGAGCATGGAGAAAAGAAAGAAGACCAAAGAACTGTCTGAGGACTTGAGAAACCAAATTGTGAGGAAGCATGAGCAATCTCAAGGCTACAAGTCCATCTCCAAAGACCTGAATGTTCCTGTGTCTACCGTGCGCTGTGTCATCAAGAAGTTTAAAGCCCATGGCACTGTGGCTAACCTCCCTAGATTTGGACGGAAAATAAACATTGACAAGAGATTTCAGCGCAAGATTGTGCGGATGTTGGATAAAGAACCTCGGCTAACATCCAAACAAGTTCAAGCTGCCCTGCAGTCCGAGGGCACAACAGTGTCAACCCGTACTATCCGTCAGCGTCTGCATGAAAAGGGACTGTATGGTAGGAAACCCAGGAAGACCCCACTTCTTACCCCGAGACATAAAAAAGCCAGGCTGGAGTTTGCCAAAACTTACTTGAAAAAGCCTAAAACGTTTTGGAAGAATGTTCTCTGGTCAGATGAGACAAAAGTAGAGCTTTTTGGGCAAAGGCATCAACATAGAGTTTACAGGAGAAAAAAAGAGGCATTAAAAGAAAAAAACACGGTTCCTACAGTCAAACATGGCGGAGGTTCCCTGATGTTTTGGGGTTGCTTTTCTGTCTCTTGCACTGGACTGCTTGACCGTGTGCATGGCATTATGAAGTCTGAAGACTACCAACAAATTTTGCAGCATAATGTAGGGCCCAGTGTGAAAAGCTGGGTCTCCCTCAGAGGTCATGGGTCTTCCAGCAGGACAATGACCCAAGACACACTTCAAAAAGCACTAGAAAATGGTTTGAGAGAAAGCACTGGAGACTTCTAAGGTGACCAGCAATGAGTCCAGACCTGAATCCCATAGAACACATGTGGAGAGATCTAAAAATGGCAGTTTGGAGAAGGCACCCTTCTAATATCAGGGACCTGGAGCAATTTGCCAAAGAAGAATGGTCTAAAATTCCAGCAGAGCATTGTAAGAAACTCATTGATCGTTACCGGAAGCGGTTGGTCGCAGTTATTTTGACTAAAGGTTGTGCAACCAAGTATTAGGCTGAGGGTGCAAATACTTTTGTCTGGCCCATTTTTGGAGTTTTGTGTGAAATGATCAATGTTTTACTTTTTGATTCATTCTCTTTTGTGTTTTTTCATTTAAGGCAAATTAAATGAAGATAATAATACCAAAGAATTTGTGTTTGCAATCACTTTCAGGAAGAAACTGAGTATTATCTGACAAAATTGCAGGGGTGTCAATACTTTTGGCGACAACTGTATGTATAATGCTTGTTATCATATGCCAATATGTATGTGGTACATTCTTTGTGCCCTGAGATTCAATAAACAAATTTAAAAAAAAAAACATTCAATGTTTTCTGCTCACAGGGGAACAGACAGCAAAATCATTGGATGGATTATTTGTCTATGAAGATGAAGCCCCTCGGGTTACGGCTTCAAAAACTAGAGGAAACGATGTCATAATAGTAGAACAATGGACGGTATTTGAGGTAATATTTAGGATGTACTCATCATGTAAAGCCAATAGCAAGTCTTTAATAAAAAAAAATATATGTTAAAACACAAGGGTAAAGATAGGTTTACCCACAATTGAGAAAAAAATTTATATGAGGAGAAGAAAATTATATGATGTATACCAGCGCAGCAGACAACAACAGACAAAAAGACATTCACATGGCCTCTGGCGCATTTATAGGGGACTATAGACACTTTTGGCACATGTGATGGTAATTTTTGCCAAATGGACACTGCAAAAATAGTGTGAATGCGGCCTAAACACTGCAAGAATAGAATTTTAGTTTTGAATCTCTAAAGTACACTGTTTTTTTTTCCCTGAAACAACCTAGAAAGTGAAATAGCCAGCTTACCATTAAAGCTCAATGTAATCCAGTTGCATGGAGCTCCATCTTGATCCAAGGTGCAAGTCAAGAAAAATCAAAATGGGTATAGTTACAGCTCCATATTAGAAAACAGAAAAAAATTCCATTGCACTCAAGTGTAAAAAAAAATCACCTAAAAGGAAAGAAAAGCATTTTGATCACACAATGTGATCTAATCAGAGCTAAAATTCTCACCATAGACACACTGCTAAAGAATCTGAATGACCCAATCACAAATCATTAAAGACATCACATGGTGAAATACATTCTGCATTATACACTGCTCAAAAAAATAAAGAGAACACTTAAACAACAGAATATAACTCCAAGTAAATCAAACTTTTGTGAAATCAAACTGTCCACTTAGGAAGCAACACTGATTGACAATCAATTTCACATGCTGTTGTGCAAATGGAATAGACAAGAGATGGAAATTATTGGTAATTATCAAGACACCCTCAATGAAGGAGTGGTTCTGCAGGTGGGGACCACAGACCACATCTCAGTACCAATGCTTTCTGGCTGATGTTTTGGTCACTTTTGAATGATGGTTGTGCGTTCACACTCATGGTAGCATGAGACAGACTCTACAACCCACACAAGTGGCTCAGGTAGTGCAGCTCATCCAGGATGGCACATCAATGTGAGCTGTGGCAAGAAGGTTTGCTGTGTCTGTCAGCATAGTGCCCAGAGGCTGGAGGCGCTACCAGGAGACAGGCCAGTACACCAGGCGACGAGGAGGGGGCTGTAGGAGGGCAACAACCCAGCAGGAGGACCACTACCTCAGCCTTTGTGCAAGGAGGAACAGGAGGAGCACTGCCAGAACCCTGCAAAATGACCTCCAGCAGGCCACAAATGTGCATGTGTCTGCGCAAAAGGTTAGAAGCCAACTCCATGAGGATGGTTTGAGTGCCCGTCATCCACAGATGGGCATTGTGCTCACAGCCCAACACCATGTTCCAAAGAAATGCCACCTCACACCATTACTGACCCACTGTCAAACCGGTCATGCTGAAGGATGTTGCAGGCAGCAGAATGCTCTCCATGGCATCTCCAGACTCATCACAGTCACATCTGTCACTTTTGCTCAGTGTGAACCTGCTTTCATCTGTGAAGAGCACAGGTCGCCAGTGGCGAATTTGCCAGTCCTTGTGTTCTGTGGCAAATGCCAAGCATCCTGCACGGTGCCCATCAAGCCAAACCAACTTGTGGGAGGGGCTTCTGGAAGCATGGGGTGAAATTTCTACAGATTACCTCAGCAAATTAACTGCTAAATGCCAAAGGTCTGCAATGCTGTAATTGCTGCAAAGGGAGCATTCTTCAACGAAGGCAAAGTTTGAAGGAAAAAATTATTATTTCAAATTAAAATCTTTTTTTGAAACTTGTCAATGTCTGGACTAGATTTTAAATTCATTTGGCAACTTATTTGATTAATAAAAATAGGAGCTTTCATGGAAAACACAAAATTGTCTGGGTGACCCCAAACTTTTGAATGGTAGCGTATATGTTAAAGTCTGCCGATATATCCATAGCATATTCAAAGAAGTCGGCACTATAGAAATACCTTGATAGGGAGACGTGGCGCTTGCGTTTCCTCCTGAGACGCGGTATCCGCTGAATTTAACTCTGATGGGTAGGTGTCCCATTCACTATACAGCATACTCACCATGTCAGCACTTGGTAATACTGTGTTTTTTCTCTTAGATGTCTTGTTGTTTTCCATGCTATTATTATATTGCTTGTTTACATGACCATTTGTCTACCTTATTACATGACCATTTGTCTACCTTATGTATATACTTTTGTTTTTTTTCATTTTGTTTTTTCTTGCAATTTTTTGTTCATTTGTATTTATATTTTAATTTCTTGTAGTAAGTGATGAAGGTCCAGGTGACTGAAACGTTTTATGTGTACTACAAAAAACTAGTTCTCACATCATTAAGTTGAGCGCAAGGTTTTCATATTCATCACCATACATAGAATTCATGACATGAAGTACATGGTGTTGCACAGATAGCATTTGGAGAGTTCCAGTTAATTATTTTTTGATGTTATAACTAGGAAGAATTGTCATGATTGGAAAAAGTTCTAACATTAGCTACTTGCTTACATGTTCTGCATCGTTTATTACCGCATTTGAAAAAAACCTTACAGCTCATCCAAGTGTTTTTTCTCTCATGTGGTTTAAATAAACTTGGGAAAAGCATGTTTCCTATTGTTGGTGTTCTCTTTACTATTACAAGTGCTTCTCACTAAATTAGAATATCATCAAAAAGTTAATTTCATTTCTTCAATACATAAAGTGAAACTCATATATCACATAGTTATTATGCTAATTATGCAAATTGTCTCTTCAGAGAGGAAGAGGACTAGAACTCTAGTGCCACCTATTGGAAGTAGCAATCCTAGAAGTCAATGTTGACTCTTTAACGAGCCTTGTTACATGACTTAGGCCTGTTTCACACTTCCGTTTTTGTGTCCGCCAAACGGATCCGTTTCCGTTTTTTTGACGGAAACTGATGCAAACGGATCCGTTTTTAAAAAAACGGATCCGTTTTTTTGACGGATCCGCGGTAACCGTAATGGAAGTCTATGGGACAAAAAAAACGGATCCTGCAAAAAAATGGCGGATCCGTTTTTTTACGGAAAACAACGGATTTTGACGGATTTGAAAAAACGGAAGTGTGAAACAGGCCTTAGGATAAAAGCTAAGCCAGAATCTCAATTTGCAGACACTGTGTTTCGGGGTACTGCCCCTCGTCAGTGCAAAGTGTCAGATCTGGTTTGGCTGTGTGAGAGGCGTCTGACCGATATCCAAGAAGTATCATTTCTCCTTGCAGAGAATGACATGCTAAGCATGCCGAGGTGAGGAGACTTAAAGCCGCAATGCTCCTCTGGGAAATATGCTAATTATGCAAATTGTCTCTTCAGAGAGGAAGAGGACTAGAGCTCTAGTGCCAACTATTGGAAGTAGCAATCCTAGAAGTCAATGTTGACTCTTTAACGAGCCTTGTTACATGACTTAGGATAAAAGCCAAGCCAGAATCTCAATTTGCAGACACTGTGATTCGGGGTACTGCCCCACGTCAGTGCAAAGTGTGAGATCTGGTTTGGCTGTGTGAGAGGCGTCTGACCGATATCGATGACCAATGACCGATAGAGTCATTACAAACAGAGTGATCTATTTCAAGTGTTTATTTCTGTTAGTGCTGACGATTATGGCTTACAGCCAATGAAAACCCAAAAGTCATTATCTCCGTAAATTAGAATAATTAACAAAAACACCTGCAAAGGCTTCCTAAGCATTTAAAAAGGTCCCTTAGTGTGTTTCAGTAGGCTCCACAATCTTGGGAAGACTGCTGACTTGACAGATGTCCAGAAGGCAGTCATTGACACACTCCACAAGGAGGGTAAGCCACAAAAGGTCATTGCTAAAGGTCATTCTCCAGCAGGACTTGGCACCTGTCCACACTGCCAAAAGTACCAATACCTGGATAAAAAACAACAGTATCACTGTGCTTGATTGGCCAGCAAATTCGCCTGACCTTACCCCCATAGAAAATTAGAGAATCTGTGGTGTATTGTCAAGAGGAAGATGAGAGACCCCAGACTCAACAATGCAGATGAGCTGAAGGCTGCTAGCAAAGCAACCTGGGCTTCCATAACACCTCAGCGGTGCCACAGGCTGATCGCCTCCATGCCACGCCGTATTAATGCAGTAATTGATGCAAAAGGAGCCCCGACCAAGTATTGAGTGCAATTACTGAACATTAGTGATGAGCAAGTATGATAGTTCCTCGGGTTTCCCCGAGCATGCTTGGGAAATCTCAGAGTATTTGGAAGTGCTCTGAGATTTAGTTTCTGTTGCCACAGCTGCATGATTTGCAGCTACTTGACAGCCTGAATACATGTGGGAATTCCCTAACAAACAGGCAAACATTTCGGATTTTAAAACATCTTTTCAAGCTGCTGCTGTAAAGTATTCTAATTTACTGAGACAATGACTTTTGGGTTTTCATTGGCTGTAAGCCATAATCATCAACATTAACAGAAATAAACACGTGAAATAGATCACTCTCTAATGACTCTATATAATATGAGTTTCACTTTTTGTGTTGAAGAACTGAAATAAATTAACTTTTTGATGATACTCTAATTTTGTGAGACGCACTTGTATATTACAGCCAGATCGCAATACCGATGCTAGAATCTGATCTTCGCAAAAAATGGGTTAAATTGTAATAATAGTGTGCATAATTTGATCAAATTGGAGACTATATTGTAGGGAAATAAATGTTGTTTTTTTTTAAATTCTACTTTTAGTTGTCAATTCTTCCAAAGTCTGTTCTATAGAACTTGAAAAACAGAAAAAATGCAGCTACAATATGTAAAAAAATATAGCAACCAGAGGTCTTTTTTTAATTTGTCGGACGAGTGTTCATGAGTTCTCATAACGAGAAGGGAAAGACTTGATGGTTTAATGCTCTCTGATTGTTTAATTACTCGGTTCATATTGACGTATCTGTTAGTTGCTCTAAATTGGCAGTTGTTCAACAGAAGTAAAGGATGATTAGTGGATTTTGTGTTTCTACTCTGTAATCCAATAATATTGGTTTTCTTTACCCATTTGGTGCTGAATTTCTCCAGAATTTGTAGCTTTACCTGAAGGTCTTTTTCTGTTGGTGACAGTAACAGAGGGTTCCGTGTTTAAAACAGGATTCTCAGCTGGTGACATTGAGGGCAAGACCTGGTGGTATGGATTCAAGAGCTGTGGCCCAGTCACTAATGTAGCTGTTGAAGAGAGGTAGACTTAGGCTCCAGCCCTCTCTTATGCCTCATTTCTGATTTAAATAAAGCTGTTATTCTCCCATTTACTGTACCTTAACACTACATCTTTTATCACTGTAGGAGCTTCTGCTTATAATCTTTACAAGTTTTATCACTAATAATAGAGGCACAGTCTGTAAAGTCCAGGTACACTTTAGATAGCTGTTGTCGTTCAGCCAACAGTTTTCTTACCTAACTTCCATGCACAGGAGCACTGTCTGCAAAGCGGTGCCATGCTCTCTATAAGAGACCCAGTGATAGAAGACAGGCCAGGTTCACATAGCGTTAACACAGCCCGTTCAACACATAGCGATATGCGTTATGCTATACCACTAGCGCTGATGATTCATCAGCGCTAGCGGTGACGGTGCCTCAGACGCTGCAGCCCGCATCCAAGGCTCCATCAGTGTTAGACGGCACATCGCGAACGAGTGCCGCTTTACAGCAGACGTTGCGATGCGCCACATAATGAGGGTCTATGGCAGCATTAACGGACTGCATTACACGCTTTATACCGCGGTGTAACGCAGTCCGTTAAACGGACTGCCTCAACGCATTGTGACCCCAGTCATACAGTGCCTTTTGAAAGTATTCGGCCCCCTGGTACTTTTCAACCTTTTCCCACATATCATGCTTCAAACATAAAGATACCACATGTAAATTTTTGGTGAAGAATCAGCAACAAGTGGGACACAATTGTGAAGTTGAACGAAATTTATTGGTTATTTTAAATTTTTGTGGAAATTCAAAAACTGAAAAGTGGGGCGTGCAATATTATTCGGCCCCTTTAACTTAATACTTTGTTGCGCCATCTTTTGCTGCAATTACAGCTGCAAGTCGCTTGGGGTATTTCTCTATCAGTTTTGTACATAAAGATACTGAAATTCTTGCTCATTCTTCCTTGGCAAACAGCTCAAGCTGTATTTGGCTCCATCCATCTTCCCATCAATTTTAACCATGTTCCCTGTCCCTGCTGAAGATAAGCAGACCCAAACCATGATGCTGCCACCACCATGTTTGACAGTGGGGATGGTGTGTTCAGGATGATGAGCTGTGTTGCCTTTACGCCAAACATATCGTTTGGTATTGTTGCCAAAAAGTTCGATTTTGGTTTCATCTAACCAGAGCACCTTCTACCACATGTTTGGTGTGTCTCCCAGGTGGCTTGTTGCAAACTATAAATGACACTTTTTATGGATATCTTTGAGAAATGGCTTTCTTCTTGCCACTCTTCCATAAAGGCCAGATTTGTGCAGTGTATGACTGATTGCTGTCCTATGGACAGACTGTCCCACCTCAGCTATAGATCTCTGCAGTTCATCCACAGTGATCATGGGCCTCTTGGCTGCATCTCTTATCAGTCTTCTCCTTGTTTGAGATGAAAGTTTAGAGGGACGGCTGGGTCTTGGTAGATTTTGCAGTGGTATGATACTCCTTTCATTTCAATATGATCGCTTGCACAGTGCTCCTTGGGATGTTTAAAGTTTTGGAAATCATTTTGTATCCAAATCCGGCTTTAAACTTCTCCACAACAGTATCACGGACCTGCCTGTTGTGTTCCTTGGTCTTCATGATGCTCTCTATGCTTCAAACAGAACCCTGAGAATATCACATAGCAGGTGGATTCATACAGAGACTTGATTACACACAGGTAGATTATATTTATCATCATTAGTCATTTAGGACAACATTGGATCATTCAGAGATCCACAATGAACTTCTGGAGTGAGTTTGCTGCACTGAAATTAAAGGGGCCGAATAATATTGCACGCCCCACTTTTCAGTTTTTGAATTTCCATAAAAATTTAAAATAACCAATAAATTTCGTTCAACTTCACAATTGTGTCCCACTTGTTGTTGATTCTTCACAAAAAATGTACATTTCGTATCTTTATGTTTGAAGCATAATATGTGGTAAAAGGTTGAAAGGTTCCAGTGGGCCGAATACTTTCGTGAGGCACTGTATCTCTTATGGGTCTTTTCACAGGGAGAACAAAATAATTGGCAATCCAAAATTGAACATGCCAGATCCTTATCTGCCCCGACAATCATCTGTCGGGGGATTGCATACGCACTGTACTGGGGTCCTAACCCAGAGACCTGCGGACCACCATTAGGCTTCAATTTGCCATGGCATCCCCTTGGCATCACAAAAACTTGTCACAGGGACACTGATGGGCTTTCACTGGAATCATAGTGTTACATGACTCTTGAAATGTGGGATGTAGTGCTATGGTTTGACATTATCCCTACTTGGCTATTCCCAAGGATTATAGGTTCGCCTATCTGTGTACCTACCTAGAAAGCCACACATTTAGCAATAGTATAAATTTGGAAATGAGAATTTTAGAGATCCTGGTTGAAGGTGTTAAATTATTTACTGATTGGGTAATATGCGATATTAAAGCATATAAACTCCATGAGAAAAATGCAGCGGTAAATCAGCTCAACACTGCACTGAAAGAAATACAGAAAAATCTCCTGTTTATTGGTGCAGGGAATCCTCCAGGCTATAAATAATGAAGTACAAAAGGGGGAAAAGGGTATAATCCAGCACCGAAAAAAAAAATAAATCAATTTTATTAGTGACACCTGCTTCCATTAAAAACTGTATGAGTAAATAAAAGAAAGGAGGAAAACAGCATAGGAACCTTACACATTTTGGGCTGTAGAGAGTCCTTACTCATAGGTATGCTACATAACTATCTCTGACAAATACTAATGAAAGAAGCTTACAAGAGATATATAATATATAAACAATATAAATATAAAATGTAGCATATAAACAATAATACAAATGTACATATTTATATATAAAATCAGATATATTTTACATCTTAGAATACGTACATCAAATCGATATGGAGATTTAAATCTTCAGCGAGCTTCTGATATATACACTCACTGGCCACTTTATTAGGTACACCTGTCCAATTGTGTGTTAAGACTTAATTTCTAATCAGCCAATCACATGGCGGCAACTCAGTGCATTTAGGCATGTAGACATGGTCAAGACAATCTCCTGCAGTTCAAACCGAGCATCAGTATGGGGAAGAAAGGTGATTTGAGTGCCTTTGAACGTGGCATGATTGTTGGTGCCAGAAGGGCTGGTCTGAGAATTTCAGAAACTGCTGATCTACTGGGATTTTCACGCACAACCATCTCTAGGGTTTACAGAGAATGGTCCGAAAAAGAAAAAAAATCCAGTGAGCGGCAGTTCTGTGGCCGGAAATGCCATGTTGATGCCAGAGGTCAGAGGAGAATGGGCAGACTGGTTCGAGCTGATAGAAAGGCAACAGTGACTCAAATTGCCACCCGTTACAACCAAGGTAGGCAGAAGAGCATCTCTGAACGCACAGTGCGTCGAACTTTGAGGCAGATGGGCTACAGCAGCAGAAGACCACACTGGGTACCACTCCTCTCAGCTAAGAACAGGAAACTGAGGCTACAATTTGCACAAGCTCATCGAAATTGGACAGTAGAAGATTGGAAAAACGTTGCCTGGTCTGATGAGTCTCGATTTCTGCTGCGACATTCGGATGGTAGGGTCAGAATTTGGCGTAAAAAACATGAAAGCATGGATCCATCCTGCCTTGTATCAACGGTTCAGGCTGGTGGTGGTGGTGTCATGGTGTGGGGAATTTTTTCTGGGCACTCTTTGGGCCCCTTGGTACCAATTGAGCATCGTTGCAACGCCACAGCCTACCTGAGTATTGTTGCTGACCATGTCCATCCCTTTATGACCACAATGTACCCAACATCTGATGGCTACTTTCAGCAGGATAATGCGCCATGTCATAAAGCTTGAATCATTTCAGATTGGTTTCTTGAACATGACAATGAGTTTACTGTACTCAAATGGCCTCCTCAGTCACCAGATCTCAATCCAATAGAGCATCTTTGGGATGTGGTGGAACGGGAGATTCACATCAGGGATGTGCAGCCGACAAATCTGCGCCAACTGTGTGATGCCATCATGTCAATATGGTCCAAAATCTCTGAGGAATGCTTCCAGCACCTTGTTGAATCTCTGCCACGAAGAATTGAGGCAGTTCTGAAGGCAAAAGGGGGTCCAACCCCTTACTAGCATGGTGTACCTAATAAAGTGGCCAGTGAGTGTATATGTACTGTGTATATATATATGTACTGTATATATATATATATATATACATACACACACACACATATACAATCATGACCGGAAGTGTTGGCACACTTGAAATTGTTCCAGATAATTCATTATTTCTCCCAGAAAATTATTGCAGTTGCACATGTTTTGTTATATACATGTTTATGTCTTTTGTGTGTATTGAAACAAGACAAAAAAAAATGAAAAAATGGCAAATCGCACATAATTTCACACAAAACCCCGAAAATGGTCCAGACCAAATAGTTGGCACCTTTCACCTAAGCACCTAAGCAAGGAGAACAGGAAGCAGAGAAGAGAACAGTCTGAGGATTTGAGAACCTAAATTGTTGAAAAATATCAACAATCTCAAGGTTACAAGTCCTTCTTCATTCAGAGATCTTGATCTTTCTTTGACCACGGAGCGCAACATAATCAAGTTTACAACCCATGGCTCTGTAGCTAATCTACCTGGATGTGAATGCGACGCCCACTAGGGCCGTGGGGTACTCGGTCCGGGTTGGACAGTTCTCACGGGTTGTCACAGCAGCAGGGACCCGGTGCGTGGTCCTGGGGTGTGCAATAAAATGCTGAGGGGCAAAGTTTATAGGGAATTTAATGTGACGCCACCTGTGGTGTTTGGCAATGGATAGCCGACACTGCTTAAGGAGTCCACTGGGGCCGATGATGACGCAGCTGAGATGGTTCTGTTCCCCACAGGGCGGATCATAACCTGTCAATTTCTCACTGTAGTCCAAAATGTGTAAGGTTATTACGCGATTTTCCTCTTTTTTTTATTTATTCATACAATTTTTTTAATAACGTAAACTTCACGAATAAAACAAAATTGTATTTTTCCTGTGGTGTTGAATGATACCTTTTTTCCCTTTTGTACTTCCTATAAGCTCCATTTAGGACCTTTGCTCAAGATCCAAAAGAAATAATCCCATGTAAAATAAACGGCATGGTTTTATGTGTATAATAAGTATGGTTTGATGAGAGGGTTAAAGGACTTACTGTACAGGTGCAATCCAACTTAAGCCCAGACCTGCCCAGGAGTTTGGACATACACTTGTAGACAGATCATCAAATACCTAGTCCCGGACAAAGCCTTTAATTCTTTTTTTTTTATTTCTAATTTTTTAAGTTTTATTAGTGGAATTTTGTGCATAGGACAATAACATTGAAGGTTTTTAAAAAATAGACAAATTTATGGAATTATTATTATTACAGTTCTGACCAGACAGTTTATTAAGCATTGGCATCTTAAATAATAGGATAGCGTTCATATTTCTGCTCTTTTAAGCTATTACAAATCATGGCCTTTAATGCATTCTCAGGATTTCCAGCCGTCCATGAATTTTCAGTAATTAAAAATTAGAAGACTCTTGTCCAGTGTTCAAAATACTAAAAAAAAGGTGGCGCTATAATTTTACAGCTCACAGAATATCCATATAATGTGCTCTCATGCCTGATCTGAAGCAACGTTGGTCTCCAGTTAGTAGGTGCAATGTTGAAGCAATGTACGAACAATATAGTATTAAGACGCAGCTGCTCACGGTGTTAAATATCACCCCATTAGTGTGAAGCCAACAGCTGGTATACTTAGGGAAAAATGCCAGGAATATAACATGTGTTAGTCTTTGTACATTTGAGTTCATAGGTAAGCGTAGGGAAAATGTCATTTGTAAGCCACATATATTCAGAATTATCAGCCATGGGCGCCGCTCCCTATTGCGCCTGTCTCTCCAGTCTCACACCAGATACTAATATGTCTGCGCAACAAGAGACCATTCCACTTGGCTTAATTCTAAGCTTAGGAATCACGTGCTTAAATACAGAATCTGGTATATTGCTTATGGACAGACAGGACTGTTAGACTTTTGTATAAAAAGGATCATACTAGTCAGACATGTAAATTATATCAGTGTTAAAGAATGAAAAAAGCCAACACGTAGGCTGCAGGAGGCGCACGCAGCGGGAGATCAGGTCGGCCACTGGCACATGGAGCTTACGGCATTTGTTGATGTGTCTAATGAACACTTGAAATGTATTTTAAAATTAAAATAAGAATGAAAACAAGGTTGTGCGGTTCCAGAATAAAATTGACACCGTGCTGCTTATCATTACAAATGAAGCACTACTTACTGACTTTTTTTCCAAGGGGCATCATTTTCTCATTTTCCTTTGAGGATGCTGAGTGAGGGCTTGTTTTTTTGCAGTGAGTTGTTCTTATTGATACAATTTTGGGGTACATGCAACCCCTTGCTCTTTTTATTACATTTAAACAAAAACAACACATTTCATGCACTTTTTTCTGCCTTATGTTGCTTACCATGCCCCTTGTCTGTCGGATTTCACATCACAAAAACTACAATCATTATTAAAGAGATAATTTTACCTTTCTTTACAGTATAAAAGACATGCCAATGCATATCAACCCAGCATGTACCATAAGCCTGGTGCATGAGGCGCTATGGATGCACTTAGTATATGCACTGGCAGCTTTCCTAATACTTTTGTCAAACTTGATAGCATAACAAAATAGGAACAAACTCTTAAATACTTGGAAAATGTTACCTGATTAGTTGGGGGTCACACGACGTGTGTATGTCGGGGGGATCCACTTGACGGGACACATGTTCAATCTACGTAGTAATAGCAGTACCAGCTTCTCTGCGGGATGTACAATTTCCTTTAAGCATAAAGTAATGTAAGCCTACAAATAAAGAAATGACGATAAAATACATGTTTATTTGAAAACTGTTCGATTATCAATTTTATAAATAGTTAAATCATAATAATCTTTTAACCTTTATTAGTTTTCTAATGCATGAGCTTCCACCCCAGTAGTATTAATATACCATTTTCTAAGCATTCTAGAACCTGAACACTCGGACAACTTTGATGTCTCCAGTGTAGTGGAATCATTTCTTTATGAGTAGGAATGAGTGGACCCGTGGATGTTCAGGTTTGTCAAATTCAGCGAAACTGTAGTTCAAAGTTCAGTTCGGCATCCGAACTTGACCCCGAACGAGAACCCAATAGAAGTTAATGGGGACAGAACTTAGGTGCTTTAAAATGTCTGTAAAATAGTCATAGTAAGGGCTAGGGGGCTGCAAAAGGAAGTTAAATGGGGTGTAGAGAAGCACAAATGCCCTGCAAACAAATGTGGATAGGGAAATTACTTAAAATAAATAGCATAAAAAAATAAAAAGTTATGAGAAAAATAATAATAATATTGAACCAGGAGGATGAGGTCCAAGTGGAAGAGGAGGTAGAGGTGGATGTGGCGGTGTAGGGGGAAGAGGCAGGTGAAGAAGTTTCCAAAACTTTTTGCGTTTCCTTGTGTCTTTCTTTATTTCTTTTAGGGAGCCTGTCAGCAGGATTGTGCACAGTAACCTACACACAGTGTCAAGTTGGCGCTATTATACTGATTAAAATGATACCTTGGTTGATGAAATCCGTCTTGTGGTTGTTGTTTAATCTTTATATTCAGTTTTGAGTTAATGATGTACTCATGCTCCGGGGCGGCCTGTGGTTGGGGGGGTCTCCATGTGGTGCTCTGGTTAGGCATTCATCAGTGTGCCTTCTGATAGGTCATTGATCCCTCAGTGACCTGCTCCCTAGTTTACATAATTAATATGATATATATACAGTATATATATATATATATATATATGTCTTGAAAAACAAATCCCCATCTGCAGGCTGGCGCCTGCACTGCAGCATGATCGCATATATAATGTGTATGTAATTCATTTCTTTGATGATCGGTGACCTTCAGATTATGAAGATACAAAAACAAATTCATTTTTGTAAAATATTATTTTTAGTATGTAAAAATAGCAAGGCATAAAAAAGCAATATAGATCTGGTATCGCTGTAACCGTACTGACCCGACCAACAAATCTGTGTTATCATTATTACCGCTTGTCAAACGGCACAAAACATAAAACCTATAACTGAACTGCTGGGTTTTTTCCATTGTACGTCTGAAAAATCTGAGTAAAAAGTGATCAAAAAATGTTATATACTCCAAAATTATACTACTAAATATGCAACTTGTCACACAAAAAATAAGCCCCCATACAGCTTTGTTCGACCAAAACATAAAAAAGTTATAGCTCTCAGAATATATGGTGATGAAAACAACTACTTTTTATTTAAAAAAAATGCATTTTTCCTGTGTGATTGAAGCAAAACCTAAAAAAAAATCAAGAGACCAGTCTAAAGTGACTCCATCTGCCTCAACAGTGAGTGGTTTTGTTGGGGCTTTTGTCTGAATCTCATTTTTGTGAGATTTAGACAAAAACCCTGAAATAAGTGCTCAGCATATAATACGAGAATGTGACCCAGCCTTATTCTGGAAGAGATTGAAAAATATTATGTACCCCAAAATGTTACCAATAAAAACCGTAATTTATCCCGCACAAAACCAGCCCCCATATACGAATTCATTGAGAGGTGCAATATCTACAATGGAGTCACTTTTGTTTTTTTTCTGATGTTCTGTCACCTTTGGGGCTCTGCAAATGTGACTTATAAACTACCGTATATACTCGTGTATAAGCTGAGTTTTTCAGCACTTTTTTTGCGCCCTCGGCTTATATACGAGTCATTGACCAGAAAGCCGGCGGGGGAGTGGTGGAGCAGCGGCAGGAGCCGGCGGCTGTGGCTGAAGCCTGTGCCACTGCTAAATAGCGCTCGGAGAGACAGCTGCAGACGCCGGCTTCCAGAAGACATCATACTCACCCCCTCCTCCGCGCCGTCACTGCATCTACATTGGTCCCGGTGTCGGCAGCTCTTCCTGTGCTGAGCGATCACATGGCACTGCTCATTAAGGTAATGAATATGCATGGCATGGAGCGCACATTCATTATCTTAATGAGCATGGCCATGTGATCGCGCTGCTGGTAGCCGGCACCAGCAAGGGCACACTGGAGGAGGGTGAGTAGGATGTTTTTTTTTAATAGGAAGCATGCATATCAGGATGGGAGGGGGGGAGCCATGCATACAACAACGGGACCGGAGGAGCCATGCATACAACAACGGGACGGGGGAAGCCTATGCGTACAACGATGGGATGGGGGGAGCCACGCATAGCAGGACAGCGATGGGGGGAGCCATGCATACCAGGGCAGGACAGGGGAGCCACGCATAGCAGGGCAGGACGGGAGAGCCACACATAGCAGGACAGCGATGGGGGAAGCAAAGCATACCAGGACAAGGACAAGGGAAGCCACGCATACCAGGACAGGGACAGGTGGAGCCAAGGGTAGCAGGACAGGGATGAGAGGACAATGCATACCTGGCTTATACTCGAGTCAATAAGCTTACCCAGTTTTCCGTGGCAAAATTAGGAGCCTCGGCTTATGCTCGGGTCGGCTCATACTCTATGCAAAATCTGTGCTCCAAAAGCCAAACAGTGCTCCTTCTCAGTCCTGTCATGTGGCCAAATAGTAATTTCTGACAACATATGGGGCATCATCGTGTTCAGGAGAAGTTGGATAATAAATTATGGGGTTCAATTTTACATACTGACTCTTGTGTACCTGAAAAATTTGCACAAATACATAAATTAAATTTTTACCACTAAAATGTCATATTTCCACATCTCAATGTTATAAAATTCTGTAAGGCACCTATGGGTTGAAAATACTCACTACACCCCTAGATGAATTCCTTAGGCAGTGAAGTGTCCAGTATGGGGTTACCTGGGGGGGAGGTTTCTGCTGTTTTAGCACCTCAGGGATTCAGCTAATGGAGCCCACAAACTATTCAAATGAAATCTGCATTCTAAAAGCTAAGTAGCGCTCTTTCCTAGCCGATCTCTGCCATGTGCTTAAAGAGTTGTATACAACTACACATGAGGTATTGCCACATTCGTGAGAAATTGCATGGAGTCCAGTTTCTCCCATTACCCCTAGTATAAGTTATAAATTTGGTGTAAGAAGAAAGGAGAAAATTCGGCACCACTGCCTTCACCTTGATGTGCACTATAGTGCGGTACAAACACACACCTGGGCTGCACGCCAGCTACCCACAGAACGGGTGCTCAATCCAAAGAAAAACATTCATAGCTACCGTTGTGTGAAAAAGAACAAAAGGGATGACACCCTCGTTGGTGAGAAATTGCATGGAGTCCAGTTTCTCCCATTACCCCTAGTATAAGTTATAAATTTGGTGCTAATACTGTATTTTAGTGGAAAAAAAATATTTTTGGTTCTTACATCTAAATGTTATAAAGTTTTGTGAATCACCACGTAGGTTAAAATGCTCAGTACAACCCTAGATGAATTCCTAGTTAACAAAACGGGGTAACTCATGGGGTGATTTCTGCTTTTCTCGCATGTCAGGGGGTTTCCAAATGCGACATGACACCCATAGACCATTTAATCAAAGTCTGTGTTCCAAAACGTCACTCCTTCCCTTTCGATCCCCACCATTCTCTCAAACAGTAGCTTTTCCCAACATATGGGGCATCAGTGTACTCATAAGATTTTGGACAACAAAATTTGGGTTCCATTTTCTCCTGTTACCCTTGTGAAAATAAAAAAAAGGGGGCTAAAAGTACATTTTTGTTGGAAATTAAGATTTTTTATTTTCATGCATCTACATTATAAACCTGGGAGTTCAAGGTGCTCACAATACATCTAGAAACATTCCTTGAGGGGTATAGTTTAAAAAATGGGGTCACTTGTGGGGATTGTTTCCACTGTTTAGGCACATCAGAGGGTCTCCAAACGCTCTCCATTCCAGCCATTTTTCCATGCAAAAAGTCCAACTGTGCTCTTTCCCTTCTAATCCCTGCTGTGCACCTAAACAGTAGTTTTCCCCCAAATATTGGTTATCACTGTGCTCAGGAGGAATTGCACAACAAAACTTGGGGTCCATTTTCTCCTGTTACCCTTGTGAAAATAAAAAATGTTGGGCTAAAGTAAATTTGTTGTGAAAAAAGTAAAATGTTCATTTTTCCTTTCACTTTGCTTTAGTTCCTGTGAAGCACCTGAAGGGTTTGTGTGGTGCAGTTTTTAAAATGGTGTCACTTTTGGGTATTTTCTGTCATATAGGTCCCGCAAAGTCACTTCAAATGTAATGCGGTCCCTAAAAGACTGGTTTTATACATTTTGTTGGAAAAATGATGATGTTTTGGCTTTTATCCTAAGTCATGTGACAAGGCTCGTTAAAGGGTCGACATTGACTTTTAGGATTGCTACTTCCAATAGGTGGCACTAGAGTTCTAGTCTTCTTCCTCTCTGAAGAGACAATTTGCATATTTCTCAGAGGAGCATTGCGGCTTTAAGCCTCCTCAACTCGGCATGCTTATCATGTCAATATCCGCAAGGAGAAACAATATTTCTTGGATGTTGGAAAAATGAGAAATGACTGATCAACTTTTCAGTCTTCTAACTTCCTAATAAAAAAAATATGTTTTCAAAATGATGCTGGTGATGCAGGTGTAAAGTAGACATGTGGTAAATGTTATTTATTAACTATTTTGTGTGACATGACTCTCTGTGTGATGGAGTCAGCTTACGCTGAGTCGTTTTCTTTATGGTGGACCCTCTGGGTCGTGGCACCCACCCACCTAGGGTGAGCTGACCTTGTGAGGAACTACCCCCTATATAGGGAGTGTCAGGGGAAAGACCAAGGGGGTGAGCCACCACGACAGCTGGGACCAGACGACCGGCTCAGGTAGACACTAAGTACGAGTGTCTGACGACAAAGGACGTGCAGGAAACAAGACAAGACGTGAATTCAAGGTATCTTCATTAAGGCAAACTCAGGGTAGCATCAGGTGCAAAACGTGATAACAGGCATAACACAGCAAGGTGCGTGGCACGCCAAGGTCCGTGGCATGGTACGTGACAGGTGGCACACCTGGGTACAGGCAAGGGTTCAATGGCATCGGACTCCGGACAACTGACAACGATCGACAGGATCAGGGCATTAGGCTGTGGACATCAGCTCCGGACATCAGGCCGCAGTCATCAGGCTTACAATCTCTGGCAGCGATCTGCAGGTTCCGGGCATCCGGCAGGCAAACCAGGGTTCAGGCAAGGAGGCACGACAGATCTCCAGACATGGTGCGTGTTAGGGAACACGCCAAGGTCCAAGGCAAGGTTCCAGGCAGGGTGCGTGCTAGGGGCACACCAGGGTCCAGGGCAAGGTGCGTGTGTAGGGGATATGCCAGGTTCAAAGTACAAAACACGGTGCGTGTGTAGGGGACTCGCCAGGGTTCAAAGTACAAGACATGGTGCGTGTGCAGGGACACGCCAGGGTTCAAGGTCCAAGGCAAGGTCCTGCGCGTGCCGAGGGACACGCCAGGGTCAGGGTTCAAGGCAAGGTCCTGCACGTGCTGAGGGACACGCCATGGTCAGGGTTCAAGGCAAGGTCCTGCGTGTGCCAAGGGTCATGCCAGGGTCAGGTTCAAGTCAGGGTGTGTGCTAAGAGACACGCCAGGGTTCAGGTTAAGGCAAGGGCCTGCACATGCTAGGAGGCACGCCATGCAAGAGGGCATGACAGGGTACAAGCTAGGGCCTGTGCGTGGAAGAGGGTATAACAGGGTATAGGCTAAGGCCTGTGCATGCAAGAGGGCATGACAGGGTACATGGCAAGACCTGCGCGTACTTTTACAGAAGCACGGGGAGGTATGCCAAGGGGCAGGCTAGTGCCTGCGCGTGCTATTAGAGAAGCACGCAAAGCACAGTGCAGAGACAGCGTGGGTGCAAGGAAGCACAGAGAGCACGGCTGGGGCACTGGCTAGCTGGTCGGGCTGAGGCACAGACAGATGGGCAAGACTGAGGTGATCCCAGCTGAGGCATAACAGGCGGCACAGCTGTCACTGGCCGACGAGCACGGCTGAGGCACAAGCAGTTGGGCACGGCTAGGGAGGGCACGGCTGAGCCACAGACAGGAGGCTAGGAAGGCCAGGCGCATGCAAAGGGCACACGAAGAAACAAGGCAAGGCAAGAAACAAGGCAAAGCTAGACAAGGTATGGAACAAAGAGCGGAACATAGGCAGAAGCACAGAGCCGGGTCAGAGAGAGAGTATAGGGCTAGCAGCGGAGCGTAGGCCGAAGCTCAGAGCCGGGTCAAGGGAGAACCTTGAGACTAGACATGGAATGTGCAAGAGAGCACCATAAGACAGAGTCTAGCAGCGGAGCGTAGGCCGAAGCCCAGAGCCGGGTCAAGGCAGAACCTTGAGACTAGACATAGAATGTGCAAGAGAGCACCATAAGACAGAGAACAGAAAACCAGGCAGAGACAGAGAACGTGGAAGTACTACAAGGCTCAGAATAGCAAAGGACAAGACATGGCAAAAACAGGCAAAGGCAGAGAACATAGGAAGTACTACAAGTCCAAGGATAGCAGAGACAAAACATGGCACAAAAGACAACACAAGACATGGCACGAGACAAGTGGCAGAATACAAGCACAGAGCGTGTGCAGAGAAGCACTACAGGGCAGAGTGCAGGGGCACAGAATACAGGTTGTGACCGAGCAGACCAAGCAGCCATGCAGGGAAGCAACACAATACTCAGGCCGTGACCATAGGAAGGGGCGGTCTGATATAGGGCATTAGCACCTGTACTTCCGGGTCAGGACCAGGAGAGGACTTCCGGTTCAGATCCTCCAGGATCATAGAGAGCATTGCTAGATCAGACTGGGCTGGACCATAGAGAAGGTCACATGATCAGGGCCTCCAAGACCATTGAGAGGATTGCTGGATCAGACTGTGCTGGAACATAGGAAAGGTCACATGATCAGGGGCTCCAGGAATACAGAGAGGATTGCTGCAGGCAGAGCAGAGATGGCTGGTCACACAGCAACGGCGTGTAGGCATGAGGTAAAAAACAAATACGCACTGGCAATGGCAGGCAGCCATGAGATGAGGTGCATGTGCACACTGCTCCAGGCATCTTGCAGCACAACAGTCACGAGGTGCGTGTGCACACTGCTTTTAGGGATCTTGCAGCATAAGACATTATGTTCAGTGCACGTGCACACTGCTCCAGGAGTCATGCGGCATACCAGACATGGCGGGCATGATAGTTCGGTGCGCGTGCACACTGCTCCAGGAGTCACGCAGCATAACAGACATGGCGGGCATGACATTAAGGTCATAGAAATTAAAAGTTTGAAAATTGCTAAATTTTCACTAAATTTCCCATATTTTCACAAACAAACACAAGTAGTATGGAACAAATTTTACAAAGATTATGAAGTACACTATGCAACAAAAAAAAACATTCTCACAATCACTGAGATCCACTGTAGTGTTTCAGTTATTAACTCATAAAGTGATACTGGTCAGATTTAAAAAATGTAGCCTGGTCATTAAGGTTAAAAGTTACTCAGTCACTAAAGGGTTAAAACAACATAGAATAAAAAAATAAATCTAGAACCAGGAGGCAGAGTTCCAAATGGAGGAGGAGGTCGAGGAGGCGGAGGTGCACTTGACGGTGTAGGTGGAAGACGCAGGAGAGGAAGTATCCAACACTGTTTTTGTGTCTTGTTTTGCTTTTTTTGGGGGGGTACTTTTTAGGAAACTGACTTAAAAGAACATAGAATTAAAATAATAATAATAATAATAATAATAATTATAATAATAATCTTAAACCAGGAAGTGGAAATCCAAGTGGAGGAAGAGGTGCAGGAGGTGGAGGTGGACATGGCAGCGTAGGTGGAAGAGGCAGGGGAGGAGGAATCCAACGCAGTTTTTGTGTTTTATTTTTTTGTTTCTTTGTTTGTTTTCTTAGTGGACTTGCTTAAAAGAACATAGAATTAAGAGAAAATAAAAAATAACAATCTAGAACCAGGAGGCGGAGGTCCAAATAGAGGAAGTGGAGTAGGTGAAGGTTCACATGGCGGAGTAGGTGGAAGAGGCAGTGGAGGAGGTATTCAACACTGTTTTTGCTTTTGCTGTTTAGGTTTTTTTAGGGAATTTACTTTACTTTACTCATAAGATTTTGGACAACAAAATTTGGGTTCCATTTTCTCCTGTTACCCTTGTGAAAATAAAAAAATGGGGGCTAAAAGTACATTTTTGTTGGAAATTAAGATTTTTTATTTTCATGCCTCTACATTATAAACCTGGGAGTTCAAGGTGCTCACAATACATCTAGAAACATTCCTTGAGGGGTATAGTTTAAAAAATGGGGTCACTTGTGGGGATTGTTTCCACTGTTTAGGCACATCAGAGGGTCTCCAAACGCTCTCCATTCCAGCCATTTTTCCATGCAAAAAGTCCAACTGTGCTCTTTCCCTTCTAATCCCTGCTGTGCACCTAAACAGTAGTTTTCCCCAAAATATTGGTTATCACTGTGCTCAGGAGGAATTGCACAACAAAACTTGGGGTCCCCAGATTCTCAGTGACAAAGTTGAGGACGTCAGTCAACCTGCAGAACAATTTCAAAACACAGTAGAATCCATGTCACAACAATTACTGTGGCTTTAAAGGTTACAAAAGGTCCAATGCCCCCCACTACATGGGTGTCTTCAATATACGGCCATTCAGTATACATTTTTAATTATGTTGTAGTATTTTGCAATTAAGGTTCATCTGGAATAACTAAGAATGTGATTATCTGCCGTCACAAATGTAGATTCATATGGTTCTGTTCATTTAGATTATGGAATTATCTTATTTATTTTCTAGGGATCTGACATTAAAACCGACTATGGTCCTTTGTTGCACACCTTGGCAGAATTTGGTTGGCTCCTCACTTGTGTGATACCAACACCCATAATAAGACACAACAGGTAAGAAATGATGTGCTATAATGACACTTCTACTAGTAATGTTTTATCAGTGGATGGGTACTTTTTAATAAATGTCAGCAGTCACTATAAATGGCAGCCCATCAGTCACTGCTGACAAAGGTAATGTGAGGCTTTCAGATTTTTGCACTTTCCTCATGAATACAGCAATCTCAGAACTTTGAGACAGAGCAATAAAAATTATAATTTTTGGCCATTTAGGCAAATATGAGCTCTGTCCTGTCTCCATAATATACCCTTACTATGACCTCTACAGTATGCCCTATCCTCTTAATCAAGGACGCAGTCTGATGCCAGAGAATTTAGGTCTTTAGAACTTGTCAGGTAAATAGCAGATAGCAGCAGAAATAAATCATGCCTATCTCATGTGTGAGATTATTCATGCACATAGGCTGCCATTAGTCCAGATGTGGTCAGTTTTGCACACAAATATTCCAATCAAAAATATGCTGAACTGAACCCGGCCTCACTACCAATATCTATTTTATCTATGAAAGAGCTATTTCAATTATTACATATCTTTTTTTTTTTTTACTTTAAATATTTTGGGGGGTTTTAACAACATTGATATGAAAACAGAACATTACAATTACGTTCAATAATAGCAATAAAAAAGTTTATGGTTGTTAATATTGTTATCGTTAAACATTAGAATGTGAGTATAATCATCTTGATGAGGTATTGATATAAGCTCTTACATGGACCAAATAATTATGTGTGCTAGAGGAATGTAAAGAAGAAAGGAGGGTGGAAAGAGAAAGAATTTGAAGGAAAAGGAGGTGGGGATGGGACAAAGGAAAAAACAAACCAAAAAAAAAACATGACTTATTGAAACCAACACTTCAGAGGAGACCACATGTACCACAATATTCTATTTTAAGTATTATTTTCTGACAACCAGATTGCCAGATCATTACCCTCATTGAATACTATCCATCGATATTTCATTATCAATGAAAAGCTGTGAGAGGATTATTATCATGTGCAATCAGGTTTTCCATTTTCATAATACTGTTAACCTCTTCCACCCATTCACCCAAAGTTGGAGTTTTTGTGGATTTCCAGTGACATAGAATAATTGACTTAACAGCTGTTAGAAAGTACCTAAGGATATCTTTCTTTGCCTTTGAGATTGAATCCGAAGTAATGGAAAGTAGGCCTATTTGGGGAAAGGGTCTGACTCTGCTACCAGTGAGACTATTGTGCAGTGAGAAAAAGGGAATTAGACCAACCAGTAATTCTGTTTCCTGTAGCCCCTCAGGACAGCACCATGGAGGACGTCCTTCCTTGCCCTATAGTGGGACAGGATCAGAGAGAGGTTAAAAGGCCCCTCCCACCTCCACCCTCCAGTGTTTTTTCAAAGTACCACCGAGGATGGATGGAAATGGTCTAAACACGCCCTTACAAACGCGTATGTAAGACCCTTTAGCGGCTCCATCCCAATCTCGAGCCACGATGACCTTATGGATGAACAATCTGCCGATCGATCCCATGCAGGCCTAAAGACAAACATAAGGGAGGGAACTAAGGGTGCTGTCCTGAGGGACTACAGGAAACAGAATTACCGGTTGGTCTAATTCCCTTTTTCCCTTACGTCCCTCCGGACACCACCATGGAGAATACCAAAGCAAAGGTCTCAGGGTGGGTACAGAAGCCCCCAGATCAAAGTTCTAGGTAAGAACCAGGCTAGATCTAGAAATTATCTATAAGATGAGAATATAGATATCGAAAGGGATCTACAAAGGTGATCACCGTAGTGAGTGTCTGATATATGTCTATAATGGCCAATTTCAGTATGAATGTGGCAAACAAGATTTGCAGTGGAACAACCTGTTGCACCCCAATACCACTAATGAACCGCAGTGAATTACAGTTATTGTGATAGATACTTATGAACACCGCATTCACCGAATAGATTTAAAACCTTATTGCCAAGCAAAAGGTATGGTGATAACCACAGCCATAATACAAAGAGGACTGTACAGACCATTAATTCGCTGTATGTGCTATAACACAGGATAGTTCCTTCGTCGGTCCTCCTGGGCTCGGCTTAAACCTTGCCTGGAGACCACCTTACCATACTACAAGGAAACCTGCAGGCCGGAGACCCTGCTCCGCTGGAAGATCAGAGCAATTACAGTACATGGAAAATAGCGGAGCATTGAGACGTATGTACCTTACTCATCCAGGAGATCATGTGTATTCTGAATCCTTTACGTGTCTAAACCTCAAGAAAGGGTTCGATATTATTTAAGACTAAGGAAATACTCCATCTGGCAGGTAACCTCTCCTGCCACTACCAACATTGGCTTTTCATTAGAAGCATTGAAAGGGAAATGTGGATCCTCACCCCTGTTTTACTGATGTTAGACACAGGGAGTCTGGACTTTGGAACTGAGGAGAGTAAGTGTGTGTGTGCTTCTATACAAGTCATTAGCCCAGACACTGTAAATGTGTCAACTTATTTATATGTTATATCCTAAAAGGCAATCTTCTTAGAGATATTTATACCCCTGACTGCTATGGTGGGAGGAACCACACTCTAACTAGAGGGAGGTAGGTTTCCTCCCATCGCATGTCACGTCTCCGTCAGATTTGGGGCCTGCTGTTCCGGTCGCAGCCACTAGGAGGCGCCGGGCCGCCACTTCGCCGTCAGACTCGGGGACGGCTGTTCCTGCCTCGGCCACTGGGAGGCGCCGTGGTTCTATTACGTCGCCGTCAGACTCAGGGCCTATGATCCCAGCTTTAGCCACTAGGAGGCGCCGGTCTGTCACGTCACCGTTGGACTCAAGGCCTGCTGTTCCGGTCACGGCCACTAGGAGGCGCCAGACCGCCACTTCACTGTCAGATTCGGGGACGGCTGTTCCTGCCTCGGCCACTGGGAGGCGCCGTGGTCCGCCCGTGAGTTATGGTGGTGACAGAGAAGTGGCTCCTGCGCAGGCATCTGGTGGGCGCAGGCTCCGCCCCTCTGTCAGTCATCAGGGGGTTACTGCAACTCCATCTGGCCTGGTCTTGGGGGCGGCCCTAATGACATCACCAGTCCAGGAACCTGTGAGGGATGACCTGATCCCTCAAATACCTTGGGACTGGTCTTGCAAGCCGCTGGATATATTCTTGGTTCCCCTGTGTGTTACTTAGTGATTGATTTCTGTTTGACTCTGACCTCAGCCTGGATTTCTGACCCCTCTTTTGCCTGACGATTCTGTACTTCTGCTACTCTCCTGTTTTGTGACCTTGGCCTGGATATTCTGACTCTGCTACTTCCTAACGATTCTGTACCTCTGCCGCCCTCCTGGTTTTTGACTCTGACCTTGGCCTGAAATTGACTCTGCTATTGCCTGCCGTTTTTGTACTTCACTCTGACGACCGTCCTGCTCTGGCCGCTGCTCCTATTCAGACAGTACCTCCTGGGCTCTGTTGTAAATCCAGATCCCTGTATAGGGGTAAAGGGTATCAGTGTTTCTCGGGGTGTTGCCTGGCTGCAGCCCAGAACCGCAGACGGACGTTACATTATATCCGGCCATAAAATTAACTGCTTCTTGTGTATATACCCAACATATACAAAAGCAGTCTCCCTGAACTTTTTTTTTTTTTTTTCTTCTTCTGACTGAGCTGATTTTTGGCCTGAACACCTGTTGCAGTGCACAGCCTGGAAGATCTCTCTCATTTTCTTGGACAACTATGCGGCAGTCTGGAGTCTTCAGGGAGAGAGCTGCACCTCAGAGATCCATGCTCCTGGCACGTCGACCTCTGGGCAACTACTCTGGCTATGGTTGCCCAGAGGTTCAGGTATTGCCCGCAGATGCGGCTAAAGTTTTATTACCCATTTCAGTTTCATGTGGTCAGAAATCGCTGTGTTTAAACGCGTATGTGGATAGTGGTTCTGAAGGAAATTTTATGGATTCCTTGACTGCTAGGAATTTGGGTGTAACTCTACTAAAACTTAATGCCCCTATTAAAACCACGGCTATTAATGGCACGTCCATTATTCAGGAGGGGGTTAAGTTTGTTACTGCCAAGGTTGCCATGTCTGTGGGAGCCTTACACACTGAGCTGGTGTCATTTTTTGTGATGGACAATTTAACCTCTGCAGTTATTCTGGGTATGCCATGGCTACGCCAGCACAATCCTGTCATCGACTGGCACTTGGGTGACGTTGTACGCTGGAGCCCACAGTGTCAGAAAAATTGCATATCCTTGGCAGTAAACCAAGTTAAGGTTAAAACCCCCCGCATACCGTTTGCTTTCAGAGATTTTGAGGATGTCTTTTCTATTGTAGAATCTGAAAAGCTACCCCCTCACAGAGAGTATGATTGCCCTATTGATCTGATTCCGGATGCCCGTCTCCCTAAGGGAAGAATATTTAATCTCTCTGGCCCAGAACGTCAGGCCATGAATGACTATATTGCAGATAGCCTAAGAAAAGGGTTTATCAGACCGTCCATTTCTCCAGTTGGGGCTGGGTTCTTCTTTGTGGAGAAGAAAGATGGTGGTCTCAGACCCTGCATTGATTATCGGGAGTTGAATGCAATCACTATAAAAAACCAGTATCCGCTTCCACTCATCCCTGATCTTTTTAATCAGCTAACAGGAGCCCGTTGGTTTACTAAACTTGACCTCCGGGGGGCATACAATCTAGTCCGCATAAGAGACGGGGATGAGTGGAAAACGGCCTTCAATACACCCCTTGGCCATTTTGAGTACCTGGTTATGCCGTTCGGACTCAGCAACGCACCTGCCGTATTTCAGCACTTTGTTAACGATATTTTTAGAGACATTTGTGGGGTGTATGTCGTGGTGTATTTAGATGACATTCTGATTTACTCTGCTGACCCAGTGACACACTCTCAACACGTCTGTTCTGTGCTACAAAGACTACGTGAACACTCCTTGTTTGCTAAACTGGAGAAATGTGTATTTTTTGCTGAGGAGGTACAGTTTTTAGGATACATGGTTTCAGGTAAAGGCTTCCGCATGGATCCTGCCAAGGTCCAGCCTATTAAGGCTTGGGTGCAACCAAAATCGCTGAAAGCGCTGCAGCGATTTTTGGGGTTCGCTAATTATTACCGCAAGTTTATTAGAGGTTTCTCAGAGATTGCCAAGCCACTCACGGATCTGACCCGGAAAGGGGCGGACGTGGCCAACTGGAATCCTGAGGCAATTCAGGCGTTTTCTACGTTAAAAGAGAGTTTTGTGGCCAACCCAGTTTTGGTTCAGCCGGATCTGGACCGTCCATTTATTGTGGAGGTGGATGCCTCTGAAATCGGAGTGGGAGCAGTGCTATCACAAGGCACTACATCCCTCACTCAGCTTCGTCCATGTGCGTTTTTTTCCCGCAAATTCTCTCCCACGGAGAAAAACTATGATATTGGGAATCGGGAACTATTGGCAATTAAATGGGCCTTCGAGGAATGGCGTCACTTCCTCGAGGGCGCCAAACACAAGATCACGGTAATTACCGATCATAAGAATCTGACATACCTAGAATCAGCAAAAAGGTTAAATCCTAGACAAGCAAGGTGGGCATTGTTTTTCTCTAGGTTTAATTTTATAATCACCTTCCGCCCTGGTACAAAAAATGTGAGGGCCGATGCCCTCTCTCGCAGTTTCTGCCCCTCACAAGCCGAGGACTGTGAACCAGTTCCGATATTGGCCACTGGGATCATTGTCTCCGCAGTGTCATTGGACCTTCTGGAGGAGATCCGTAAATCCCCAGAACAAGCCCCTGACACTACGCCACCCAACAAATTGTTCGTTCCACCTGCGTTTCGCCTACAAGTGCTTAGAGAATCACATGACTCTGTCTTGGCAGGCCATCCTGGTCTCAATAATACCGCCAGATTGATAACTAGGAATTTTTGGTGGCCGACGGTGGTTAAGGACTGCAAAGAATATGTCTTAGCATGTGAGGTCTGTGCCCGCGCCAAGTCCTCCCATACTCGCCCTGCCGGCTGGCTCCAGTCCTTGCCCACCCCCGAGAGTCCATGGACCCACATCTCCATGGACTTCATTACGGACCTACCGTCCTCAGATGGAAAGACGTGTATCTGGGTGGTGGTGGACAGGTTCAGTAAACAATGTCATTTTGTCCCCCTGTCGGGGTTACCTAACTCGGAAACGTTGAGTAAACTGTTTATTGTACATGTGGTACGTTTACACGGTGCCCCGGTCAATATTGTGTCTGACAGGGGTACCCAATTCGTGTCAAAGTTCTGGAGGGCGTTCTGTAAACGCATTGGTATTGAGCTATCTTTTTCCTCGGCTTACCACCCTGAAACCAATGGGCAAACCGAACGTGTCAACCAGGCTCTGGAGCAATACCTTCGTTGCTACATCTCAGAACACCAGTCCGATTGGGCAGAACATCTGCCACTAGCCGAGTTTGCCCTAAACAATCAGTATCAGGACTCCATTAAGTCTACCCCCTTTTTCTGCAACCACGGGCTGCATCCGCGCTTTGGCTCATTCTCGGCCTGAATGTCGGAGCTTCCTGGGGTAGAGAAAAATATACATCGTTTAAAAACCATTTGGTCTGAGGTAAACTCTAACTTGAAAGGGGCCCGGGTTAGACAGACCTCGGCAGCGAACAAACGGCGATCCAAAGGACCGCACCTGGGAGTTGGAGACAAGGTTTGGCTCTCCACCAAAAACATCAAGCTTAAAGTACCGTCTGCCAAACTGGGTCCCAGATTTATTGGTCCATACGAGATTATAGAGGTGATTAACCCGGTGGCCTTCCGTTTAAAACTCCCTCAGTCTTTCAAATTTCCCAATGTCTTCCACAAGTCTCTCCTCAAGTTGTATCGCTCCCCAATTCACCCTGTCCCGTCCCCTCCTCCTCCCATTTCGGTCGGAGGGTCCTTGGAGTATGAAGTCCAGGGTGTCCTTGACTCCCGCCTTGTAAGAGGGTCCGTACAGTATCTGGTACACTGGAGGGGCTACGGCCCGGAGGAGAGGTCCTGGGTCCCTGCGCGGGACATCCATGCAAAAGCACTAATTAGAAGGTTTCACCTCCTCCACCCTGACAAACCAGGTTTTGAGGGTCCGGAGGCCCCTCTTGGAAGGGGGGGTACTGTCACGTCTCCGTCAGATTTGGGGCCTGCTGTTCCGGTCGCAGCCACTAGGAGGCGCCGGGCCGCCACTTCGCCGTCAGACTCGGGGACGGCTGTTCCTGCCTCGGCCACTGGGAGGCGCCGTGGTTCTATTACGTCGCCGTCAGACTCAGGGCCTATGATCCCAGCTTTAGCCACTAGGAGGCGCCGGTCTGTCACGTCACCGTTGGACTCAAGGCCTGCTGTTCCGGTCACGGCCACTAGGAGGCGCCAGACCGCCACTTCACTGTCAGATTCGGGGACGGCTGTTCCTGCCTCGGCCACTGGGAGGCGCCGTGGTCCGCCCGTGAGTTATGGTGGTGACAGAGAAGTGGCTCCTGCGCAGGCATCTGGTGGGCGCAGGCTCCGCCCCTCTGTCAGTCATCAGGGGGTTACTGCAACTCCATCTGGCCTGGTCTTGGGGGCGGCCCTAATGACATCACCAGTCCAGGAACCTGTGAGGGATGACCTGATCCCTCAAATACCTTGGGACTGGTCTTGCAAGCCGCCGGATATATTCTTGGTTCCCCTGTGTGTTACTTAGTGATTGATTTCTGTTTGACTCTGACCTCAGCCTGGATTTCTGACCCCTCTTTTGCCTGACGATTCTGTACTTCTGCTACTCTCCTGTTTTGTGACCTTGGCCTGGATATTCTGACTCTGCTACTTCCTAACGATTCTGTACCTCTGCCGCCCTCCTGGTTTTTGACTCTGACCTTGGCCTGAAATTGACTCTGCTATTGCCTGCCGTTTTTGTACTTCACTCTGACGACCGTCCTGCTCTGGCCGCTGCTCCTATTCAGACAGTACCTCCTGGGCTCTGTTGTAAATCCAGATCCCTGTATAGGGGTAAAGGGTATCAGTGTTTCTCGGGGTGTTGCCTGGCTGCAGCCCAGAACCGCAGACGGACGTTACATCGCAGAGGGGATTGACTACTGCGAGGCAGATGGACTATGGGTTCTCGACTGCAAGAGTCATGGATACAGCTTCTTTAACTTAGGAGCCCTGACTCCCGTAAGAGCAGCGAGTATGGGATCCTCTGCCCCCTGACGCAGAGCTGCTGAATCGCCATCAGGTACAAAAAGTAGTGATGCCACCCCTGGTAAACATAATACAATGGATTTATGGGACAAGAATCTGTCTACCGGGTGTCTATCAAGGAAACTAGTCCGACTGCTCTATGTGGAGTCGGGAAGAATTGTTTTCTCCCACCTTATGGGATTTTCTGCACCCAGAATATGTCCACTTAAAGGATGAACCCCAGAGACGTATGTCTCCCTTTAAAAGCTAACTATGAGAGGGACCTGCCTTTAGCCCTCAAGACAGTAACTCACTTGAGAGTTCTGTTCCAAATAGAAGAAATGCTAAGTTACTAGGCCAATTCAAGCATAACTGTTCGTCTGGCTAAGTCCAGTTGCCAAGAATGAAGCAACAGAAACTGGATCTGGGCCCGAAACACAAAGACCAGAGTTGGGGCCTGAGACAAAATGTGAAGTGGTAGGCCGACTATACAAGGTGTGGCCCACAAAAATGCCCAAGTCAGAAGGTCTAAGCCAGAGGCACAAAGCCACAGCACCCGAGGTACTATGAAGCACAGAGGTATTAGGACCCATAAATGACCCCCTGAGGCGCAGGGGTACCAAAGCCTTATGACACCATATGATGCACAGAAGACTTATGCTGTACAGAAGCGCCATGACGCAATATGATGTGCCAAGACACTATGGGGCGCTATGAAGCAATATGATGCATAGAGCCACTATGAAGGCTTATGATGAAATATGATGCACCAAGGGACTATGAAGCTATATGATGCAGTATGACACACAGACAATATAGAGCTCTATGATGCAGCACAAAGGCACTATGAAGCCACATAGTTGAATACGCTGCATAGAGGCCCCATGATGCCGCATGGTGAACAGAGGCACTATGCAGCCGCATGATGCAGTCTGATGCACAAGGGAACTATGAAGCCACATGATGTACAAAGGCACTATGAAGCCATATGATGATGTATGATGTACCAAAGTACTATGACGCCATATGATGCACAGAGGTACCATGAAACACAATGATGCAACCTGAAGCACAATGATGCGACATGAAGCGCAATGATGCAATATGAGGCGCAATGATGCAATGAGGCACAATGATGCAATATGAAGCACAGTGATGCAATATGAAGCACAATGATGCAATATGAAGCACAATGATGCAATATGAAGCACAATGATGCGATATGATGCAATATGAAGCACAATAATGCAATATGAGGCACAATGATGCAATATGATGCACAATGATGCAATATGATGCAATATGATGCACAATGAAGCACAGTGATGCAATATGATGCACAATGATGCACAATGATGCAATATGAAGCACAGTGATGCAATATGAAGCACAATGATGCAATATGAAACACAATGATGCAATATGATGCACAATGATGCCAAATGGTGCAGTATGATGCACAGCGGCCGTATGATGCACAGCGGCAGCATCGTGCGCAGCGGCCAAATATCGTGCGCAGCGGCCATATATCGTGCGCAGCGGCCATATATCGTGCGCAGCGGCCGTATATCGTGCACAGCGGCCGTATATCGTGCACAGCGGCCGTATATCGTGCACAGCGGCCATATATCGTGCATAGCGGCAATATATCGTGCACAGCGGCAATATATCGTGCACAGCGGCCATATATCGTACACAGCGGCCATATATCGTGCACGGCAATATGATGATCAGCGATACGATGTTCAGCGGCGATACGATGCACAGAGACAAAACGATGCCCCTATGATGTAATATGATGCACAGACTACGGCCCTGCTTGAAGGTGCCAAACAAGAGGCCAGGTCCCCAGCTACCTCCAAGAGAGCAATCAGAGATCCGGATAAACCTCCGCTCTGAATAGTATATCTCAATTGTCAGACCAGCTCCACCTCAAGGAGCTAATTAATGAGACTCAGGTGGAGAGCAGTCTCCCTGGAGACCATGTGCTGCATTCCACCATGTGTCACATGAGGCTCTAGGCCCAGCTTTGGCACCAAGGCATGAGGCTAGAATCAACCCAGAGGCCAGGCCCTGAACACAACATTCCAGCGTGCACTCAACTGTGCTGGCTCCACACCTGCTAGAAAGACAGGGGGAGCTGGTAATGCCGAGCCTACCATGGAGGGAAGTGGCGTTCGGTCAGGAATGTTGTATTACTGCCAGTGATTTCCTTTCCTGTGCCCCACGAGATCCAAGAAACTAGGCTGTTGCCTGTCTCGTTCTGCACTTCCGCGTTCTGCCGTGGAACACACGCCGACCTTATGCTGACGTTGCCGGAGGCGCGACAGCCTTCTCCACCGCATGTTTTCCGGAATTAGCAATGTTTTGCCGGCCGGCATCCGAGCCGAGAGCCTTCCACCGAGAGGAGCGGCTCAACCCAGGAGCACGTCCGCTCGACTGGTCTCTGGGGCAGAGGGACTCCCCACTGGGGAGTGTCGGCCCTGGGCCCCTTGACAGGGGGAAGGATTGGACGCGCCGCACGATCCCCCTGAGCCCATCATGCATGCAGGCTGGCTGAGGAACTTCTCCAAGAGGTGTCAGCCACGGTCCACTTGACAGGGGGTAAGAGAGGGCTGAGACCCCCAATCCCGTCTGGTACAGTGAATGACGGCTGAGGGACCTCTCCCAGAGAGGAATCAGCCACAGACCGCCTGCCAGGGGAATGGAAAGCCATAAACGTCCACAGGCTATCTTCGCTCTAAAAGCAACCTCTCGTACAACCGTCCCCTGCCGGGACAGGAAAAACACTGGAGGGTGGAGGTGGGAGGGGCCTTTTAACCTCTCTCTGATCCTGTCCCACTATAGGGCAAGGAAGGACGTCCTCCATGGTGCTGTCCGGAGGGACGTAAGGGAAAATTGAATTCCATTACCCACAAACCAATGTGCATTCCCACCATATTGGTAACATGGACCTGACTGCACCGCCACACCGCCAGCACCAATCCGACACAGAGGGGAAGATCCTATGTAGCATAGTGGGACAATGGTACCACCAGTCTTGTAGTTTTTCTACTGAGTACAAGTGATAGATAATTTGTTGGAGACTATGAATGGTATTTGCCAATCCTCTGAAAATTAACTACCCAATTCCTTCTCTCAAGCCTCAGTAAAGGGTAGAGGCTCATTACAGTTGTCTCTTTAAAAATAATAATTTTCTTTCTATAGCACCAACATATTCCACATAGACCTTTTTGCATTGCTTTGAGTATACAAGACAGAAGTTTAATACAAGCACCTACTTGAGTGATTGAGGTTTTAATTGGAGTAGGTTCATCCTTTATATTAGTCAGAGATACATGAGAATTTATAAATGACCTGAGCTGGACATAAGCCAGCCAGGATAGATATCTACCTGGACAAGAGTCAATTTCTGTAAAGGAAGGAAAAGAACCCGATCCCATGAGAGCGTGTCTCAATCTGACCCCAGCGGATCTGTCCCAGATTAGAAACGAGTCTGCACCTGAATTAGGAGGGATATCTTGGTGGTCAAATAAGGGACACAACCTATATGATATACATGTTGAGTTTAATACTTGCTCCCATGTTTGCAAAAAGTGTTGCGTGAGTATTGGTGTATTGGCAATTGTTTAGTTTGTACTTGTATTTTGTTGCTCCAAGGTAGAGATGTGAGTGTCCAGGGAGAGAGGGCCCCTTCCAGTTTCATCCACTGCTTATGTTCCACAAACCTGAACCAGTTCACTGCTCTCATAACAATCGCAGGACTGATGGTATTTTTAGATCGGTCAGACTAGTACCCCCTTTATTCTTGGGGCGACATAATATTTTAAAACATTTCCTAGGCCTCAACGTCATCCAACCTTCTAATAACCTTATTGAGACGGGAGAGAAAGGGCTGGACAGGAACCGTCTGAAATATATAAAGAAGTTTTGGCAAGATGTCCATTTTGATTGCAGGAGCCTCTCATCTAGCCAAATCAGTTCTCATACACTGCACTGAGGAGGGCCAGTACACCAAAAGACTCTGAAAATTGATATTCTGATTTTTCTCTTATCGTAAGTCACAAAGGATTGCTGCTTCCAACAGGTGGCCCTATAGAGTTCAAGTCCTCTTCCTCTCTGAAAAGGCTATTTGCATTTTGATCACATTTATATGACCAAACCAGGACAAGGGGTTCAAGTCATAATTCATTAGATTTTGAATAGTTTGATCAAGGATGGTGATATAGAGTATACGATACAGATCATCAAAGTTCCCCGGGATTTGTGCACCCAGGTACTTAATTGCATCTGAGAAACTAGGTCTGAGCTGAAAAAGTAAATTAATGTGTATGCAAAATGTAAATGCATATAAACCCATGACCTTTACACAGAAAAAACAAAAAACAAATATCCTAAAATAAAAAAGTAAAAAATAAATTGCAAAAATTGCATGAAGGTAGTAATAACAATAAGGGTATTTAGTAAACATAATTTTGATCAAAAGAATGTACAAGCCATCCCGCCACGTCAAGGCAACCCTTGTGGTCATGTGTTTATATGCATTTACATTTTGCATACACATTAATTTACTTTTTCAGCTCAGACCTAGTTTCTCATTTCGTTCAATGTGCATCCTGGGCATATAAGGGTGTGACCGCCCTGTGTCTGAGCTGGGAAATCCATCCTGTCTAGCCTATGCTTTTACTGGTGGTTCGGTCCCTCGGTCCTTGTTCACATTTATCAATCAATCAAATTTATTATCGCCAAGTACATATTACATATATACAAGGAATTATTTGTGGCAAAGAGGCAACATAATATATAACAACAGATACAACAAGTAACATCTAACAAGACAGATACAGTATATAGTCTACACATGACGATTTAATTGTTGAACAGAGAGTGGATAGAAGCTGTTCATATGGCGGTTGGTGCTGCATTTGGGGACTCTGAAGCGACGTCCTGAAGGGAGTAGTTGGAATGAGGAGTGTCCCGGGTGAGAGGGATCGGATAAAATTTTCAATGCATGGGATCGAATACTCTTATCATAAAGATCCTGGATTTTAGGCAGGGGGGAACCTATAATTCTCTCTGCTGTTCTGAAAGTCCTTTGTGTCATGCGCAGTGGCTCCCCCTTACCAGACTATCAGAGAGGAACAAATCACAGATCTGATGACAGCATTAAAGAATAAGATCAGCAGATTCTTAGACAAACCATATCTTTGCAGCTGACGCAGGAAGAACATCCTCTGTTGTGCTTTTCTTATAACAGCATCCACGTTTTTCCCCCATTTAAGATCATGAGAGATGATAACCCCAAGGAATTTGGTCTCTGTGACCCTAAGAACTACTTCGTCATGGATGTAGATTGGAAGTATCTCATGTTGATCTTTCCTAAAATCCACAACCATCTCAGCAGTTTTTTTAGTGTTGAGTACAAGATTATTGGCTTTACACCAGTCACATATTCTTTTCACCTCACTCCGATACAAGTCTTCAGCATTTCCCCTGATGTGACCAATCAGTGTCATATCATCAGCAAATTTCAAGATTTTTACTGAGTCTGCTGAAGAGTTGCAATCATTCGTATAGAGAGAAAACAGTAACGGGGACAAAACACACCCCTGAGGTGCCCCGATGTTTGTGACCAAGGTGTCCGAAGTGAATGGTCCAACTTTTACACTCTGTGTCCTGGCTGTCAGGAAGTTATAAATCCACAAGCATAAGTTGAGAGGGACTCCAAGAGCTACCATTTTCTTATGAAGTAAATTCGGATCAATGGTATTGAACGCTGAGCTAAAGTCCATGAAAAGAATCCGGACATATGAGTGCAATTCATCTGTATGATCTAAAATGTACTTCAGTGCCAAATTGACGGTGTCGTTTGCCGAACGATTTTCCTTATAGGCAAACTGAAGCGGGTCCCATAGCTTCTGCAGGAATTTTATCAGGTGGGACATCATAATTCTTTCGAAGACTTTCATAGCTACAGATGTGAGTGCTACTGGTCTATAGTCGTTCAACTCAGAGGATCCCACTTTCTTGGGGACAGGGATAAGTGTGGAATTTTTCCAACACTGAGGTACAACGCACTCTTTCAGTGACACATTGTATATATTTGTCAGTATAGGGGCAAGCTGGGTAGCACATACTTTCAGACACATTGGAGATACACCATCAGGGCCAGGTGCCTTTTTGACCTTAAGTCCCTTCAGGATGCGTATCACCTCTGCCTCGGAGATCACTACTTGGGTGTTGCACAATGAATGATCTTTATATGAACAGACTGAGGAGCTTAGAGATGAATAACCACTGTGTGTAGAGCTTGCCTCAAATCTGCAGTAGAATTCATTTAACTCTGCTGCCAGACTTCTGCTGGGGTTCACTATAGTGGGGTGGCTTTTATAATTGGTGACCTCTCTTAATCCTCTCCATGCAGATCTAGTATCTTTTGATGAGAACCTTTCCTCCAGAATCTTTGCATACTCCTGTTTGGCTAACTTGATCTCTTTAGATAGATAGCGAGTTCCCAAGTTTCTTGAATTCAGTAATATCGCCTGCTTTATAAGCCTCCTCTTTTCTCTTACGGATCAACCTGACTTTATTTGTAAACCACGGCTTGTTGTTTCCCCGAAAGTGGACAGATTTGGATGGAATAAACGTGTCTTCACAAAAACGGATATATGAGGACACTGCATCAACCCATTCATCCAGACCCGAGCATGTTTCCTGGAATACCTCCCAGTCCGTGCATTCAAAGCATGCTTGTAGTTGCAATTTTGCCTCCTCAGACCATGTCTTCTATGTATAAACTGTAGGTTTGGATGTTTTCAACCTTTGCCTGTAGGCTGGAATTAAATGAATTAGACAATGATCTGAAAAGCCCACTGCTGCTCTCCTCACTGCCCTGTAGGCCCCTTTTATGACTGTATAGCAGTGATCAAGCGTATTGTTCTCTCTCGTGAAGCAGTTTATATGTTGAGTAAATTTGGGGAGATCCAGGTTGAGTTTTCCTTTGTTAAAGTCCCCCATTACGATCACAAATGCTTCTGGAGATCCTTTCTCCCATTCTGATATTTTGCAAGCTAATTCACCAATAGTAGCTTTAACAGATGCTTGAGGGGGAATATATACTGCAACCAGAACCATAGATGAAAACTCTCTTGGAGAGTAAACTGGTCTACAATTGAGTGCAAGGTACTCTAGATCTGGAGAGCAACCTTTTCCCAGTATGTTAACATCACAGCACCAGCTAGTGTTGATGTAGAGACATACCCCACCCCCCCTTTGTTTACCTGAAGCTACACAATCATGGTCAGCTCTGTAGATAACAAAACCAGGTAGAGCCAGACTACAATCAGGGATGGTCTCATTCAACCAGGTCTCAGTAAAACAAAGATCATCTGAATTGGCCATATCAGATCTCATGTTACAAAGTAAGCTCAGATCCTCCATTTTGTTAGATAAGGAACGGACATTAGCCAAGTGGAGGGAAGGAAGAGCTGTTCTGAACCCTCTCCTCCGAAGGCGTGCCAGGACGCCTCCTCTCCTACCTCTCTTGCAGTACACCGCCACAGGTTTCACAGAAGTAATGGATTTTATGTACTCAATTGTTGAATTAGCAATCATGCTCCAAGAAGATGAGAAATTGCGGATGATTCCAGAATAATAAATCGTCCCTTGAAATCATAAGAGTAGGTTTACAGAGTGCAGTGGCAATGATTACACTCAGCTTGTAGCTATAAAGACTGAACAGTCACAGCTTAGCAGAGTTAAATGTACAACTTTCCATAAAGGGTGCTCCCAGCACTGCTGTGCTGGGGGGGAGGGCATGGGTGCAACAAGACAGGGACATCAGGGGACACGCCAACAGTCAATTATGTCATTTGACAAGTGGAAAGGTTTTAAATACAAGAGTTAGGACTGTCCCACAAGGGTTGCCTTGATGTGGCGGGATGGCTTGTACATTCTTTTGATCAAAATAATGCTTACTAGATACCCTTATTATTATTACTACCTTCATGCAATTTTTGCAATTTATTTTTTACATTTTTATTTTAGGATATTTGTTTTTTGTTTTTGGTTTCCACTTAATTGCGTCTGTCTGCCACTTAAAGGGAAAGTTAGGACTCATTAAATATATTGTTAGGGAATTAGGACTATGTTAGGGAATTGCCTATAACGCACCTAGTGTATTTCCTACATTAGAAATGTTCAGGGCCTAAAAATTTGAAACCGATTTTATTTCTGTAACCAAAATTGTGTAACTTTCTAACAGTTTCTTTTTATTTCAGTGAAGGAAATTTGACAACAAAACAAATAATTTTTCTTCAAAGACCTGTAATGTCACATCCATCTCAACCATCTATGCCATCATCTGAGGTAATTAAACCTTTACAAGATGTTATATTACTGTAAACTATTCAAAAAGATTTCTATAAAAATATATTTTTATCGAAAACTTCAATAATATGACAGGTTTCATCTTTACTGAATATACAAAGAAAACCTGAATTTTAAAATAAAAACATTATTTTATGCTTCAAACTCGTCTTGAAAATTCAATTTTGCTATTATAGTTCTGACCCCACCAGACCACCGACATACAGAAGTCCTTAAATGAGTTCCCCAAGAATGTGATAAAATGGTCAAAGCCAGTCCCAGTCACACGTCAGAACCGGTTGCAGAAGTTTGAAAAAACACAACTCCCACGAGCCTATGCCTCAACTGACGGAGAAACTGCACCATGAACATACTTCACTCTGTGATCTGAGGAGCACAGCTGTTATAGGAAAAGATATAAATCTTCTCCTCTATTGACTGCGCATATAAAAAAAAAGTGTGCTCAATGAGCTAAGGAGAATATTTATTTCTTTTCATGTCAAAGCACTTCTCTGGTACTTCACCAGTATGTGTGCTTATGATACAACTCTTATGTCATTGAGTCACAAGTCTTGAGAGCTGTGTTTTTGTTTAAAAAGCAGCAAATAAAGTCACACTCTGTAGTGCTATGGCATGAAAACATGAAATATAGGAAATATGAATTGCATTCCATTCCTGCTCTTGAAAATAGGAAAAATTGAGAATGCTTAGCGCATAAATTGGCCAATTCAAATGTACCCAGCAGCAAAGATAAGGTGATTCTTATAGCTGTGAACCTGTATATTGTAGATATTCTCCAAGGCTGAAGCCTGCATTAATTTAGATAGATAGGATCCTGTTATGATTAAGACTTCCAGAGGCTGATGGGTGGAGTGCCCAGTCAGAGAGCCTATGCATATGACAAAAGGCTGACCATCACTTCCAAACAGAAACCAGGTGTGTACAGGTGCAAACTAAGAGAAGCCATGTCCATATCTAACCAACAATTAAAATTGCCCATGAAATATATGGTTTATGAATTCCATTCCTGCTCCAGAGAACCAGAAAAATTGAGAATGCTTAACGCAAAAAATGGTCAATTCATGTGTACCTAGCAGACACGATAAGGCAATTCTCGCTTCTGGGAACCTACCTAATGTGGATTCTCTCCAAGGCTGCAGCATGCATTTATGTGTTTAGATAGGATCCTGCTATGATTAAAACCACCAGAGACTGATGGATGGAGTGCTCAATCAGAGAGCCTATGTATACAAATAGCAAAAGACTGACCTTCACTTCCAAACATGAATTGGTCAATTTATGCTTTAAGCATTCTCAGTTTTTCCTATCTTCCTATGTCCAACCCCACCAGCTTGGCCTTGGGAAAGGGAAAGGGAACCGGCATGGATATACATCCATAATAGGAAACAGAACTACAGAAGTTGTGCCTGCTTTGACAGATTGAATACCGGTCCACCAAACACTTGGTGGGATTTGATCAAGGAATTGGTCCATTGGGATGCCCATAATGTCCTGGAGGATGACAAAAATTCTGCTGAAGTTGACCCAGAGGAATTAAACTGCTTGCCAGAGCAAGGATCCAGCAGTCTCCAGGACTAATTAAGAAGGGGGATGAATGTGACGACACAGAGTTTATTCTTAATTATGCCAGACGTATTGTTCAGTAGGTGAATGGACATAAGCCATTGTTCATACAGTAGTGTTCAAAATAATAAAAGTGTTCAAAAACATGAGTTAATCACAGAATTCTTATACTAATTTTTATTTCCAGCATTGTGAACATTGCACACTGTTTTGTAATTCAAAACATGAAGAGAAATGTATATAATTTTTAACTACTTTACAGAAAATAAAAATTAACATTGGGCTGTTCTAAAAAAAAAAAATATATATATATATAGCACTTCCTGCATTTGTCTTTACAAACTCACAATATGTACTATTTTTGTAGATTTTTATGAATCACTAACCTAATATTTAACTGTATACCCACAGTTTTTTAATACTGCGTCACATCTATGTTGCATAGAGTCATCCAACTTCTGGCACCTGTCAACTGTTATTCCAGCCCAGGATGCTTAGACTACATCTCACAATTTTGGGGCATTTGTTGGCTTTGTCTCAGAAACAGCGTTTTTAATGTTATCCCACATGTGTCCTATCGGGGACTGGGTTGGCCACTGCATCATAACCTTAATTTTGTTGGACTGGTACCAAGATTTTACTCATTTACTGGTGTGTTTAGGATCGTTGTCTTATTGAAACACCCATTTCAAGGGCTTATCCTCTTCAGCGTAAGGCAACGTGACCTCTTCAAGTATTTTAATATATGCAAACTGGTCCATGATCCCTGGTAGGCGGTAAATAGGTCCGGCACCAAAGTAGAAACATGCCCATATCATGATGCTTGCGCCACCATGCTTCGCTGTCTTCAGCGTGCACTGTGGCTTGAATGCAGAGTTTGGGGGTCATCTGACGAACTGTCTGTGGCACTTGGACCCAAAAAGAAAAATTTTACTTTCATCAGTCCACAAAGGTGGTTCTCCATTGCCTATTCACACTAGCTTAGATGTGCTGGTCCTTCTTTTTGTCAATTTGTTAATGTCATACTTTTCTTCAAAAAAAAAAAAAAAGTGTTCTGAAAGCCTCTTTTAACAGTGGGACTTTGCGGGGACTTCTTGCTAAAAGATTAGCTTCACACAGGCGTCTTCTAACTGTCACAGTACTCACAGGTTACTTGAGACTATCTGTGATCATCCTGAAGCTGATCAGTGGCTGAGCTTTTGCCATTCTGGTTATTCTTCCTTCCATTCGAATGGTAGTCTTCCGTTTTCTTCAACGTCTCTGTGGCTTGACTTTCCATTTTAAAGCATTAAAGATTATTTTAGCTGAACAGCTGATCATTGTCTGCACTTCTTTGTAAGTTTTACCCTCTCCAATAAACATTTTAATCAAAGTACGATGTTCTTCTGAACAATGTCTTCAACAATCCATATTTCTCAGGCTTTCAAGGAGAAATGCATGTACAACATGTCCTGGCTTCACCATTAAATAAGAGCCATCTGATTCATACCTGTTTCTTCACAGAATGATTGACATCACTAATTGAACTCCATACTGCTATTATTTTGAACACACTGGCTTTCATTTAATTATTCTAATACAGACTCAAAAACATGTGGATCATGAATGCTGAGTCTGGTGGTTTTCTTAGAATCTATTGCACCAACTGGTAAATTGTTTGACATGTGGTAATAGAATTTATACCAAAAACAGTGATTAATCTGGTTAGACATATTGGACTGCTATTACTTTGAACACTTCTGTATAAGCCTGTATGTTGACTCATGTTGTATGTTAATCTGTGGAATGCCTGCTGATTAGGTGTTGTAACAGACCCATGCATAGTCTACAAACCTTGAAGGACAAATATGCAGGTTAATTGAACAATAGATGTTTGTCATTTGTTGAACGCCTGCTGATTACATATTGTATCAGCCCTTACATTTTTCTAGTCTACAGAATTTAGAGGACAAATATGCAGCTTAATTGAACAATAGAACAGTGAGGTATTACCTCCCCCATGTTTCCCCAATCCTATGGGATAATTCCCTGAATGACAGCTGTGGATATAAAAGGGAACAGTCATTTGCACCATCTTGTGCACTTGCCGGGACACTACTATATGTTGTTGACTGTTGGTAATCCAATAAAATATTACTGTAGTGTTACCCTCACACTGTGTTGTCTGAGAAGTAAAAGTTAATTAAATTCACCGCACACTCAAACAGACTTTATGCAAATAGGTGTTCATTTTATTACATGTGGGAGCCAAACAGGAATATAGCACACAGTGGAAGCGATATAAATAAAAGACGTTTCGGCTCAGCCTGAGCCTTTATCATATTATCGCTTATTCCAGTATTGGAGGTTTGTAAAGGGTGCAGAAGGAGAGGAGAATCTCTCAAGAAGAAATACCAAGATAAATGGCTAATGTGTGCTGAGAGAAGGAAGCGCTCCCGCTCCTCTCCTTCTGCACCCTTTACAAACCTCCAATATTGGAATAAGCGATAATATGATAAAGGCTCGGGCTGAGCCTAAACGTCTTTTATTTATATCGCTTCCACTGTGTGCTATATTATTGTTTGGCTCCCACACGTAATAAAATGAACACCTATTTGCATAAAGTCTGTTTGAGTGTGCGGTGAAATTAATTAACTTGTAATTAGGACCTACTGGTCCGTTGCACCTGCACCTCGTCTATATTTGACTAGAGTGCACGCTAACTACCCAGTTGTCTGAGAAGTATTCTGCCCACTTGGAAGGAGTACAAGCATTCAGTGGGATGAAAAGTGGCCTATGCGGTCTGTCTAAAGACAGCCAGGCCAGCGGATGAGAGCATCCACTGACCCTCGTGTCTCATCAGAAGACTTTGCAATGTGACAGAGCTAAAATCAGCTGCACTGCCTCTTCCCCAACACTGACTCATGCAGATTAGACTCGGAGATCATAGCTGTATAATTACATCTCACACACTGAGAAACCTGCTGTAAGCTACGGTGGGGGCATGTTGTTCTTTCCTTTGTTTGTTGCTGCCTGTTTATGATTGGTCAGCATGATACAAGGTGAAGAATTACACACCCCCAGTGAAAACTGTCTGATAACATCCACTTATTGAAGGGGCTTAAGGAAGGGGCTCACCTGAGTAGGTTGTATGCAGGCACAGCTCCTATGAACACCTGATATTAGCTGCTGCTGCCTCATGGCTAAAGCTTGAGGATAGTTGACCAGTTTGGACATCAGCACAATAGCAGGCTGCGCTGCTGTAATAAAGAATCCTTGGGACCAAGATGAGTTCAATGGTTTTTATTTCCACAATGTGTTTCAACGCTGGACTAGCGTCTTTTTCAAGTAAAAAAAATAATTGCATCATAATAAGTTAATAATAGCATCATTTTGCTTAAAAATATTGTTGCATTGCTAACACACTGTTTTATTAAAATGAGTAATTTGCAATATGCTAAAATAGTTCAAATGAGATGCACACAAAGAATTTTCTATGCATATTTAACTATTCAAAAAAAATTTTCAAAGCATTTTCAGCACATTTATATTCAAATTTGATTTTCAGAAAAAGATACAAAGACACTTGGTAAATGAGGAAAAAATGACTACATCCAGCCGAAGCATCGGACATCAACCTCCTGGAACACGTGTCGATAAGGGACACACACCAGATGAGCTATACCTATCCTCTTCTAAGCAGCACTGGAATAAAGAGAGTCACCAAGAATTTGGTAGTTTTCCTGGTTTTAATAGCAGTGATAGCATGCTCCGGGATCTGGATGATTCACAGTTTGATCAAGAAGAAGGTGTTACACAAGTTACTTGTATGTGACCAAGATTTCTCTTGTCAATCCTAACAATTCCTTTTCTAAATTTTTAATTAAAAATAAATGTTCTTACATTACATGTGTACATAGTAATTTACATTGAATAGATTTTCACAGTAACAAGTCTCAAGAAACATCTAGTTCTGGACTGCCGAGAGGCATTGTGACCGCCGGACAGCGCTATTCAAGTGATTATGGACTGTATTACGCCTATATAATATGGCATGGCACATAAAGTATACAACTGTACCAGTAAAGGAAACATTCAGACATTTATGTATTGTAAAATTCTAAGCTAAGTATGCATGTTGCATAGATAAACTGAAAAGAGCGGTCATGTTCAGGTGAATTTTGTGAATAAGTTTTACTTCTGCCCATTGACTATTGTACTCAGAATTTTTCAGATTTTCACTTTACAGGATCAGTTTCTAATCAGCAGCTTTTCCTGAGCTCGGCTCCAGGCTGGCCGAGTACTAGTCGCTAAGAGAGTCCCATACACCAGGCACACAGAAGAAATCATGCTCCATGAAGCACACGTATTCTCGGAGGCAGCAGCATGGAGGACATTATACAAGAGCAGTTGCACAGCGTTACTACTAGTCCGGCACTGGGGTGAGATAAAACACGTATTAGAAGCAGGCGATTCTCTGAATGTCTCTGCCTTTCTCTAGACACATTTCTGGGCAACAGCTATAACTTGATCCAGTAGGGAGCCAATAGAATCCAACTTAAAATCTGCACCCTGAAGAAGGATCTTACCAGTAAAATGAGAGTGACAGCTCAGTGCATGAGGCAGGGGAAGAGGAAAGGAGTCAGATAAGTGGCATTTTAAATTATTTATTAAATTCTTACCTCATATACTATTGATTTATAGGCAAAAAAAAACACAAAATGAGTTACACTTTAAAAGGGTTTAACAAAGCTGTTAAGCTGGGATCCCACACCAGGGAGCACAATCAGTTCTGAGAAAAAGGCTCTGCAGAGCAGCACTCAGCAGTCTCATAGACAATGAATGGAGCAGTAGTGTCAACTGCCATTAGGAAAGGGCTCTTCAAATCTACGCATTAGTGGTGGTCCCAATGATAGAGCCCCCAGAGATCTTTAAATGGTTTTCCTACGAATACAGTTAATTTTAATCAACATTTTATTCAATAGATTTTGAATCAGTTTCACAATTGGATGTGTTTAAAAAAAAGCTTCCTGTGCTGAGATAATCTTATAAATGTGCTCCTGCTGTGTACTGTGTAATGGCTGTGTCTGATCATGCAGAAATATGGACTGATCATACCACAGCTCCTGGGCAGGGGAGGAAGCAAAAGAGTATACACATTACAGTATGGGGTTCCAAATAATTCTTTCTTTGGGGTAAAACAATGCTTAAAACCAGGCAGGGAAATGCTTTATCCCACAAAAAGAATCAGTTGTGATCTCATGCTGTCCCGTCTGTATACTCTTATGTTTCTTCTCCTGCCCAGGAGCTGTGGTTTGATCAGACCATGTCCCTGTACGGTCAGACACGGCCATTACACAGTACACAGCAGGGGCACATTTATAAGATTATCTCAGCACAGGAAAAAAAATGTAATACATCCAATTGTGGAACTCTTGTTAGTGGGAAACCCTTTTAAGTTCTAACCCACCCCATAGGTCGGTAACTTACCAACTTTCTACAACAAACCCTTACAATGCTTGTTAATAAAGTGTTTTGCAAGACTGACATGTCAATACATTGCGATGACTATTAGATCTATTCACTGCAATGTGTTAGAAGGGCCAAATTGACTTAAGCTTCACATTTGCAACTTATGTTTTTACAATATATTTATAGCTAAAATTGCTTTGACAGTAAACACAATGTATTCATGCTGTATAAAAAGAGAGCTTCAAGTCCTCTGCGGATATTATCAAGCCAGTTGTGTTCAGTAAACCCTACTAAGTGGCTCCCCTTTGCATTAATCAACATCTGTACAGCTCCTCTAGTTCACTGTATTGTAGGGCACCATGCCTTCACTGTCCAGCCTGTGCACAGAGCATCAAGAGAGAGTGGCACAGAAGACAGAGAACGGCACACGTGCCAGGTAGCAGTGGCATAACATGGAGGGGCCCAGGGGAAGTTGCCCTAGGTGTAAAACTCTGTGGTGGAATAAAAACAGTGCAAATGAGCATCACCGGCTGGCACTCCACCTACTTGGATCAATGCAGCATTGAAGATGTACAGTGGGTATGGAAAGTATTCAGACCCCTTTACATTTTCACTCTTTGTTTTATTGCAGCCATTTGGTAAATTAAAAAAGTTCAATTTTTTCTCATTAACGTACACTCTGCACCCCATCTTGACTGAAAAAAATAACTGAAATATAGAAATTTTTGCAAATTTATTCCAAAAGAAAAACAGAAATATCACATGGTCATAAGTATTCAGACCCTTTGCTCAGTATTGAGGAGAAGCACCCTTTTGAGCTAGTAAAGAGCTACTTTCATGTTTTACACTTTTTCTAACCTTTACTATGGTCAGGGCTATGGTTAGAATTAGCAAGCAATGTGATGATGGTAGAACAATAGTTCCCGGTCAGCACTCCACTGCCGGTTGGAATGGACAGCGCACGCACAAGACTATGGTGCAGAATTATGTGATCTAGTGGATCTGTACAGGAGCCAATCAAGCAGGGTTTATTGTCATGATCCAGAGATCTTGTTGCATATAAGCTGCCCTTAGAGCAATTTCAGTCTTATTTGTAAAAAGTGAAGCTTTCATTTCTCAGCCAGTAAGTTGTTTCCATGTGTATTTTACCTACCTGGCACTGTAATGGCTTATTGACCATGCAGTTGACGCCAGACCCCCTACATGTGCTGTAACTATGTCAGATTTGCAGCACATTTATTAATTTCCGATGTAATTGAATCCAGCATAATTTAAGAGACAGGGAGCGGTGTTAATATTTCATATGTGCATTGGTATGCAAACATCATGGTCATACAGTGAAATGGAAGCTCTTACAATCCTGATGATTGCACTCAGAATTCACGGCACCAGGTGTACTAACCTACTAATGTACTACAGAAAGGGCAGATGTCGCAGTAATTTTACCTACTACCCATGATGGATATCAAGAAGAAGAAGGACTATGAATATATAAGCTTGTATTCACCTAAAGGAACACATTTCATCTTACTGGGTATCTGCCCTTAGGAGCCTCTTCTCTGTCCCGTCCTTAAGCCTATTCCTCCATTTTTAACATAGAGACTGCAAAGCAAGGTAATGGCTGTTTAGTAATATTGGTTCAGCTTCTTTGTGTATGGGGTGTCACGTGACACGTAGGGTGACAGAATGTCATGCGGTGTCCAGTCTTTGCTAATTTAGAGTATTGTAACCATATCTGGTTCTTTAACACAACCTCCATCTACACCAAGGTGTAGCGAAAACCTAACTACAGTATATGTTATATAGCGGTTTTTCGCCAGCATGGATTGTCCTGTATTATGTACAGCTATATGTGATTGTACATGAGTGCCAAATCTAGATAAATGTTTGTTAATTAATTGTATATTTATTAAAACAAAAAAATCTAGGTTTATCAGTGTTTCTATTGTTTGAATTTTGAAAGGAATTATTTTGGATCGAAAAAAAAATAACTTTTAAGCTGAAGAATCATGTTTACATCAGTTATCATTCTTATACTATATAAAAGGGTAATATGGGTTCTCTCTACGTAAAGGGAACCTGTCACCAGGTTTGACCAATATGAGATACAGCCACTGCTTTTTAGGGCTGATATACAGCATTCTATAATGCTGCCCCCAACACGACCTGTAAGGGAAGAAAAAGAGCTTTTATTACTCACCTGTGGTCCGGCCTGTAGGGTGTTTCTTCTTCTTGGTGCAGCGCCTCCCATCGCTGTCCTCCTTCTTGCTTCATGTGGATGATGTGTCCTACATCATCTACACAGGCTCCCCAGCATCGCGCTCCTGTGCAGGCGCACTTCTCTGCCATGTTGAGGGCAGAGCAAAGTACTACAGTGCACATACGCCGGGGCTCTCTGACCTTTCAACCTTTCCCGACACCTGTGCACTGTAGTACTTTGCTCTGTCTTCAACAGGGCGGATAAATTACGCCTGCGCAGGAGCGCCATGCTGAGCATACCATGTGGATGATGTAGGGATACATCATCCACACAAAGCAAAGAGGAGCACAGCATCACAAGATGGGAGGTGCCAGACCAAGAAGAGTGACACCCCTCGGACCGCCCCGCAGGCGAGTATAATAAAAGTTATTTCTGTTCTCTTAAAGATTGGGTTGGGGGCAGAAGTACAGCATTATAGAATGCTTCTTATCAGCCCCGAAAGGCGATGGCCGCATCTCATATCAGCCAAACTTGGTGACCGGTTCCCTTTAACCACTGTACCAGAGATGATTATGTGAACCATAAAGCACATAAATCATTACCGATCATCAACCAACAGTAATTTTAAATGTTAAGACTTTGTTGCTCCTTCCATCCAGATGCTGGCAAATAGCAAAATTCCCATTACTGTTGCATACTATGTGCTTACTATATACATCTAACTAGCGGTTTACATTAATAAAACCAGAAAGTACATTTGCTACAAAGTAATCATATAAATACTTGCAATATTAATAAATGCACTTAGATTGTCCATAGTATTTTATGCTATAGCATTAAGGGCTGAGATGTATTTTGTGCTAGTGCGGCACATTTTTTAGCAAATTACTGACATATTTTAATTATTTTTTGAGTGGTCGCTTGAAAAATTATTAAGCATATCACCCAATAGGTGTTATTTTTTTAACTAATCATTTGAGTTAAATTTTCATAACTAGCACCAGCTGTATAGAAAACTATGTGGCAATAACAATGTATTTTGCTATATTTTACTTCTTCATTATAAAAAATAAAGGTAAATCGATAAGGACGATGTGTTTTTATTTAGTATTCTGTGACTGTAGGTTTTTAAACCTACAGTTGGAAAGGAAGCATGCATTCATATATTCACCCCTATTGTTTAGCCCAGACTTGCACAACATATGGCCCGAGAGCTCCAGGATTAATGAGTAAATTATTTTAGATGACTGGGATGGGGAGGAGAGGACTGGTTTAGTACGAGAGCATATTATGAGACAGTGGAGGACATTATGGGTCAATGAGTGAGAGATTGTGAAAGAGGATATAGTATAGTGAGGTGCAATGGGGTTGGAGAACTTTATGCAGTGAGGCAGTATGGGGGTATATCTTGGAGAGAGGCTGTGTGTGGGGAATATTATGGAAAGGATCAGTGTGGGGAGGACATTATGAAGAGGGGCAGTGTTTTGGGGAAACTATGGATAGGAGAAGTGTGGGGGGAATATTATGGAGAGGGGCAGTGAGGGGGGAATATTAAAGAGGCAGTGTGGGGGAGACACACGAAACGTTTCGGGAAAAAAATTTGAAAAAAATTGGATATTCCGGAATGCAAGACATTATGGAGAGGAGTAGTGTGGGTGAAATATTTTGTGCAGGAAGCACAGCGGGGGTCAGTTATTTATTCAGGGGCACAACATGGGAAATAGTTTTATTTTTAAAGGCATTTTGTCAGGACGTGCTACTGAATACGGAGAAGAAGGAATCTGTAAAGATGAGCTATGGGCATGACATTTTATCATGACGTCTGTACATGGAAGCAAAAAGGATGGGACCAACTATGATCAGAGATATCAACTATAAGGTACCTGAATGTAAACGTTTATTTGTGATACTGACTGTGTATAATCAGAACTGTAGTTCCTGTATGGTCTGCAGTCTGATGATAGCGGGTGAGAACTCCCAGTATCTCCATATCATTGGTAAAGTCTTACTATCCCTATTCCTTTTTGTACACTTGCTTTGGCAAAACTAATGTGTATTTAGTCCTGCCAATAAAGCTTCTTTGAATTGAATTTGAATTGAATACTGGGAATTGTAGGTTTATGCAATACTAGTATATATAGGGCTGATCTGAGATTACAATTGATTGCTGTACTAAGCTTGGTGCTGTAAACATGTAATAGTGGTAGTTCTGGCACTGCAATCATGTACTGATGGTGTTTCTGATGCTGATTTCATGCACTGACAGTGGTTCTGGTGCAGCATTCATGTACTGATGTGTTTGTGATACTGCATTCAAGTACTGACAGTGGTTCTTGTGCTGCATTCATGTACTGACTGCGGTTCTAACATTACACTCATGTGCTGATGGTGATTCTGATCTTGTACACATGTTGCATTCTGTAATGTACTTCATGACTAGATTAAAACTTAAACAACCTCAAGACAGGCAAAAATAGCATGCTGCAACTGTCCATGAATTAACCAAGCAGGTGTTGCCATGACCCGCCTTTCTCATCTCTTGCCTAAAATTTTGTGACTTTTCGGAGCATTTAATGTAACATATACAGAACAGAGGACAATGCCACGTATCCATTTTGAAGTATATGTTATGATTATATGCAGATATTTCAGATATGCAAATATATGGACAATGATTGCCTGCTGTACAGGTCTGACAATCCACAAAGAACAAACAAAAGAAAAAACCGACAAACAGTCCATGACTCGTGTTATTAAAAAAAATTACGTTATTGATGATCAAGGTGGTGGGTGGTGAGAGTACAAAAAGAGGAAAGGGGATGCACACCCAAGCATGAAAACAAAATCACATGGTAAAACAATCAAAAAGGAGGCAACAATTATCTGCAATTATACCTATACAGTAATTAGATAGACATATCATGTATGTACAGCGGGGAAAATAGGTATTTGATACACTGGCGATTTTGCAAGTTTTCCCACATACAAGGTCTCCTGAATGACAAGTGAATACAGAACGAATCCCACAGCACAACACATAGGTCAGGTTCCTGTTTGAAGAGGGGTTTCAGGGTGAAGTCAGAACCGGCCCACAGCACCGGTCATGGCTCCTCCTTCACTTACACCTGCAATTCTATCTTCTACGCAGATAGATCTATTAGGCAAAGGCTTAAAGGGGCACCGACGTTGAATGGGGGTGCCATATTGCTAACATTTGGGTCCCAATCTCCGCTGTATGGTAGGGTGATTGGCAGGGATATCTAGGGAATTAATAGCTCCACACTACCCAATATACGGTATCTGTATTTTTTGGTTAAAACCTGGTACGTCCTTACTGGACACACCACTATAATATAATTTTTGAAGGTTTTTGTGTGTTTGTGCTTTTAATAAATTAATAAAAGTATAAAAGTTATTTTTTAGTGGTCTATTTTCTTTTAGGTTCTAATGATATTGCTTGAACATCCAGTCAACCCAGTATTTCATGGCTTGCCCAAAACCCACATAGATGTTTTCCCTCCACATTGAGTCCCATAATTTCGGGCATCAACTCTTTAAACAAGAGCCTCAGTGAGTGGCTAGATGAGAACCTACAGCCCCTGGTAGCCAAGATATTTCAAAGATACATCTTCAGTTCTACAAGCTTTTGACAGTTTTCGTTTGCAAGAAGAATTTTATTTCATCACTTGTGACATGGTCAATCTGTAGTCAGCCATTCCACATGCATTAGCCAAGATTGTTATACAACACCATTTAACTGTTACAGTGCTTATTCATCCAATCTCAAATTATTCATTGTGTCAGTTTTGGATTATTTACAGAGTCAATTTTTATATATTTTGCTCAAAATGTTTTGATTATATTTTTACAAAATTCTCACCATCTCTAGTGATCTTGTTTATGGCTTGCTGGGAGGAATGTTTTACCTTTTCTGATCACAACCCATTTTTTTCTAATATTGCATCGTTTGGCAGTTTTATGGATGATCTTTTTGAATGGATTGTGAGCAGTCATTGTTCCAGATTTCATTCACTATTTTAATTCTGACAACTATAATTTGAAGTTCACGTTCAGTAAACTTAGCAACCAAATTTCTTTTCTTGATGTTATATTACTGGCAATGCTTCCCATGGCATTGTTGAAACATCTGTTTAGAGAAAACAGATTTCTGGCAATACCACCTTACTATTCAGCAGTTGCCATCCTCGACACACCATCAATGCCATTCAACATGGAAAGTTCACGCGAACCATATTTTCCAGTGATGACGTCTTCTTACAGGAGGGCAACGGCATTGGCAACAGACTCTCAGACAGAGGCTATGGCAGGTATAGCATCAAACGGGCATTCAATTATATCTAAAGCAAATGATCATGATCTTTTGTATTCCAATAAGTGTTACAGTGGTTCTCAACATGAATGCCATCCTGTTACTTACTCTACACCATACAGTCTCCAGGTCAATCAGATCAAATTATTCTAAAATTTTTACCCATTATCAATCAGGATGATATCCTTCGGAAGATTGTTGCCAGGGGCTGCTGGTGTGTCACTAGACGTGGTTGTATTCTGGGCAATATGCTCTCTCCCAGCCTGGTATGGTCCCCGCAAACACTGTCTATCTGGCTTTATGCCAGATTTTACAAATGTTCGGAAAATCGTTACAATGTATGCATTTTTGCAGCGGACAAGAAAAAAATGTTTTCTCTACCACATGGCGAGTCACGTCCTAGAATCTTTCATCAACTGTGATTCCCATCATGTGAGTTATTGTACTGAATGCCATTCGTGTAACGTTGGATACACAATGTATGATCAGGAAGCTCAAAAAGCAAAGTACATTAACTACAGAAATGATTTATTTTGTATTATATTTCACCTCCATTCCTGCTACATTATAGTCAGTATTTTCCTCTAGTCCTTTTGGTAATCACTATGGTTAATTAGAAGAACATGCAGCTATTTTCTCTAAATGCAATTAACATTTTTCTGCATGTGATTGGTGTTTGCCGATACATACACTCACTGGCCACTTTATTAGGTACACCATGCTAGTAACGGGTTGGACCCCCTTTTGCCTTCAGAACTGCCTCAATTCTTCGTGGCAGAGATTCAACAAGGTGCTGGAAGCATTCCTCAGAGATTTTGGACCATATTGACATGATGGCATCACACAGTTGGCGCAGATTTGTCGGCTGCACATCCCTGATGCGAATCTCCCGTTCCACCACATCCCAAAGATGCTCTATTGGATTGAGATCTGGTGACTGAGGAGGCCATTTGAGTACAGTGAACTCATTGTCATGTTCAAGAAACCAATCTGAGATGATTCGAGCTTTATGACATGGCGCATTATCCTGCTGAAAGTAGCCATCAGATGCCTGTTCTTAGCTGAGAGGAGTGGTACCCAGTGTGGTCTTCTGCTGCTGTAGCCCATCTGCCTCAAAGTTCGACGCACTGTGCGTTCAGAGATGCTCTTCTGCCTACCTTGGTTGTAACGGGTGGCAATTTGAGTCACTGTTGCCTTTCTATCAGCTCGAACCAGTATGCCCATTCTCCTCTGACCTCTGGCATCAACAAGGCATTTCCGGCCCCAGAACTGCCGCTCACTGGATTTTTTTTCTTTTTCGGACCATTCTCTGTAAACCCTAGAGATGGTTGTGCGTGAAAATCCCAGTAGATCAGCAGTTTCTGAAATACTCAGACCAGCCCTTCTGGCACCAACAATCTTGCCACGTTCAAAGGCACTCAAATCACCTTTCTTCCCCATACTGATGCTCGGTTTGAACTGCAGGAGATTGTCTTGACCATGTCTACATGCCTAAATGCACTGAGTTGCCGCCATGTGATTGGCTGATTAGAAATTAAGTCTTAACACACAGTTGGACAGGTGTACCTAATAAAGTGGCCAGTGAGTGTATATCCTGTGTGTATCATAAACCTATATCCTATGACTAAGAGCACTTTTTGTGCCAAAAACATGTCAGGTTTTATAATGTTTCCTTGGATCCTTGTTTTTAATGGCTTGTGAATAAACTGGATTTTAATGTCGGATGGTTGTGCCGGATTTGTTCCTTTTTTTTGCCCTCCTCTATTACTCCCCTAGTATTTATTTTGGTATACATTTATTATCCAATAGTTGATAAAACTTGCACTCTTTCCCTCTTTTTACAACTTATTTGTTAGCTGCAAATTTGATCTAGGAGAAAACCTAGTGATTGAGAAGGGATATTCCGAGTAGTAGATAACCCCTTTAAACGGTGGTTGCGCCATGAATGCAGACCCATTTTGAGTTTAAAGATAATAGCTGAGGGTTTATTTATGGAGTTGCACTTGCAAATCACTGTGCTATCACTAGGAAAGCTGCAAGCATCCATACATGATCCTCGGTATTCAAGTTATATTGAAAATGTAAAGTTACATGTTGGTCAAATGATGGCCAGCCAAGCAATTCATAAATTGGCTTTCACACAGCCACACTCTGTCACGCTTCATTAGGAGCCGATTACTCTAAGCATGTATTATCAATCGATAAAGTAAATATCGTCTAATAAAACACATTGAAAAGGATTGTGTCAAAATTAAAACAGTGTCTTTATGTCTAAACACTCAAATGTAGAAGTCAATTCCCATTCAAAATAAGAAATTGATGTTGGGTGCTGTTTGAGCCTAATTATTAAGTAACTGAACATTTTTATTATTATCTACTTCTGATTCAAATAACCAATAATACCTAAGCTTTCAAATTGATGATAAACTTCGCGGGTGGTTGTATTCCGCAATGGTAGCCACGATTACCTAAAAAAATGTAACTTACGTGATACATGTTAAAACCGCCTTTGAAGAGCAACAGACATTTACACAATGAAAACACCAAAATAATATCTGCCCACCTTCATTCATTTACTTGTAAGGAAACAGTCTGCTCCTTAAGCCTAGGTCCCATCATCTGATGGCATAGCTATTGTGGTGAAACATGTTGGGGGGGACGCTGGTGCTAAAATTTGATGTCCTATTCTGACAAAATATGTATTAGGATACCGGGTGCTATACAACTTATAAATATAAATTAGCAGGAATACTGCATAAAATAACTGCAGCTTTCTGAGACAGATTAGGGACAAAACATTTTATACCCTTTGTATATTCTTTATTTTAATTAATAGAAATAAAAATTAAATTTTATGGTCTTCTAAGTGAGGGTTTATTTAGGTTTCTCCCCAATTTGGAAATTATATCTAAATATCTCTCCAAAGACCATCTTAATTCCTCAATTATTTTTGTTACATGTCTAGACATGCAACAGACAGTAAAAGTACAGTCTCATGAAAGCACTGGAAGAGACAGGATGGCAAGTGCAGTACAGTGCAGCGCTACAAAGAAAGTGAGGGGTTTTGAGCTTTGTTCTGTGATTAAATTCTTCACAAAAGGAAAAAAAGAAACCTAAACAAAACCATGAAAGGATGATTGTTGTATATGTTGATGATGCACCTTGCTGCTACCAAATAAAGTTTTGGGCCACCCAGTTTAAATGGGGTAGGGAATCAACTGAAGGTGACCTCCCTGTTCAGAGCAACCAGAAGAAGCTTCTTCAAAAAGGGAACACTCAGTAAAGTGGTGGCCATGATTCTGAAACATCATAAGGTCAAAGTCCGTGTTATATCTCATGAATTAGGTATTTCAGTTACCATCGCTGTTAGCATAACGCTGGGTTCCCGGTTTGTCAGTGCACTCACCCGCGCTGCAGTTGGTTCCTCTCTACCTTATACTACCAGAGGCACATCCAGCCAGGCTTCTGGCCATGTTCTAAGGGCACGTGTGCTCCCGCCCTCTTAAGGGGCCAGTGCGTGCACTTGCTATTTCCTCCCCAGCCAATGGTTTGTATATATTGCTTCCTCTCCACTGGGGAGGTGCCTGAGCAACCTTCCTGTTTCAGTCTATGTTGTGTAAGGTCGCATACTAGTGCAAATCCTGCCTATTATACTCTAAGTGCAAATTCTGCTTGCTGCACACTGAAGCAAATCCTGCCTGCTGCACGCTGAAGCAAATCCTGCCTGCTGCACTCTGACAAAACTCTGTCCACTGCACTCTGATACGAACTTGGTAAGTGTCATGATCCATGCGGGATCATGTCAGATAAGAGCACTGGTAACCTTTTTATTTTCCTCTCTCTAAGGCTGGTTTCACATTAGCGCTTTTTAAGCGCACGCACGGCCGGGGGTAGCTCCGCCCCCGAGCCGGCTCTCTGCCCGGCGTGCCCGCCCCTTGCTTGTAGCGCCGCCTCCTAGCGCACAGCGGCCCCTGCGATCGGCGCACCCTATCTTTAGCATAGGGTGCGCAGATCGTGCGCAGGCCGTGCGCTAGTTGAGCTTTGACCTGCGCTGCGCACTTTTGACGGTGCGCCGTGCGCGCCAAAATCAAACTTTTTGGATTTTGGCGCGCACGGCGCACCGTCAAAAGTGCGCAGCGCAGGTCAAAGCGCAACTAGCGCACGGCCTGCGCACGATCTGCGCACCCTATGCTAAAGATAGGGTGCGCCGATCGCAGGGGCCGCTGTGCGCTAGGAGGCGGCGCTACAAGCAAGGGGCGGGCACGCCGGGCAGAAAGCCGGCTCGGGGGCGGAGCTAACCCCGGCCGTGCGTGCGCTTAAAAAGCGCTAATGTGAAACCAGCGCTTTTTAAGCGCACGCACGGCCGGGGGTAGCTCCGCCCCCGAGCCGGCTCTCTGCCCGGCGTGCCCGCCCCTTGCTTGTATCGCCGCCTCCTAGCGCACAGCGGCGCCTGCGATCGGCGCACCCTATCTTTAGCATAGGGTGCGCAGATCGTGCGCAGGCCGTGCGCTAGTTGCGCTTTGACCTGCGCTGCGCACTTTTGACGGTGCGCCGTGCGCGCCAAAATCAAACTTTTCGGATTTTGGCGCGCACGGCGCACCGTCAAAAGTGCGCAGCGCAGGTCAAAGCGCAACTAGCGCACGGCCTGCGCACGATCTGCGCACCCTATGCTAAAGATAGGGTGCGCCGATCGCAGGCGCCGCTGTGCGCTAGGAGGCGGCGATACAAGCAAGGGGCGGGCACGCCGGGCAGAGAGCCGGCTCGGGGGCGGAGCTAACCCCGGCCGTGCGTGCGCTTAAAAAGCGCTAATGTGAAACCACCCTAAGCTTTGTGCTTAGAGATAGGTTTTGCCCCCGGTGGCCAGTATGGTTATTGCACTGGTGTGCTTAGAGATAGTTTTGCCCCCGGTGGTGGTTAGTGTAATTGCACGGGAATCACTAACAGGTGTGTTTACTCAATAAAGGTGTGTCAGTTGTGCTCACTCTCGTTGGTGATATTGTTGGTCTTTTCCAACCATGCTGGGTGAAAGAAGGAGCTGAGGAGAGTCCAGGATTCTCAGTCAGAGTCCTTGAGTGGCAGCTATGGTGTCAGTGAGGAGTTCGTGTAAAGCATAGTGGAGTGGCAGCAATGGTGTCAGTGAAGAATTCTTGCAAAGCTTGGTGGAGTGGCAGCTATGGTGTAGAGCTGCACTCAGTTGCTGTACTCTTTTGGTGCTGGACTCCGTTGCTGGACAGCTGCACTCAGGTGCTGGACTCCGTTGCTGGACAGCTGCACCCAGGTGTTGGACACGGTGGGAGGAAGATGCACTCAGGTGTTGGACTCTGTTGCCTGGAGAAAGTGCATCAGAGCAAAGCTAAGTGTTTCCCTGTTTGTCATTTTTCCTCATGTTGGCGTTAGTACAGCGGTGGGGCCAGTGCCTGCACCACCCAGCTCTCTAGTAAGGAATAGGTGTAGGGTTTGCTAGGGTGACAGGTATCCTGATCAGCGACAGGTGAGGAGCCTGTATAGGGAACGTTAGAAGTGTTAGGGACACTGACTCAGGGGAGTGCAGGAGGTCTCCACAACCCCCGTTCCCTATCGCAGGGCCCACCGTTGTAAATGTTTCCCGATCCCCTGTGTCTTGTTGTATTAGTTACCGGCCTGCGGGCCATGTCACACTGGACAATTACACGTGCCGTGTCCTGTTGTATTACTTACCGGCCTGCTGGCCGTGTCACACAGGATGGGGCTCGTGACAGTAAGGCCTCTTTCACACTTCAGTTTTTTACAATCAGTCACAATCCGCCAGGTTTTTAAAAAAACGGATCCACAATTTTCTTTTGAGGATCCGTTTTTTTCCCCATTGACTTCCATTATTGGCGCATTGTGACGGATTGCCGTCCGTTGCATCTGTTTTTTTTGCGGATCCGCCAAAAGTTCCTGTCCGTCACCATCCTCAAAGATTTCAAAACGGAGCTTGCAACGTATTTTTCTGTGGCGGATCCTCCAGACACTCATTTAACCTGAAATTGTTTCTGGGTGCCGGACAAAAAAAAAAAAAAAAAACTCTCTCTCTCCTTTTCCAGGCTGCGATTCCTTTAAAATTCTTCATTTGTCGGATCCGTCAAAAAAACGGATGGGTGCCATCCGTTGTCATCAGTACTAAAACGGATCCGCCATCCGTCCTTTTGGCAGATTTTGACTGATGCAAAAAACTGAAGTGTGAAAGAGGCCTTAGATGCACTCTGATACAAGCTCTGCCTGCTGCTCCATCCAGTCTGCCCTTCAGGTCCATCTGCTGTGTGACTGTTGGTCTGCCCTGGATTGGCACCTGGCTTTCATCGGGAGCCAAGTCTAATTTCACCATCAGAGGCTATAGTGAATAGTCAGGTGATCGCCTAGTCACGCCCCTCCAGGCTCTCCGCGATCCGTGGCACAGTCACGTTCCACAAACCATGACCGGGACAGTTTGCTCAGGCCGTGGATCCGGCTGGACCCCGGACCCTTCCCGTACGGACCATGTACCAGGAGCTTTACTGACAGAAGAACGCACAGGAAGAGCTGTCTACACAGTTGCAGTCCTTAACCACCAAGTTGGAGGCCTTAAACAACCCACCAGAGATCCAGCATCTTGAAACAGCAGTGTCTTCTCCAGACTTCCCAATTTGCTTAGTTCAACATCCTGGCCTCCGACTCGCAGCCCCACCATGTTTTGGTCTGGCACCACTTCCCACCAAGCAAAGGTGAGGTTTCCAATGTCACATCTTGGAGGAGAGGCCCTGGCATGTTTGAACCCATTGTGGGAGAGAGAGGATCCCATCATCTCCAATTTGCCTACATTCTTGGACGATTTTCGCAAAGTGTTCAATGAACCCGGGCGAACCACCTCTGCAGCTTCCGCTTTGCTCCGTTTATGTCAGACCAATTCTTCTGTGAGGCAATATGTGGTACGTTTTCGCAATCTGCCGTCCGAACTCTTATGGAACAACGAAGCTTTGCTGGCAACATTCTGGGAGGGGCCTACCGGAGATATTAAGGATGAGCTAGCCGGTCGAGATCTACTAACCACCCTCGACGACCTGATCTCTCTTGCCATCCATATAGACCTCCGCTTCTGTGAGAATGCTAGTGAGGTGCCATGTGAAAGAAAACTGCAGAGCCTTGCTCCATTTTATCAAGAACCAGAGAAACTCCAGCATCTTGAGACAGTAGGAGAGGTCTCTCTAAACAGAAAGGATGTGAATCCCGATTTCTTGACTCAGCATATTTGGACTCTGGGGCAACCGGAAATTTCATCCTTCGGGCTGTAGTGGATCAGTTCCAAATCCCAGTTCATCCACTCCAGAACCCCCTGGCAATAACATCTGTCGACGTGAGAACTCTTTGGGAGATGGATCGTTTTGCTACTGAGCCGCTTGAGGTCCGTATTGTGTTAGATTCATAAGGACAAAATGGTCTTCTATGTCCTCTCCAACATGTGTCACGCCTTTCTCTTGGGCCTACCATGACTGCGTCAGCATGAACCAGTGTTGGATTGGAGAACTGGAGAGGTGCTCCGCTGGGGACATTTCTGTCATGGGAGGTGTCTGGCTCGTGTACGCCCGGCTAAGGCGCCGTCAAGTCCGGGCGCAAATTCCTCCAGGAAAGACCTTTGTGGGTGAATCTGAGAAGGAGCGGGTTTTGTCTTGGGGTCACTCATTCAAGGTGGCTGGTCACGCAGGACAAAGACATTACAATTGATCTCTCGTTATTACTGGTAGCCAACCATGAGGAGGGAGATCTATGCCTATGTGGCTGTCTGTCCAATTTGTGCCCGGAATAAAGTTCCTAGATGACTTCCTTCCGGTTCTTTCCTGCCATTACCTGTACCATCCGTTCCTTGGCAGCACATAGCAATGGACTTGCCAGTTTCCGAGGGTTGCACCGTCATCTGGGTAGTTGTGGATCTCTTCTCTAAAATGGTGCATATTACCCCATTGTCTGCTCTCCCGAATAGCCTGACAGCTTCATCAAGCATATTGTCCACCTACATGGATTTCCTCGCCACATCGTATCCAATTGAGTTTAGCAGTTTACTTCCAGATTCTGGCGAGCGCTCTGTAAACATCTGGATATCGTCTTGGATTTCTCCTCGGCCTATCACCCTCAGTCAAATGGACAAGTGGAGAGTGTCAACAAGGTCCTGGGCAACTACTTTCGACACTTCATCAACGCCCACAATAATTGAGTGAAATTACTTCTCTGGGCTGAGTTCTTGTACAACAATCACGTTGAGGAAGCTTTGGAACAGTCACCATTCTGCATTGTGTTCGGTCGGCAACTCAAGGTTTCCCTCCTGGTGACTGTTCCTTCTGATGTCCCTGCAGCAGATGGCCTTTCCAAGGATTTTGTGAAGTTGTGGGAGGATACCAGAGTCACATTAGAAGCATCGGTTTGTATGAAGAGACATGCACACAAGAGGTGCCTGGATCCTCCATGCTTCCCTCCTGGAGATAAGGTATGGCTTTCATCCAGGTATGTCTGGCTGAAGATCCCCTCTTACAAGTTGGGCCCTTGTTTTATAAGGCCTTTCGAGTTGTTGAAGCGAATCAACGAGGTCTCCTATAAATTGAAGTTGCCTCCTTCTCTGCGGATTCCAAATTCCTTTCAGGTAGCTCTACTGCCAGTCATCCTGAGTCCCTTCTTCAAGGATCCCAGTACCACAACCAAGCCAATAGCCTCGGATGATGTTTTTGAAGTGGAGAACGCTTGGCCATGAAGAAGGTGGGAGGCAAGACCTTCTTCCTCATTGACTGGAAGGGATTTGGTCATGAAGAGAGGTCCTGGGAGCCCAAGGAGAATATTCACGCTCCGATCTTTCTCCGGAACTTCCTCGATGACCTGAAGAGGGGGCGTAAAGGGGGGGGTACTGTTAGCATCATGCCGCAGTTGGTTCCTCTCTACCTCATGCTCCCAGCAGCACTTCCAGCCGGGCCTCTGGCCATGTTGTTCTAAGGGCACGTACGCTCCCGCCCTCTTAAAGGGCCAGCACGTGCACTTACTATTTCCTCCCCAGCCAATTGTTTGGAAGCAATATGTATATATTTGCTTCCTCTCCACTGGGGAGGTGCCTGAGCAACCTTCCTGTTTCAGTCTATGTTGTAGAGTACCAAACGAAAAGGACGAGATGAAAATACAAAATATATCTTAAATATATAAATATAAAAAATATATGCACATAAAATACCTGTAATATAATATAAGTAAAATCATAAAGAATCCATGCGTCCAGCCCCCAAAAAAGTGAAAAAAACACTCAGAAATAGATAAACCAAAAAACTTGTATCAGGTTTACGGAGGGGTTAATAAAGAATTTAACAAAAAATTGCTCAATGATAAATAGAAAATAGAGGGACAATAATATTGAAAGCAAAGCCTTTATTTATGGTGACTGGCAAAAAAAATTGCACTATTAGAAAAAGTGCCCGCACACATAAATAAAGAAAATAACAATAAAACACATGTAAATAAAATACTATAGGGATCATGCAAAAATTACTAAAAATGTGGGAACAGAATATAATCAAATAATCATCCATTATGATTAAAATTCATAGAAAAAATAGTAATCTAGTCAAACATAAATACCCTATACTATGCCGCAGAAAAATGTATCATATATATGAAAATACAATAATGTCACCCAGAAATAATCCAAACATATAATAAATGCATAAATCCACATGGAACAAGTGAAAGGAATGAATATAAATAAATATGTAAAAAATATAAAATTATATATACACACACACAATGCGTTGCGAAAGTATTCGGATCCTCATACCTCCATCTCTACAACAAAGTTCCTCCAGGCAAAAAAAGATCAAGGTGCTCAAGGACTGGCCAGCCCAGTCACCAGACATGATCATTGAGCATGTTTGGGGTAGGATGAAAGAGGAAGCTTGGAAGACAAAACCAAAGAATCTAGATGAATTCTGGGAGGCATGTAAGACTTCATTAATAAATTGTATGAATCATTGTTGAACCGCAAGGATGCAGTCCTTCAAGCTCATGGAAGTCACAAAGAATATTAAATATGACTAATAGCACCACAACTTCATTCACCAATGTTATGCAACATATATTTGTATTTTAAGTTAATTATTTGTTTGACTATCACATTACTTTCTGTGGCCGACAAAACTTTTGTCTTGCCAAAATCGGACCATTCTGTGTCCATTAAATGGCAATTTATTTTCGTAACCTAAACCACATTTCGGAGGGTTTCAGCATTCAAAAGAATAATTTATACAACCAATGGATGAATTTAACGTCAGGTTATAAGCTTTTATTTACATAACATGGATAAGCGACACAACTCCTGTCAGGGAGTGTATTACACTTCATTCACCTATCATTTTCTGTGTGCCACGGTGGCACGGATCATGATTCCTGGGTCAGCCACCACTATAAATGTTTAATTCACTAGTTCGAATCCTTACACATTCCTGATTTTTTTATATGCTAATTTAATTTATTATGAGTATATTTTTTCCCCTTGTTTATTAACATTTTTCCTTATCCTGTGGTGTATGTATGGACATTTTAAACTGTATTCTAATGTTTTTGGTGTTGTTTGGAACTCGTCGTTGTGTTTTTAAATTGGATGACACCCGTGTTCATTCTTGTGGCATATTTGAACTTTGACCCACCATGTGCCCGGTTTGGCGGTTGTTTGAAGGATACACAGCATAAAAGACAGCTATGCCTTACAGTCCCACCAGGTTTATCCTGATGAAGAGGTCCGGCGTGACCTTGAAACAGGTAGACTTATAAACCTGTTAAATATTTTGCTTTTAAGGATATTCCGTCTCAGCAGCGCATTAATGATATCTTCCTCCATTGTTTCCTTTCACCTAAGTGTGGTCTTCCCGACTGGTATCTGTGCAGCAGCTGATGTATGCTATTTCTGTGTTGCCATTTAGCCACTCAGCAAGGTGAATGTATCTCCCCTTACATGACACTCATGTGTCATGAGATAAGACCCTATTGTGCTTTTTTCTTCCTCTTTTCCACTTCAGCTCATGAGACTGGCATCATGGTGCATAGGAGAGAAAAGAGCTGATGGAGAATCAGGAATGGAGGGCAGGACAATGCTACTCACTCACTCTCCTGATGGACGATATGGCAACCAAGGCCACTTTAGATGGTAGGAGAGAAGGGGGAATATTTTGAATAGGCTCGAAAGGAGCTCGCTGGAGTGGACAAGATTAAGATCCCATGGATCTAAGGGAGGACGATACGGAGGTGTCAGGAGGACGACTCCTTGAAGAAGTCTTTACCTGGGAACGACACGCCAAATTTCATTGGAAAGAGGAAACTTGACCCTTAAGGGTACTGAGTGATAGAACAGAGTCAAGACCCACTTGAAGAAAACCCAGGATGGAAGGAAGGGAAAAAGACAGAGACCAAATTGTTGTCCTCACTCCACCAAAAGAAGGCCTTCCAGTATCTGTGGTAGATATGTGAAGATGCTGGTTTTCTTGCCCTAATTATGGTCTGAATGACCTGATGGGAATAACCGGCCTCCCCCAGGACTGCGGCCTCAATCGCCATGCCGTTAAACTCAGAGACTGAACTCTGGTGGAAGAGGGGGCCTTGTGAGAGAAGATCTGGACAGTCTGGGAGCATCCATGGGCATGTTCACCATCTCCGCGTACCAGGCCCTTCTTGGCCAGTCTGGAGCTACCAGGATTATGGGAATTCCTTCCGCCTTTATCTTTTTCACGACTTTTGGAATTAAAGGGAGAGGCGGAAAAAGATAAGGCAGCTGGAATTGGGACCACGGGATCACTAGGGCATCGTAACTGATGGTTAGCGGATCCGGGACCAGGCTATGAACTGAGGAACCTTCTGGTTCATCCGAGACGCCATTACGTCAATGTCCAGCGTGCCCCATCTTTGGCATATTTAGCTGAAAACGCCGGGATTGAGAGACCACTTGCCCGATGTGAGACCCTGATGACTGATGTGTACAGCTTATATGGTGGGAACTTGATGTTCCGACCATCGCAGAATCCTTGCTACCTCTGCCATGACCTGTTCGCTGCAAGTCAATCCTTGGTTTATGTAAGCCATGGCAGTGGCTTTGTCTGAATGCGGACCGGCTGGCCCACGAGGAGGGACTGGCAGCGGCAAAGGACAAGAAAAATTGCCCTGATCTCCAGAAGATTGATGGGGAGAGCGGATTCTTGGACGTTCCAGCGACCCTGCGCTGTGTGATGAAGAAAGACCGCTCCCCAACTGAGGAGACTGGCATCAGTGGTGATGACCTGCCATCGGAGAGGAAGTAAGGACTTCCCGTACAGGACTGAGGCGGATAGTGTCCACCAGGTCATGGATTGCCTCACCTTGAGGGGCAGAAGCACGGGCCGGTCCAGGGAGGTGGTCCTCTTGTCCTAGGCAGACAAGAGGGCGAGCTGAAGAGGGTGGGTATGGAACTGGGCAAAAGGCACAGCTTCCATAGCAGCAATCATTTTACCCAGAACGCTCATGCAGGACCATAGGGGGAGAGGATTTGGTCGCTTTAGAATGCAGATTCCCTGGTAGAGAGAAACTTTTCCTCTGGAAGGAAAACATGGGCTTGAGCCATGTCGAACCTCATGCCCAGAAACACCAGGTGCTGAGCTGGGGGCCAGGAAGGACTTCTCTCTGCTGACAATCCAGTTGAGATGGACCAGATTGTCCAAGGTGACCTGAAGACTCAGGTCATAGTCTCGGCGGAACGGCCCCTTGATCAGATGATCGTCCAAGTAAGGGATTATGAGAATCCTATTGGAACGAAGGATGGCCATGATTTCTGCCATGACCTTTGTGAATACTCTGGGCAGAGGCCAGGCCAAAGAGAAGAGCTGTGAACTGGATCACAAACCGTAGGAATCTTTGATGCTGAACACAAACAGGAATGTGAAGATAAGCATTCTGAATGTCTACAGAGCAAAGAAATTCTCCCGGTTCCATGGAGGCAATTACCGAACGTAGGGAATCCATCCTGAAATGATGAATCCGAAGGTAATGGTTCAATCGTTTGAGGTCCAAAATCAGAAGGCGCGATCAGTCTTTCTTAGGGACTATGAAAAGATTAGAGCAGAACCCTGCAAACTGTTCATTCCTGGGAACTGGAACAATTACTCCTGTGCGTAGTAGGGAAGAGACAACCTGAAGAATCCCCGGAGATTGAGACGGGAGTGTTGGCGGGTGAGACAGAAAGAAACGTCTTTGGGGGGGAGGGAGTCGATTTTGTAACCGGACTCTCTCTCGACCTAGGCATCGTCGACCACCAACAACCATGTGTCCCGAAGAGAAGCAGGGGGTTGACCTGTCACGTTGAGGAGAACCTGTTGGTGTGGTACCCAGAGGGCTTGGAGGAGCGACCCTTTGGCCACCAATGAGGTGCCTGCCGGTTTGAAGGATGGCTTATCCTTTTCTCCTTGGGCGGAAGAGCAATCCTGCTGGGAGGAAGTCCCTGAAAAAGAGAAGGGCCGAAAGGAAAGCAAATTAAGCGACCTTTTCCTATTGAAAGAACGTTTAGGCCTGGACTGGTGCTTTTCCCGCAGGTAGCATCCGAAATTATCTGATCCGGTTTGGACCCGAAAAGCCTAGAGCCTTGAAAGGCAAGGCTAGTGAGAGACTTGAGTGTGGATCTGCATTCCACGCTTTCAACCAGAGAATGCAGCAATCTAGTCTGCCAAATCTGCCATCTCATCTAGAGGAGCTGTCACTAGGATACCCTGGCAAAGCATTTTTGCCCAGGTAGACATGGACTTTGCCACCCAGGTGGAGGAAAAATATAGGACAGAGGGAGGCCCTAGCAGCATCAAAGGCTGATTTAGCCAAGGATTCAATCTGCCTGTCCATAGCATCCTTAAAGAGATGCACTGTCCACTAGAGACAAGACTGACTTGGAAGACAGGTGAGCAACCAGCGGGTCTACATTAGGAGACTCTGCCCATCTACCAACGAGGTCTGGGCTAAACGGTTAAAAAGTGTAGCTGCTTCCTTCCCGTGAAGCGCTTTTCAGCATGTTCCCAGTGTTTGTCCATAATTGCTTCAAATTTCCTGTGATTGGGAAAAGTCCGGGAAGAAAATTTTACCCGTTTGAAGGAAACTGAGTACTCCTGAGCAGGTGCCTCTTCCTCCTTTAGGTTAAGAGTTTGCGTAATTGCCAAGATAAGGCTATTGACCATATCCTGCATTTTTTGAGACCTGGACTGAATCAGACTCAGACTGGGAATCTGCATCTGACCCAAAAAGCCGCCTCCGAGGAGCGGGCATGGGGAGAGTTTGGCATTGTACAGGATGCAGAGGGACCCGGGAACCTGGAGTAGGAACTGGAAAGAGCCCGCTTCCTTTGTTTTGTACCAGATCTGTCCCTGTGAAGGTCGTGGTGAGGTGTGTGCGAATCATCTTGAGTCGTTCGGAACACTGGTGGCGGTAGACAAATATGGAAGACGCTCCAGGACCTGGACCAGAGACAGTGATAATTTAGTCAGGTCAGAGACCGACTGTGACATGGCAACAGCCCACTCCAGTGGGAGGGGTCAGCTCTCATCCTGGGCGTTAGGGTGCTCCTGTGGGGCAGACATGGTGGTAGGACTGCAGGATGGGCAGAAAGGGTAAGGCTGACCTGAAGACCACTTTCTTTTGGAGAGGGCACAGGCATAATGAATCACAGTAGGCATAGAGGGGCAACGAGAAGCCTCTGCAGGGTTGGGCATAACTTGAGCCTTAGTAATACTGCTGAGGACTATATAGGGGGACAGAAGAGATGAAGGAGATAGAGAAGGCAGAGCCTACCCAATGTCAGCGATGGTCAAAAGATGACTGAGGTTAGCTGTGTCCCCCTGTGGTAGATGTCCGCAGGTTAGATGCAGAGAGGTCTAATGATGAGGGCGCAGGAAAGGTGCAGATAAAGGCAGTGTCTCAGACAGGATCATAATCTGCTGAGGCACAAATTCAAATATAGCTTCGGGTGTGCTGTGTCACAACAAGCACGATGCAGTGTGGTGGGAGTGTCAAACACCGGCAGGTGAAAGAGAAACACCAAGGTTACTTACCGGTAGCCGGTTTTTCCAGAGCCTATGACGGCACACATGAGAGAGGGGATCCGCCCAGTCAGGAGAGGAACCCTACTGAAGATAAAAGGGCGGTACCTCTCCCTCGCTTCAGTTGGTTTACAGAGCATGAGAGGCCCCCCGGGTTAGTACACATGGTAAAACTATCACCACATTATATCTAACTAAAAAAACACCCAAACTAAAGTGCACACCAAAGGAGTGAAAAGGGGGGAATATACAGGTGCCATCATGGGCTCCGGAAAAACCGGCTACCGGTAAGTAACCTTGGTGTTTTCCCGTCTCCCATGACGGCACACATGAGAGACTTTTGTAGAATAAGACACCTTAGGGAGGGACCACCGCTTGCAGCACCCTTCTACCAAAGGTTAAGTCAGTAGAGGAAGACAGATCAAGTCGGTAGTGTTTAAAAAAGGTGGAAGGTGAGGACCAAGTAGCGGCTTTACAAATTTGCTCAATCGATACCTCAGCCTTCTCTGCCCAGGAGGTAGCCACAGCTCTGGTGGAGTGAGCCTTGATGCCTTCTGGAACCGGAGCGCCACTTGCGGAGTAGGATAACATAATGGCCTCCCTGATCCATCTGGCAATGGTACTTTTAGCTACCCCGTGCCCCTTTCTACTACCCTGAAAGGCTACAAAAAGGGACTGATCTTTCCTCCACTGACTAGTTATTGACATATATTGTATTATGGCTCTTCTTACATCTAATGTATGGAACTTTTGCTCCCCCGGGTTTCTGGGATTGTTACAGAACGACGGCAAAGAGATCTCCTGAGTCCTATGAAACTTTTGGACTACCTTGGGGAGATAGGCCGGGTCTGGTCTTAGAACCACTCGGTCATCCAAGATCAGTGTATAAGGAGGACATATAGACAGAGCTTGTAGGTCGCTGACTCTTTGGGCTGACGTTAAGGCTACCAGTAAGACCGTTTTAAGTGTAAGTAGCTTTGGTGACAGCTCTAGTAGTGGTTCGAAGGGATCTTTGGTTAAAGCCTCCAAAACTAGGTTCAGGTCCCAGGGTGGTATCTTTGGGATAATGACCGGCCTTGACCTGCCACAGGACTTAATGAACCGGGACACCCACCTATTGGCTGCTAAATTGCAGTTATATAGGGCCCCCAAAACTGAGACGTGAACTTTGAGTGTGTTAGTGGCTAACCCCAGTTGCAGCCCCGACTGTAAGAACTCTAGGATAGGTCCCACTGGAGCTACATCCCCTAAAGGTTCCCCCAGGAAGTCTAGGAACTTTTTCCACGTTCTACCGTAGATTTGGGATGTTATTGGTTTCCTACTTTTCAACAGGGTGGAGACTAACCCTGGAGAGAATCCCTGGCGACTCAGTAGCGCCCTCTCAAATTCCAGGCTGCTAGATGGAAGCCCTTCACCTGAGAGTGGACCACTGGTCCCTGGGAAAGCAGGTCTGGAATCTCTGGTAGTATCCATGGATCTGTCACTGACATGAGCCTCAGAAGGGAGAACCAAGGCCTTCTCGGCCAAAAAGGAGCTATAAGAATTATTCTTGCCCGATCCTCCCTGATTTTCCTGACTACTACTGGGATCATTGTTATCGGGGGAAATGCATAGGCCAGGATGAACTTCCAGGGTATTTGTAGGGCATCTACTGCGAAGGGGTTTTCCCTTGGATTTAGCGAGCAGAACTTCCTGACCTTCCGGTTGTGTGCGGTAGCGAACAGGTCTATTTCTGGTCTGCCCCAGGCCTGAACTATTTGTTGGAAGACTCGGGGGTTTAGGGACCATTCCCCTTGTCTTAGATGCCTGCGACTCAGGAAGTCTGCTTGTATATTTTCTGCCCCCTTTATGTGCAATGCTGTGATGGATAACAGATGTTGTTCTGCTAGCTGGAAGAGTAGATCTGATATTTGCATGAGGCCCCGAGATCTCGTTCCCCCTGATGATTGATGTAGGCTACTACTGCCTGATTGTCCGTCATGACCCGGGTGTGGCGGCCCTGAAGTAAGGGAAGGAAATGTTTCACGGCTTTTTCCACTGCCCATAGTTCTTTTACATTTGAATTCTGATCGCTTTCTAGTGAGGACCAGGTCCCCTGTATTGTATGGGATCTCAGGTGTGCTCCCCACCCTGTGGCACTCGCGTCTGTCGTAATGATGTCCTCGACTGGTTTTTGCCACGGGACACCAGTTGTTAGATTCTTTTCTACAGTCCACCAGAGCAGGGAATCTCTTACAGCCACTGAGAGACATAGTTTGCCTTCTAAATGCCCTTTTAATTGTTTCTGCGCTGACAGGACTTCCCACTGTAGTTGCCTTAAGTGGTACTGCGCCCATGTTACTGCGGGTATACATGATGTCAGTGAGCCTAAAAGGGACATTGCGTTCCTCAGTGTCATATTTGGTCTTTGTATTGCTGTGCGAGCTAGGCCTCTTATCTTGGTCACTTTCCTCTCTGGTAGGAGGCAGCGTTGTTGCTCGGAGTCCAATATCAACCCTAGGAAGGATTGCTCTTTTACTGGGGTTATCCTTGACTTGGGGATGTTTACTATCCATCCTAGTCCTACTAGAGTTGCTATTACTTCCTTCACTTGAAGTGTGCAGTGGGATTCCGACCTCCCTATTACCAGAAAGTCATCTAAGTATGGGACGATCACTATGTCCCTGGATCGCAGAAAAGACATTACTTCGGCCATCACTTTGGTGAATACCCTGGGGGCTGTAGACAGGCCAAACGGAAGGGCTGTGTATTGGTAGTGTCTCACCTGCCCCTGGATATAGAGCGCTACTCTCAAATATCTCTGATACTCCCGATGGATTGGGATGTGATAGCAGGCATCTTTTAAGTCTATCACTGCCATGAGGCAATGCTGGAACAGGATCTTTGTGGCCGTGTTGATTGACTCCATTTTGAAGGAGCAATTGTCTATCCACTGATTGAGTCTCCTCAGGTTGACAATGGTTCTCCAAGAGCCGTTTGGTTTTTGTATTAAGAAGAGGGGGGAGTAGAACCCCCTTCCTTCTTCTTGCGCTGGGACTTCCTGTAGGACTTGTTTTTTCACTAGTCCCAAGACTTCCGTCTCCAGGGCCAGCTGTTGCTCTTGGGCTTTCCTTCTGGGTGTTATTATGAAGGTATGCCTGGGCGGACGGATGAATTTTATTTTTAAGCCGTCCTTGATTATATTTAGGACCCATGTACTGGGGGAGATATTTGCCCAGGCGGAAAGGAAGAGAGAAAGCCTTCCCCCTACCTCCGGCCCAATGTCATTGGGGAGATTTTTTGGAGGAAGTGGAGGGCCCTTTAAACATATAGCCCGATCCTCTTTTTTCTTTAAAGTCCCAGCTTTTTCTATCTCCCGGGGGACGACCCCTGTTAAATCTCCTCCTCCGAAAGGGCTGCTTCTTAGGTTCTCCCGGAAATCGGGGAAAGCTTTTCTTCCTATCCCCCGCATGCTCCAAAATCTCTTCTAGTTTTTTCCCGAAGAGGAATTGACCATTGCATGGAATGGAACATAACTTGTGCTTCGAGGGTAAATCTCCGGGACACCCTTTAAGCCACAGGGCTCGTCTTGCCGCATTTGACAGGCTTGCTGCTCTAGCAGTCAATCTTGCGGAGTCTGCAGAGGAATCGGCCAGGAAAGCCGCTGCTCCGTGCACCAATGTTAGATTAGCTAGAATTTCGTCTCTAGGAACTCTATCCTTGATCTGGTCCTCTATTTGTTGCAGCCAGACCATGAGGGCACGAGCGGTACAGGTACCGGCTATTGCTGGCTTCAATCCCCCTGCTGAAGCTTCCCAGATGTGCTTCAGAAACCCATCTGCTTTCTTATCAAGCGGGTCTTTCAACACGCCAGAATCTTCTAATGGTAGGGATACCTTTTTTGAGGATCTGGCTACAGCCCCATCAATTTTTGGACTTTTTCCCAGGTTTCTGAGTCCTTCTGGTCAAAGGGGTACCTCCTCTTTGATGTGGAAGGTAAGCCCCCTGACCGCTCTGTCTTTTTCCATTCCCTGTCAATTAGCGCTTTTATTTTATCATTTACAGGGAAGGTACGCTTTCGCTTTTCCTCCAGTCCTCCAAACATTACATCCTCTAATGATTTGGGAGTTTTTTCTTCTTTAAGGCCCATTGTAGCTCTAATGGCCTTGACCAGTTTTTCTACGTCCTCCGTTGGGAAACATGGACGGCCGCCTATATCGCTGTCCGAGGAGGATTCTGAGGACTGCGTAGAGGAAGAGGAGGTGGAGGGGGACAAAGATCTATCCCGCCCCTTCTGCTTTGGCGAGGCCTCTGAATCGGAGCTCCTTCTACGGTTTCTTTTCTTTTTAAGGGCTGCCTTTAGGGAACCTTTCACCTCCTGATGTATTAACTCCTTCAGACTAGTCACCAAATCAGGGGTCTCCTCCTGTATAGTCCTGTTAATACAGTCAGCGCAGAGATCTTTCTGCCACTGATCTGCCAGCGGGTTTTTACAAAGGGCGCATTCTCTATTTTTGGTTTTGCTGCTGGCCTTCCTCGCCCCCTAGTGATCAAACAGAAAAAATGGAACCCCATTACCATAAGGGTGACATTCACGTAGATCACTCACCACCGCTGTCAATCAGGGGTACCGATCTCGGAGGCTCCTCAGATGCACTCGTGACGTTTCTCCTGGACGTCCCAGAGTCATGCCGATTGCGCTTATGACTGCCGCTCCCACCACTTGAGCGACTGCTCCTGGTATGTTGGTGGCTCGGCCTGGCATCTGGCGAGAGGTCTTGCTGCTGACGCTGCTGCTGTCGCTGCTGCTGACGCTGCTCGTCTTGCCCCACTTCCATTCTGAAGCCTTGGGCATGAGTGCGTCTTCTGTGGTCATCCCCCTTATGTAAGGGCGATCCACTGCACTCTCCGCCTCCTCCGGTTACCCCCACAGCCCCTCCCCCCCTGCCATACCGCCGGGATCTCTCTCCACCGATCGGCGTTCTTCACCATGGGCGCCGTCATCTTGGATTGTCGGCGCCGCCTCTGACGTCACGCGGGCACGCCCCTTCCCCAGCGTGCCCTGCGCGTGACGTCAGAGGAGCGCGACCCGGAAGCGGCAGCTCCCTCAACGCTCCTGAGCTTCTCCAGAGTAGGGAATCACCGGCAGAGGGGGAGAGGGCGGTGCGGCAGCCACGGCAGAGCCCCAGGACCCCCGCCGTGCTGTTCCTGCGCCCGCTCAGACGCTGAGCCCCGGAGGACCCGCGGACGGCGCTTCCTCCATCCCGACGCCCAGCGCTCAGGAGCCCAGCCTGATCTTCTACGTCGGCACGGGAGAGGGGCAGGTAAGTGTGACCTGCTGTCTTCAGCACGGGTCCCTGTCAGGACAGGAAACCCAACTGAAGCGAGGGAGAGGTACCGCCCTTTTATCTTCAGTAGGGTTCCTGTCCTGACTGGGCGGATCCCCTCTCTCATGTGTGCCGTCATGGGAGACGGGAAAATGATCCTTCTGATTGGCTAACACGCCGGGGGGCGTAAACAGCTAATGTCCTAATATTGTAGCAATTTCTCGGATGGTTTTTTTCTGTTTTTGCAGCTTAAGGATGGCTTGTTTCACCTGCATGGAAAGCTCCTTTGACCGCATGTTTCCGTCACAGCAAAACCTTCCAAATGCAAGCACCACACCTCAAATCAACTCCAGGCCTTTTATCTGCTTAATTGAGAATGACATAATGAAGGGATTGCCCATGAAATAGCCTTGGAGTCAATTGTCCAATTACTTTTGGTCCCTATAAAAACAGGGTGGCACATGATAATGAGCTTAAACTCCTAAACCCTTCATCCAAATTTAATGCGGATACCCTCAAATGAAAGCTGAAAGTCTGAACTTTAACTGCATCTGAATTGTTTTGTTTAAAATTCATTGTGGTAATGTCTAGAACAAAAATTAGAAAAATGTTTCTGTCCAAATATATATGGACCTAACTGTACCTGCAAGGTGGGTCCACAGTTCCTCTTCACCAATGAGGATGCCTTTAGGAGCCCTCAGATGGATGAGGGTCCAACCCCTTACAAGGGGGAAGGCCACCAAAGGTGACCACCGTATTCCTCTCAGCTTTCTCCGAGTAGAGGGGTGGGGAGGAGAAAAGTAATAAAACACAACGAGAAACCTGAAAAGGAAAATGCATATTTGGGATCAGATCCAGGTCTGCCTTCTACAGACACTAAGCTTAAACTGAGGTACTTAGTGCCTGTCGGTGGGTGTATACTGCTGAGGAGCCATTTTCCTTTTTTTGCATAGTGTCAGCCTCCTAGCGACAGCAGCATACACCCATGGTTACCTGTTTCCCCCAATGAAGTGATAAAGAAAATTGTTTTTGTGATTAAAACCATCTTTTAGGGTGTGACAGCAGCCAAATATAAAAAACTCTATATAAATTTGAAATCGCTGTAATTGCACAGACCTGAAGAATAAATTTGCCTAATCACTTATACCGCACAAGGAACAGCGAAAAAAATAAATTCTTCACCTGCTGTTGATTTTTTCATTCTGCCTCCCAAAAACTAACAGCAAAGCTTGGCTCACATTTATCCTGTGCTCCGCATTGAGCGCTTACATCAGGGTTTCCATGTAAATCTCTGAAATACTTGATGGAATCCCTGGCGTAAGATTCCATAAAATAAGGCAGATGGTGGCATTGTATACACTGTCTGGTCTGTCATCCGGCAGTGTCCGTCTTTTTAGGTGTGCATAAATTGGCAGTCCGACAGTTTTGTGCACTTCTGAAAAGAAGGAAACAGCTGAACAGAGGCCAGATGGAATCCACAGTAACTCTTCTGCTTCATTATAGTGAGTGGCTCCCTTGGGCATTCCATTTGAATCACATCACTCACATTTAGATGGAAACCCCAAAGTAAGGGCTCAGCGTAAAGCACAGGATAAATGTGATCCCAAACATTATGTAAAATGTTCCCAATAAAAGCTTCATCTCAATCCACACAAAAATAGCAAGTCCCCACTCAGGTCCGTCACCTGTCAATGGAAATGTAGGGGGTTTCCACATTACTGGTAGTACAAAGGCTAGGGCTCCTCGCACCCCCCCAAAAAAAATCAAGCGAATTCTGCATTCCTAAATCCAAATGCCCCCACTCCCTTCTGAGCCCCAGTGTCCCTAAACCACATTTAGCGTCCACATTTGGCAATTCTGCAATGATGAGAGCCCTAATTTACGGTTGCTTGTCTCCAGAAGCATGAGATGGGCATAACATACTGGATAGCACAAGATACTGGGCACTACAATGGCAGTTTGTAATTTACTCTGTAATATCTACTTCTCGGTTCTGGAAAACACTCATGGAGTCAAAATAGTCACTACATCTGAATAAATTCCCAAAGTATAATTTCCAAAATGGGGTGACTTGAGAGGGAATTATGCTCTTCTAGCACTTAGGGGCTCTGTATATGAAGTCCGCAAATTTTTCTAAGAAAATCTAAGTTCCAGATGGCAAGTTGCGCTCGTCCCTAAAGAGTCTCGCCGTATGGCTAAGTAGTACTGTACAGCCACACATGGGGTACTTCTACATTCAGCAGAAATTGTGGGACACATTTTGGTGCCATTTTTACCAATTTCTCCTTGTGAAAATCTAAACTCTGGGGCTAAAACAATTTTTGTGGTGAAAATAATTTTATATAATTAGACAGTGAAGAAAAAATTATGCGACACACCCATAGTGTCAAAAGATCATTGCAACCCTAGATTAATTCATCAAGATATGCATTTTGTAAAATGGGGTCACTTATTAGGAGCTCTGCAGATCTGACACTTCATGGGCTCTCCCAGTGGGTCATGGCACCCGCAAACCAGAACAGAAAAATCTGCACTATAATATGGCACTCCTTCCCTTTTGAGCTTTGCACTGTGCGAACTTGGGAGAAACTGCACAACATTTTGCATGGTGCAATTTCTCCTGTTATACTTGTGAAAATAAAAAACTGGGGCTAAAAATAAATTTATGTGGGTAACTTGTGATTTTTTTTTCACAGCTCTAAGTCAATCACCTGGGGGGTTCAAGGTGTTAGGCGTCAGGTTAGCATGTGCAGCAAGTTGCATTTCAGCGCGCACGGCGCATCGTCAAAAGTGCGCAGCACGCTACTTTCACACTGGCAGCGCATGATCTGCGCACCCTATGCTAAAGATAGGGTGCGCCGATCGCATGCGTGCAAATGCGAAAGTAGGCAGTGATCCCGGATGGGGCGGGCAGGGAGCCGGATCGGGGCGGGGCTTACCGACGCAGTGCGCAGCGTTGTTTCAACGCTAATGTGAAACCAGCCTTAGTATGGTTTGGTTAGGGGTTAGGGTTTGGGTTAGTAGGGTTTGGTTAAGGGCTAGGGTAAGGGTTAGTATGGTGTGGTTAAGGGTTAGGGTTAGTAAAGTCATGGTTTGGGTTAGTGTGAGGGGCCAACTAATGTTGGAAAAAAACGCAAACGCGGTAAAAACGCACTAAAAACGCATACAAACGCATAAAAACGCTGCGTTTTTTTCATGCATGCTCATAAAAATGCTTGAAAAAAACGCAGCATTTGTATGCGTTTTTTCCATGCGTTTTTTTTTGCGGGAAAAACGCGCTGCAAAACAAAGCAAGTGTGAAAGTAGCCTAACGAAGGTGAAAAAAGGCTTGGGGGAGAAGGGGTTAATATAAGAGTCCTGACAACCCTTTAATAAGCATACTTAACTATGGTCTAGAAGTTTATTGATGGAAACAGACAACTGCATTTATTTCCTTCTCCACTGTTCTCCAGTAGATGGTTCCTAGGCAGACTATGTACTTGCATATAATGTAATCTGCAATGTCTGAGCTGGTGTCCGTTCATAATGGAGATAAGACGAACATGAAAGCTTACACCAAAACAAATTAACAAACATTTAATTATGATTTGTAAAAGTTTGTCTTTATTTTTTGTACATTTAAGTGAATTATCCATTCCAGATTTAATCCTCATTAAAGAATTTAATTATTTAAATTTATAGGGAACCTGACAGCTAAAAAACCCTATGTACCTTCAGCTATAGTGGTAATCTGCAGGTGAATAGAGCATGTTTGACTGGCTTACTGGATGAGCAGATACAGGGAAAAAATAAAGTCATAGGCCAGGGTCACACTTGCGAGTGTGATGCGAGCCTCTCACGTCAATACCCGGCACTGCCGCCGGCACACGGGACCGGAGTGTGCCGCTGCATAGAAACACATGCAGCTGCACACTCGGTCCCGAATGCCGGCGGCAGTGCTGTCTCGCATCACACTCGCAAGTGTGACCCCGGCTATAGTCTCCCGATAGACACTCCATTTTAGTCATTGAGGAAGAGCAGGGAGCTGAGACAAGCAGCCTGAAAGATACAGTGAGTGCACTGTAATCGCTCTCATGACTGACAGCCGGCTCTGCGGCATCTGTGTGCAGTGTGTGTCATGAACAAGGTGTCAGTCAAGGAGTTGTGCAAGCGATCAAAGCACACTGACTGTAGACTGAGTGGTGACTGTTACAGCTTCCAAAACTAAGCCAGCAGCTACAGGGAGAAAAGAAGGATTCTTGGTACTCACCGTAAAATCTCTTTCTTGGAGCCTTCATTGGGGGACACAGGTTACCATGGGTGTATGCTGCTGTTGCTAGGAGGCTGACACTAGGCAGGAAAAAGGAAATAGCTTCCCCCCAGTAGTATACACCCAGTGACAGGAACCAAGTAGCTCAGTTAGTGTTAAAGCAGTAGGAGAAGCAGCCTAAAACTTAACATATGTACCAACAAAAGGCACAAAGGCCAAAAAATGGTACAAACAGTTAGGGAGGGTGCGGTGTACCCCAATGAAGGCTCCAAGAAAGAGATTTTACGGTGAGTACCAAAAATCCTTCTTTCTTTATCACTTCACTGGGGGACACAGGTTACCATTGGACGTCCCAAAGTAGTCCCCGAGGGTGGGAAACAAAACAATGCAAAGAAAAAAACCTAGGTCTGCTGGTGCATAAGCGCCGCCTGAAAACACCTTCCTTCCCAGGTCTGCATCACACGAGACATGGGTATGAAACTTATAAAACGCTGCAAAAGTACTTGGTTCCTGTCACTGGGTGTATACTACTGGGGGGGGGAGCCATTTCCTTTTTCTGCCTAGTGTCAGCATCCTAGTGTCAGCAGCATACACCCCATGGTAACCTGTGTCCCCCAATGAAGCGATAAAGAAATAACATTTTCTCCCTGTAGCTGACCTGCCAAACCAAATTATTATTTGCTTGGTGATTACCACTATGTCTGCAGGCAACTAGTGTTTGTTAAGCTGCAAGGCTCCCATTAAGAATAAACACATACTTCCTTTGGATGATTGGACACATTCTTCGCTCACACATATGGCAGGGCTCCATTTATTATCACTACAGTCTTTTTCTGTCTGCGTGCTGTAAAGTAGGTTGGCAGTACGTAATTGAAATCAATGGGGTGGGGTAACTAACTAAAAATACTGATATGTTAAAGAGGATTTAATACAAGGGGCTAGTCATAGCAATCATTGTGTTACACATTCATATTCTTACATCTCATTGGGTAATGCATCTCAGACAAATCAAAATCCTTTATCGATGCTTAGGGTCCTACGTGTTACATGTTCTATCTTTCCTGGGATATATTCTGTTAAGCTGATTTGGTAGTTCGCTAGCATCTTGAGCATCAGGCGCAAGTTCAACCACCACTGTTCCTTTGGCACCCTGTGTCTAGATGATAAAATTACAAGAACACACATTAATTTAAAAGCACAATGCACCATTACATACTGTTATATATGTGGCTTAAAGAATGGTAGTTAAAGGGAACCTAACATTCGATTCATGCGGCGAAAACCACAGGCATCAGGAACTAAAGCCAGGTATTTTTTCTCTCTTAAGCGCTTCACTCTTTCCGTAAAAACTTAGTCCACAATTCATCAAAGCTTTGACGCCAAAAAAGTGATGGAAAAACTTTGAAAAAGTTGCAAAGTTTTGTCACAACTATGAGCAGTGCCAAAATTTTGAAACTTGGCGTTCAGCACCACAAAAATAGGGGGACTTAGGGCAGGCGGGAGCGCAGCGAGGTACAGCTTGTCTTATTCATAAATTGTGGCATTCCCTACACCAGAAATCTCTTTTCATTTCTTGATTGGAGTAAGATGTCTGGCATGGCGAACACCACTCGTCGGTCGCTCCAGATACTTGAAGGGGTGTGGCTCCACCATGACCCCTAATCAGTGTTGAAGAAAAAAAGTCTACAAAAGAAATGAAGGGGGAAAAAAAAACAAAACACGCCAGTCTTGGTGAATCAGGGACCATAGTTTAACGATCCAGTCAGGGACTATAGGGAGAGCTTCAAGTGAAAAAAAAGTTCAGCTCTGAGTCTAAGAGAGCAGTTAATGCTCGAAATGCGTACAGAGCTCCTTTGAATTATCCCCATGCGGTAATCCTTTTTTTTGGTATTGAACCGATATTTATGGGAGATGTATTTTCAGTGCCGTAGGGAAGAGACAAACATGATGCATTCACTCACATCACTGCAAGGCCGGCCAAACACATCAAACTTAATATCGGAAAAGATGAATGATGTTATCCATGCCATGTTTTATCTCTATAGAAAGGTAAAATTGTGATAGGAAACATGACAACAATAAAAAGATATCATAAAAGTTGTGGATCTCAAACTTCTAAGAAGACATTGCACATCTCATGACCAACCCCCATGTGAGCTCACCAAGGGGAGGTATGTAGGCGTAACCTTGATCTAATAAAAATCAGAGTTTGAGTTACTGTCATTTGTCAGTCCTGGAAGGTACTGCTTGCTGTGGTTCTGTCCGTTTACCTAAAAAAGGAGTACCTTCCTCCAATAAACTCGGAGCCATTTCCATGACACAAGTTTAGTAGTTTCCTTTCGTTATCCCTTGTATTGCTTGTAATTGGGCAGTATATACCGTACTGTTTTGTTCCCATTTTATAATATCTAATATCTAATATATATATATATATATATATATATATATATATATATATATATACACACACACACACACACACATATATATATACACACACACACACATACACACACACACACACACACACACACACACACTATATATATATTTTTTTTTTCCTTTTATAGATACACTGGATTACATATATAAAATGTAATAGTTCGGTTCTTCTTGCTCTGTAAACTGCACCCCTGAAGCAATACGCTACCTGTAACTGGTGTCCAATCGACCTGTATATACGATTGGTGCTGGTAGCCAGTAGTTTTTTTTGCTATTTTGGAGTTGGCAGTGACCTTATTACATTATATATTTATTTTTTCTTCCATGCGTTGAAATCGGAGGTGTATATATGATATGCTCACTGTGAGTTCACCAATAACCGGCCTACACAAATACAAAGGCAGGTTCTGGTGCAAATAAACATCAGACCCAAAAGAAAATAAATAACCGGCCTCGTAGTGTAAGCAGCTGCGGCCCATCCATCACTCGTCGGTCAACTGCTTAACTGTCCTGACGATTGGAGACAGCGGAGCTGCGTCCCCTGACAAACTGGTGGCAATGGTGAGATCTGCGAAATTCCCACTGCTCTCATCTCTGACAGTCCACAGCCAGATCATTTAACTACGATCAATTTTGCAGCCAAGCGTTGATTTCGGATGCCTGTGGTTTGAGCCTTTACCTTCATAGAGGGTTACCTCTTTGCTCTCCGCTTACTCCTACACTACAAAACATACTGACATTACCAGAATTTTTAATGAAGCTAGGTTTCTAAGATAAGGATAATCGATTGTGGACTAAGGTCGGTAATTACAATTTGTGTACGTCACTATGGAATATAGTGTTGCTATATAAGAAACAAAGACATTTACAGAGAGATTCTATTCTCTTCAGCTAGTTATGGATACTTACTCAAAGTCAGTTACTTTTTTCAAGTCACAAACAGATGTAAATGCCACAACTTTCTTCCTAAGACCTATTACACAGGCTGTGTCCGGAGAATTTGCAAATACACGACCTTCAATTAAAATAAAAAAAAAAAAAAAAAAGAGAGGCAATTAAAATTAATCTAGCGAGTAAACTGGAGATCCTTAGAAGTATTATAAGTAAGTGTCTATTAGCCATCAGTTATATATTAAGGGATTGTGGATGTCACTGAAATGGACAAAAGGGATACACTGACCCATCATGGCTTTAGTCCACATTTCCTAAACTACAAAAAATATGGGAAAGCTGTATATCTTTGTACCGTGTTAGCCAGTAGATAGAAAAATATCTGAATATTTTTCTACAAAAAATATATAACTCATTTCTAATATCACACATGATGTCTATTGTACATGAGTCATAATGGAAATGTTTAACCAACATTAAACAAGTGGCATGCTTGGCAATGGGACTAAACCAAACAGGTGTAAAGCAATGGAGACTGTCACGCCTTGCGCCATGTTTGCGTTTTCAGTGAATCGTATACAATGATAAATGGGGTGAAATGGTAAATTGATATATTTTAAACCCATTTACCTTCAGCTATAACCGTGTAGAACAGAGGTCAAGGAAAAAGAAAGAAAAGCTATTTCAAGCACAACACAATGTGATATCTGGGCAATAAAAGCTCAGCATATATGCAAAAGCTAAGATAGTTACACACATGAATATATGTGTATAAATATACACACACACACACATATAGACACATACATGTACACACACATTATATGCACACTCATATATACAGTATATGCCTGGATCATCTGGATGGTCCACATGGTAGATATTACATGCACGATTACTCAGAACAAATAAGGGCAACATATGCATCAGCCCGTATGGCTAATACACAGCATCTAAGGCCTGTTTCACACTTCAGTTTTTTTGTGTCAGTTAAAATCCGCCAAAATGGAAGAAAGCGGATCCGTTGGTAACTGATGTGAACGGATGCCACCGGACCGTTTTTTTGACGGATCCGATGAATGAAGAATTTTAAAGAGAGAGAGAGAAAGAGAGAGGGGGGAGAGAGAGAGAGAGAGAGAGAGAGAGAGAAAGAGAGAGGGGAGAGAGAAAGAGAGAGGAGGGAGAGAAAGAGAGAGGAGAGAAAGAGAGAGGGAGAGAAAGAGAGAGGAGAGAAAGAGAGAGGGAGAGGGAGAGAGGGAGAGAGAGAGGGAGAGAGAGAGAGAGAGAGGGAGAGAGAGAGCGGGAGAGAGAGAGCGGGAGAGAGAGAGCGGGAGAGAGAGAGCGGGAGAGAGAGAGCGGGAGAGAGAGAGCGGGAGAGAGAGAGCGGGAGAGAGAGAGCGGGAGAGGGAGAGAGATCCTGCAGCAAAAAAAACATTGCATGCTCTGTCCAGGCATGTCGGCGGACGCAAAAAAATTGACGGATCTGCAAAAAAACGGATCCAACGGATGGCCATCCGTCAAGATCCGCCGGTAATGCAAATCAATGGAGAAAAAAACGGATCCACCAAAAAAAAATGGCGGATCCGTTTTTTTGGCAGAACGCCGGATTTTGACTGATGGTCAAAAACGGAACTGTGAAACAGGCCTAAGCCATTCCCAGCCTAAAGGTCATGTCAATATGGCAAGTTCTCACACTTAACACAGAGAAAGAATGAATGATCATGCCCTGGAAAAGCCATACCAATAATAGTGATAGTAAGCCAAGTAACTAAAGCTCCTAATGGATGACTGGCAGACCCGTGACTGACAGACACAGGGCTCTCCAGGATGCAGCCACTACTCATCCCATGCAGAGTACTCACAGTACGTGAACAGAAGAACAGAGCAGGGCTTGGAAGAGCAAAATATGGATGACATTAAAATAACCCAAAACATGTCTCTAGGAAAGACGTAATTGAGCTCTAGTTTATTAACCAAGCTATTATAAACAGAATTATTTTTCTTCAGTGATTATATCCAAATTTTGCCAATACATAGAGATCAAATGTCTCTCTTGTTCTTCATTTGGTAAATGACCAAGTTGTAATTCAAAACACAGACAGTCCCGAACAAGGAAGAATCAAGGTCCATCAAGAGAATCATTAACGCCATCATTAACTTTCCTAAACATGGTACCATTTTTTGTAATTTTCCTGTTTTTTTTTTGTTTTTTTTTAAAGCAAAACTATTGTAAATGTAAACATAAAAAAACAGTGTTCAGTATCAAGCATGGATAGTAGAAACGTGATACAAATGAAAAGCACAGTCTTATCTATCAGTAGAGGGGAGTGCTACATAAAATTTAAGGAGTGGACGCTTATTGTAAGAGTCAATTTAGCTTCTATTGGAGTGAGACCATAAATCCAGCTTCATTTACCCCCCACTGTTCATAGCTAAACACATCTAGATTAAAAGAGGCAAAAGCGGAGTAAAATAGCAAAAAGACGAACGACATACAGCTCTGGCAAAAATAAAAGAGACCACTTCAAATTGTTCAGTTTGTCTGATTTTTCTATTTATATGTATATTTTTGAGTAAAATGTGAATTGCTCTTTTAGTCTATAAACTTCTGACATGTCTCCGAATTTCCAAGCAATTCATTTATTTTTCTGAAAAGGAGAAATGGTCAAAATTAAAACCATTTAATTCAGATAATGCAAAGAAAACAAGTTCATAATCATTTAGAAACAACAATACTAATGTTTTAACTCCGGAAGAGTTCTGAAATCAATATTTTGTGGAATAACCATGATTTTTAATCACAGCTTTCATGCGTCTTGGCTGCTTTCCACCAGTCTTTCACACTGCTACCGGTGCAAAAATGTAAGCAGTTCTTCTTTGATGGCTTGTGACTATCCATCATCCTCTCGATTACATTCCAGAGGTTTTCAATGTGGTTCAGGTCGTGAGATTGGGCTGCCTATGACAGGGTTTTGATGTGGTGGTCTCAATTTTTCCCAGAGCTGTACATTCCCTGTGATTAAATACCAATGAAGGGTGTGCACTTCGGGCCCAAAGATTAGTTTGGCACTGGAACCAATATAAAAACCCAAGTGTCAGTGCTGTCCCATTTATGTCACACTGACCTGCTAAGCATCCAGAGACTTTCCTAATAATCAGATATTGTCCAAATTGGACAATCCCATTAAGTTACATTATGGTTTCTTTACTGCAGATTTTATGCATCATCACAAGTTTATTATTGTAGACACTGCTATACAAACCATAGTGGCAGAAATATACATAAGCGCACCCTGAACATAAGGTTTGGTGTTATTTACCCATATTTAAGCCATTTACAGTTTTAACTTACCGGTAACCCTTTCTTTTGCATCATTACCTAACTGGAAGGAAACCAATCCATATTGTACAGAAACCAATTTCGGCCACAGATGTTGCATCACACAGTCACCTAACGCCATTAAAGGGGTTGTCCGGTCTTTTCACATAATCTCAGTGCATATCTGGGCTGCAGAATGTTGACAATAAGTAATTTACCTTCTGTCACCAGCTTGCAGGGTTTTGTAGATATCTTCAGATGCTTCTGAGCAGAACGTCCGGGGGGGGGTGTTCTGGCACTGAAATGAGAACTGGTCGTTTCCTCCTCACTATAGTTTCACTTTCCATAGATCACTGTTCAGTGTGTGTCTGGGGGAGGAGCAGCTGGGTGGTTCTGCTCTCTGCACTGAGGCTGCTAGAAGGGGAGGATTTGTTACTGTGTGAGGAGAGCTTGTTCATGTGGTCGGGGAGGGCCTGTTGCTATGGAGGGTGGGGTTTTTGCAACAGAGGGCAGGTTTTTAGTAGAGTAGGAGGAAACGACCAGTTCTCATTTCAATGCCAGAACACACCCCACCTTGGATGTTCTGCTCAGAAGCATCTGAAGATATCTACAAAACCCTGCAAACTGGTGACAGAAGGTAAATTACTTATTTTCACCATTCTGCAGCCCAGATATGGACTCAGATTATGTGAAAAGCCCGGACAACCCCTTTAAGGATTTCCTGATCAAATGGATCTTTAAAAACATCTCGCATCCTTCCCGTACAATGCTAAGATCTACAAGAATGGTTAGCCTAAACTCCTACTGCACAGACGCAAGCTGCTCCATCATAATGGCCGCACAGGAAAAGTGACATCCATAGAACGAGAAAAAATGACGGGATCTGCTTAACTTACCTCTTCGATAAGACTCTCTAAGTTTTTCTGAAATCCACAACATTGACTTGACTCCAAGTTTTGTTCCATAATTTCGATCAAAAGGGGTTGGTGCGCCCCCCTAGTTTACAGAAAAGGATTAAGTATTACATTGATAAAATAAAGACAAATTGGATGAGAACGTCTCATTTTTGGTCAATTATAATCTACCATCACACAGAAACATTACATAGCTATATTCTAATATTTGTCCACGCTACATTCATATAGAAGAACAAGTTTAACCAAGGTATTACACTCTAGCCAAATAATAAGTATAAGACCCTGAAAAGGATCTGAACCTACAAATGGAAAATTAACCATTTGGTCGTGCAATGTTATTTACCTGCTGCAAGTGTCCAAGAACATTTGTACGACAGTCAAAAATGCCATTTCCTTCAGCGGAGTAAAGATTATACAGAAATTCGGTGGTATAGAAGTCATGGCATTTCTCATTCCTGCAGAATGCACAGTATGGTTACTCTGTGTACATTGCTCGTTATCGGGATGCAAAACATTATACAGACAAACAAGGAATAATGAAGATCTCATTCTAAGTACATATCATTGTTGTGTCGCCTTTTCCTTTCATGTCCGCTTCTCTACTTCTTTGTGGATTGCTAAGTGTTTTAAAACAAGCGGATGGTTGGCATAACTGCATGATTTAGGATGGAGATCATACAGTTTTCAGGGGCAGATGAATAATGAGCGCGGTGAATAGATCCCAGGAAGTGGCGACAGACGTTCTTACTCCAGGCCTAGCGATTGCATACTCCCCAGGTTTTGGGAAGGTGCCGGAACGGCCAGGTGTTACCAAAGATTAGATCTACGGTGAAGACAGGAAGCTATAAAATAAGGTTACATACATCGCTTCCCAAACAGGGGAGCACAACTTATGATGTAGTTTAGAAGAACTTTGTGCTCTTAAATTTGGACAGACAAAAATATTAATAGAAAAAGGATATAAAAAAATGAGGTCCCAGAGCTCTATCTACAAATCTAGGAATTTTGAGTAGGAATTATAACAATAGTTTCCTCTAAACCTTCTTCTAAGACAAATCCGTCCTCATAGTAATTCCAACCACTATCAGACAGAATTTTAGGAATAAAGTTTTGTGAAAATGTATACCTCAGCACAAGTCCTCTCTGAATATCAGTCTTCATTTTTTCTGTTAGATGTTCCACATTAGACTAAGGACACAAAGAAACAGACTATTAGCGATCAATGCTTAAAGCACCGCTCCAATGTTTGCTTTTCATGTTACCACTGGAGTGGTGTCACAAATGTTAGTACCCTTGCTGAGTACCCAGTTTCTCCGGGTGGGCGAGCCAGAGGTCCTTACTCAGTGTCAGGCCAGAAAGTGAGTCTCAGACTTTCATTGAGATCTTGTGATCGTTACCTCTGACTTCCGTTCAGTCAGAAATTACGGCAACAAGATGACAAATCTGGAATGGAGGGAGTTGCGAACACCAGAAGACAGCTGGTGGTAAGTACAATACTAGGGGCAGGGAACAGACATTAGTAGCACCACTCAAGCAACAAAATAAAAGCTTGAGTGGTGGCCTTCAGTGGAGAACATCTAACACAATATACAATAAATTATCTTTTTAGTACACAGACACACTCATATGTGGCCCCACTGATATGAGATCAAATATCAACTAAACAGTATTAGGTTGTTTTTAATCCATCATATGGTTCCAGAGATACGGAATTTTTATTTAGCTGTCATTTTTATTGAACTTTAGGGGTGTGTGACCCACAGAACTCTCTGGGGACATGTCTTTAGGCTGCCCTGTGATTGACACCCTCATGGTAGAAACCATAAGGTTGTGTACCCACGTAAGCGTTTTTTTCGCATTTTTGAAGCTTTTTTTCCCCTGTAAAAACGCTTCAAGATCGCACACAAGAAGCATCTCATTCATTTTAATGAATTCCGCACTTTTAGTGCACATTGATAATAATATTAATAATCTTTATTTTTATATAGCGCTAACATATTCCGCAGCGCTTTACAATTTGCACACATTATCATCGCTGTCCCCTATGGGGCTCACAATCTAGATAAACTGATGTGTTTTTTACCGCGAAAAAAACACATCGCTGTAAAAAACGCAGCATGCTCATTAATTTTGTGGAAAAATCTGCATTTCTAGCTATTTTCTATGAGACTGGGGATGCGCGGAAAAAAAACGCATAAAAAACACGCATTTTTTGCGCAAAAATGAGCAAAAAAACATGCGGGAAAAAAACTGCGCGTTTTCTGGGAAGGAGTCCGGTTTTCATGCAGAAATTTTCTGCATATGTGGGCACATAGCCTAAATATTAGCATCATCTTAGAAGCCCAGGTCCTATTTGGGTACACACTTTCTTCACTATTCAGTATACACAGGACTACCTCGCATCAGTTGCCCATTAGATAGAGCAGCCTACACAAACTTTCACATGACATTCTCTGGGTGAAGCCAGACTATTATCAAAGGTATGAGAATTGTGAGACAGATTCATATTTGTGAAATCAAGTACTATCCTAACACAGACTGACAGTGCAGAATAGTCCATAATCAATAGCAATTAGGTCCCATATTTGCCAAGAAGGATTACTAATAGTTGCCACAAGTTACATCTCCATCTGCTAGCATTCAGTGCCATAGCTTAGTCCTTTCTTGGTTAAATGTGCGATAATTAACATTGTTCTATAGGACAGGCTTTCATTTCCAAGAGTTTTGCAAAACAAAGTGTCAACAATGACTTTACAGGAGCCTTACAATGATCAGAAAGTCGTAGATTTCACATCTCACCCTTAAGTCATGAATGTTGAAATTATCTTCATAGATGTAGGCAGCGTCAGCGCCGACCGCTATCCCTGCCGTGGTAGCCAGATAGCCGCAGTATCCACCCATGGTTTCCACGATGAAGACACGGCGCTTTGTACCAGAGGCGGATTGTTTAATGCGATCACAGCTCTTAAAACATCAAGAAACAAAACTGTTCATTAATTTGAGATGTCCAGGATTTTTTTTTTTTTTTACAAACATTATGTCAAGCGTGAGGAAGTATATTCCAAGTCAGGGATTGTCCAAACGGCCATTAAAGGGAACCTGAAAAATCTGTCCAGTCTGCACGCACCATGTTACAGAGCAGGGCCAGTGGAGTAGCGTAATATGCAGTGTTGTGAGAAAAGAGGCAGTATAACCTGTGGCTTTCATCATTTAGTCCTCGGCTCTTTTTGGGACTTTCGGTCCAGTAGGCAGTCCGATCAGTGACTGACAGCTCTGTATGCACAGATACACATTGAAAGCTGTCAGTCAATGGTGGGACCGCCCACTGGGCCAAAAGTCCTAGAAAGAGCAGAAGCCTAAATGACTAAATCACAGGTTATATGAATCTTATCTCACATACATGGAGAGATATCTGTAACATGATGCCTGCAGACTGGATTGAATTATAATGGCGACAGGTTCCCTTTAAGTACAAGTCATTTCTACCTGGCATTCTAAAAGCACACAATCCCATACCTGCACTAACAACAGTCAGGATTGGAAGCGTGTTTTTCAGCCCCAAACGCTGCTAATCTGACTACTACCCTGCAATACACTTACACCATGGGAAGGGGCTTGTGTGGAGAGGCAGCAGCAGCAATCCTGTGGAAGTGATGTCAGTATGTATCACTCAATAACCTGCAGCCCCCCCAACCATGTGCTCTGGTCAGTAGGTTATTGGGATGAATCTGGAAACAAGGTGTGGTCATAGTGTCCGAGGCTGGGATCTATTCACACATCAGAGTCATTGGTCAGTATTTCAACAGTATCTGTATGCCAAAACCAAGAAGTGTCTCCAAAACACAAAACCGGTGACAATCCTTCAATCATAGTTTTTCTCAAAGTCCCACGTCTGGGTTTGCCATACAAACCCTGATGCAAAATATTGACCAAATACTGACATGTGAATAAGCCATTACAACCTAAGGGTGGTCTCACATTAGCCTTTTTTTTAATGCATTTTTGGGCCCTTTCCTCTACATTAGTTTAAGTCAGAAAATGTTGTAACCAGATGTCAATATAAAAATTAAAATAATAATTACAGTTTGGCTTGGTAGCATTTCCAATCCAGCTTTTTTTATTTTTTTATGCTGCTTTCAGGTCTTACAAGGAAGAACTGACCAAACAAAAATCCCACTAAACTACAAAACAACTGTGTGCAGAAGATGCCCAACGTTCACTTTGACATTGGAAGAAAGCTCATTTTATTTTTTGCAAATTTGTAAATGGGGGATAACGTGCCGATCACTTCTGGGTCTGACGATTGAGACCACCACCAATCTGAGAATGCCCCTCCACTCCATTCATTCACTAGGAGGTGTATTAGTAAATTACATAAAGAAATATGTACGAGCAGAACTTCAGTGTCACAACCTAATATCTAAGCTTTGTTAACTCTTTATTGGAAGAAAATACCCAGAAATTCTGCTATTGTTCTTTGACAATTTCAATTTTACGCTTTTCATCTGCTGCACAAATTAGAGCGTTGACTTCTTTCTATCAGTCAACACGATTATGGGTTTATTTAGGTCTTATTGCTATTGTAAGTAAAGAAGGTGTAGTCAGCTTACCCATCTGCAATGCAAACCCCTAGCCTGCCAACGGCCGGCACGGACTGTGGTGAGCATCCACATCAATTAGGAGCAAGAGAAAAAAACTACACCTTCTTTACTTATCCACTGTGAGTTTTTTAGTCGTGCTATTACCGGGTCTATAATCCCTCTTAAATGCAATAAGGACAACTTGTTCACCATATAGCATTTATAACACCTATCTCCTTAGAGCTTTTCTCTATTAAAAAATTTTTTTTCTCATGTTTTCAATCATGGATCCTCTCTACATAAGAACTTTATAGATATTGATGACCATACAACAAGGCTCACTAAGGTAGCCTCAGTGTTCAGTAATGAAACACCTGACTTGATAACTGAAACTAACGATTTGAGAACTTTAATGCTACAATTGGAGAAAAATATTGTCAAAGAGATGAATACGTGGTGGGATCTGACTACTCTGAAAACATACGAGTCCAAAAGTATGATCCCTAGAGGATTACGTTTAAAAAAGTACCTACAAGAATTTTTAATGAAGATTTTGAAAAGGAATGGTACTCCATCTTGAGTCAATGTTCCCTCAAGGTCATCTCTTTAATAAAATATGAGGACATGGAAATGAATACTGTCAAACAGGATATAAAGAGTCTGCAATGCTCTTTGGAGGTGCACACCAGTTATAAAGATTTTAACTTTTATAATGACAGATTGAAAACCAATATTACTAAAGTTGGAAAATCATATCACGGACATTAAGAAATCAAAATTTAAACGAGATAGAGAAGACTATATTTCTAATAAAGTCTATAATTGGAATACCAGACCACATTCTATTTTAAGAAAACGAGCACAGAGACGGGAATCTGCCAAAGGAAACGTGAGCTTTAAAGACAAAGATTATTCTTCGGACATTTCTTTTTTTTCTACTACTGATGAACTTTCAGATTCTTCAATGGGTTCAACGAACAGTATACATTCTGTGGATCAGAGGTCGGCTTCTAACATTCCTAGTACCAGTGGAGCAATTTCAAAAAACGCAGGAAACGTGCGGGCCGTAAACACAGGGGGAGGAAGATATCCCATTCGGCACAAGAATCGCCGTTATTAGAGGTTCCAGTCTGGAATCTGTCAAGCTATGTGATCTCAGAAGAACAGATTGCGGTACTCAGCAAGGGTCTAAGTTTTTCTCCCACGACTGACTTTGATTTATTTAAGACTCTACTTGATCTGAATAAATTTGCACATAATCTGACAGTGAAATGACGTTTTCTTACAGATGATGCTGCTAAAAATGTTACCTGTATAGATAATCTTGATTCTCCTATTACTGATGATATTCGTATGTTTCAGGAACAGAAAGCATTTCTTAGCTTAAAATCATTAGAAAGAGAATCATGTGTGGGTCCTATTTCACTCAATGATTCTTTTTCTGTCAGCAATCCACTTTTTTATCCATTAAAATCCAGACCAGCGGTCTTAGACCAATTTCTGGATTTAATTGAACAGGAATTAGTTGACCTTAATAAATTTAATGTGGAATCTAAAAATAATTACTGTAATTTAACTAAAAGGGAGAAAAAAGCACTTAAAGAATTGCATAATAATCAGGATCTCATAGTAAGGCAGTCAGACAATGGTGGCAACAGAGTGCTTTTGGATGCAGGATTATACAAAAAACTGAATTTGTTAGATTTGGAAAATTAGGAGACCTATCTTGAACTAAGTTCTAATCCCACTGATGAGTATAATTCATTGCTTCATAATTTGTTGTTGGAAGGTGTTCATATGAATGTTTTGGATGACAGATTGGCAGAATTTTTGAAAAATGATCATCCTGTCACTCCAATCTATCACTCATTTCCTAAAATTCACAAAGATGTATTCCCTCCCCCTATGAGACCAATAGTTGCAGGCATTGGTTCCATAGGGCAAAGATTGTGATCTTGGGTGGACCATTACCTGCAACCTTTGGTGCAAAACACTCCTAGCTATATACGTGATTCCAAATATGTAACTGCAGTTTTTGATCAATTCCACTGGAAGGAGGAATATGCATGGTTAACATGCGATGTAGTGAGTCTATATCCATCAATCCATCACTCTGTGGCATTATCTAGTTTGACATATTATCTGGATACATATTCTACCTACAGTAATGACAAAAAATTTTCTGATATCTGCCGTGGATTTTTTGTTAAACCATAATTATTTTAGTTTTGATAATAGATTTTTCAAACAGCTGAAAGGCGTCAGTATGGGTGCGAAATTCTCGCCTTCCTTATCCAACATTGTTATGCTCAAATGGGAAGAAAGTCATATTTATGACGATAATAATGATATATGCAAACATATTGTTTGGTACGGTCGTTACATAGACGATCTGATCTTGAAGGGAGAGGCACACAAAAGGAGGCTGAAAAATTTGTTGATCATATTAACAATAATGAATATCTGAAATTTGCTTATTCTTTTCAGAAAGAAAATACTCATTTTTTGGATCTGAATCTCAGAGGTAATGTATCCAAACATACCATTGAGATTACTCCCTATAGAAAGCCAACCTCAAGCAATTCTATTCTTAGGGCCATCCAAAACATGTCATAAAAAATATTCCATATGGTGAGCTTATTAGGATAAGACGGAATTGTTCTGAAAATAGCTTAGTTACTCACCGATAACAGTGTTTCTCGGAACCCATGACAGCACCACGGAGAGAGGGGATCCGCCCTTCAGGGACAGAAACCTACAGATAAAAGGGCGGTACCTCTCCTCCGCCTTCAGTTGGTTACAGAGCATCAGAGGGTCTCCAGGTTAGTTAGACAACAGAAATATATACACAACATTATAATACTGCTTACTTATCAAAGCACCGTGCCTAAACGGAAACACTCTACTAACAGTAAAACGTGCTCACCATACTCGTGAAGGGGAGGGGAATAAGCGGGTGCTGTCATGGGTTCCGAGAAACACCGTTATCGGTGAGTAACTAAGCTATTCTCTCTCACCCATGACAGCACCACAGAGAGAATTTCAGAGATTGGTAGCTTAGGGAGGGACCACCGCCTGAAGGACCCTTCTCCCGAAGGTCAGGTCAGACGTAGAGGCTAGATCTAGGCGGTAGTGCTTGAAAAAGGTAGAAGGTGTTGACCAGGTGGCCGCCTTACAGATTTGTTCTATTGATACCTCAGATCTTTCAGCCCATGAGGTCGCCATTGCCCTTGTGGAATGAGCTCTCAGCCCCTCTGGGATGGTATTCCCACTGGATGAATATGCCAGGGCGATCGCATCCCTTATCCACCTTGCCAGGGTACTCTTGGATGCTTTGAGCCCCTTCCGAGGACCCTGGAAACACACAAAGAGAGACCCTTCCTTCCTACATTTTTTGGTGGCCTCTAAGTATTGTACTTGGCACCTTTTAACATCTAAAGTATGGAATTTTTCTTCCCCTTTATTTTTTGGATTTGGGCAGAAGGAAGGAAGGACTACCTCCTGGGACCTGTGGAAATGTGATGACACTTTAGGTAAATAGGCTGGGTCCGGTTTTAGGATGACTCTATCGTCTAAAATTTTTGTAAAAGGAGGCCCTGCTGACAAGGCTTGAATATCGCTCACTCTTCGGGCTGATGTTAGTGCCACCAGAAGCACAGTTTTGTGTGATAGGATCTTTAGGGTTGCCGAGTGAATTGGTTCAAACGGAGGGCCTGTCAGTGTTGAAAGTACAAGATTCAGGTCCCATGAGGATAATCTTTGACTGACTATTGGCTTAGATCTTGTTGCGGCTTTAATAAACCGTGCTACCCAGGGGTCACCTGCCACATCATGGTTATAGAGGGCGCCTAACGCCGCTATTTGTACTTTTAATGTGTTGACCGCCAGACCCTGTTCTAGGCCCTTTTGTAGGAATTCTAGGATTTTATCAATCTGAACCCCATCCTGAACCTCTGCCCTAGAAGTGGATAGGAATTTTTTCCATGTTCTGCCGTAAGCTCTCATCGTAACCGGTTTCCTACTTTTTTGTAGTGTAGTTATCAGGTTTTCTGAAAATCCCCTGTCCCTCATCAGTGCCCTCTCAAATTCCATGCTGTTAAATGGAGGTTCGGTGCCTGAGGATGTAGCACTGGGCCCTGCGATAGCAGGTCCGGGAGATCCGGTAGGATCCAAGGGTCGGTTACTGAGAGCATTCTTAGCCAGGAAAACCAGGTTCTTTTGGGCCAGAAGGGGGCTATCAGTATCATTCTTGCCCTGTCCTCCCTGACCTTCTTTAGGACCGCTGGGATGAGCATGATTGGGGGAAAGGCATATGTTAGACTGTGTCCATGGGAGCATAAATGCGTCCAGAGATAGAGGATTCCCCCTGGGATCTAGGGAGCAGAAGGTGTCTACTTTTTTGTTTTTGAAATCAGCAAACAGATCTATGTCTAGGGTCCCCCACATTTTTACAATCTGCCGAAAAATGGACTGCTTTAGTTCCATTCCCCCTGTCGTAACTGGGTGCGGCTCAGAAAGTCTGCCCTCTGATTCTCTGTACCGCGGATGTGTATGGCTGTCAGAGATAGCAGGTTTGCCTCCGCCAGTTTGAGGATTTTGGCGGATGTGTCCATTAGGGCTTGGGACCTGGTTCCCCCCTGATGATTTATATAGGCTACTGTGACTCGATTGTCCGAAAGGATGCGGACATGGTGATTCCGGAGTAGGGGTAGGAAGTGTGTTAACGCATAGCCTACTGCTAGAAGCTCCTTTTGATTTGAGGAGGCTTTTAGTTCTTGATTTCCCCATACGCTCTGAGCCACCTCGTTGTTCATGTGTGCTCCCCATCCTGTGGGACTGGCATCTGTTGTCACTATGCGTGTTATTTTTGTTGTCCAGGGGATCCCTTTGGACAGATTCTCCTGGCTTTGCCACCAAGCTAGGGAATGAATAGTGCTTGAATTTAGGGTAATACGACCCTCTAGGTGTCCCCCTATTGATGCCTGGTTGGCCAACACGTCCCACTGGAGATCTCTTGTGTGTAACTGAGCCCATTGAACTGCTGGCAGGCAGGCGGATAGGGAACCCAACAGTGACATAGCCTTCCTTAATGTCATGGAGGGATTTTGGATTGCTCTTGCTGTAATTTGAGCGATCTTCTCTTTTTTGCGGTCTGGGAGGTGACACTCCTGAATGCTTGAGTCTCATGTTAGGCCCAAGAATTCCTGTACCCTGCTGGGCGCCAATCTTGATTTTTTTAGATTTAGAAGCCAGCCCAGGTCATGTAGAGTGTTCATCACCCTGTCTCTCTGTTCCCTGCATTTTTGAGATGAGCTGTCCGCTATTAGGAAATCGTCTAAATACGGGATTATTATTATATCTTGTTCTCTTATATGAGCCATCATTTCCGCTACTATTTTGGTGAATACTCGCGGAGCTACAGATATTCCGAACGGCAGGGCCCTGTACTGGAATTCTTTCATTTTGCCTTTTATTGAGACGGCTAACCTTAGATATTTCCTGGAGTATTGGTGGATAGGGACGTGATAATAAGCGTCGCTGAGGTCCAACACCATCATGTAGCAGTTTGGGAACAGGACTTTGGTGGTAGATTTGATCGACTCCATTTTGAAGCTCTGATTCTTGACATATTTGTTTAGTTTTCTCAGATTTATAATAGTACGAAAGGTGCCGTCTGGTTTGGTCACTAGAAAGAGGGGGGAGTAGAACCCTCTGCCCATATCCTGCCGGGGAACCTCCTGGAGGACTTTTTTTCACTAGGCCTAGGACCTCGCTTTCTAGCGCTTCCTGTTCTCGCATACTGGATCTCAGCGGCGTTGTTACATATTTTTGAGGCGGGAGAGAGAGGAAGTCTATCCTTAGGCCCTCCTGGATTAGGTTTATTATCCATGGGTTTGTTGAAATTCTCCTCCAGGCTGGAAGGAAAAAGGATAACCTTCCCCCCACCCTGGGCGTACCGTCACTTGGAGGGCTTTTTGTCCCGGGGAGAGTTATTAAAGAAGAAGCCTCTCTCTCTTCTTTTGTCATCCCACTTTTGTTCCCTTGGTGGTCTTCTCTGAAAAAACTCTTATTTCGAAAGGGCCTCAAATGCCGCTGGCCCTAAATTTGGGAATCCTTTTTTCTTGTCCCCTGCTTTCTGGAGGATGTCGTCTAACGTTTCCCCAAAAAGGAATTTCCCTTCACAGGGGATTGAGCATAGTTTCATCTTGGTCTGTAGGTCCCCTGGCCAACTTTTAAGCCATAGTGTTCTTCGGGCCGCATTTGAAAGTGCTGCCGTTTTGGACGATAGCCTGACTGAATCGGCCGATGAGTCCGCTAAGAATGCAGCCGCTCCCCTTATTACTGGGATAGAATCTAAGATCTTATCTCTAGGTGTCCCTTCCCTCAGTTGTTTCTCAAGTTGGTCTACCCATACCATTAGGGCTCTTGAGGTACATGTCGCCGCTATCACTGGCCTGAGGTTACCCCCAGCCGACTCCCAAGCCCCCTTCAGAAAGGTATCTGCCTTTTTATCTAGGGGGTCCCTGAGGGTACCCATGTCCTCAAAGGGAAGGGCGAATTTCTTTGATGCCTTAGCGACTGCTACATCAAGTTTCGGGGCTTTATCCCAAGACGTAGATGCCTCCTCCTCAAAGGGATATTTTCTTTTAAGGGAAGGGACCGTAGTATTTTTTCTGTCTGGCTTATCCCATTCTTTTTTGATTAGACCCTTGACAATCTCGTTTAGCGGAAATACTCTCCGTTTTTTCTGGCTTAGTCCCCCGAACATTATGTCCTGGACTGTTTTATCCAGCCTCAGGTCCAATACCCCCATGGTAGACCTTACAGCTTTCACTAGTTTGTCTACCTCTTCTAGGGGAAAACAATGGCGCCCTCCTGTTTCCTCGTCTGAGGATGAGGAGCCGAATTCTGAGGATTTAGACGAGATTTCTCCCGATGTGGAAGAATCTGACTGGGAGGTTTCTACCGCATCTTTTTTCCTCGTTTTATCCTTATGTTTAAGGGATTCGAGGGCACACTGTACCTCTGATTTAATTGCGGCCCTTAGGTCAGATGCGAAATCCGGAGTCTCCTGACAAACAATTTCTTTTGTACAGGACTCGCATAGTTTTTTCTCCCATACCGGTAGGGGTTTAGTGCAAGTGGGACATTCCCTGTTCTTTTTTGCCTTCTTTTTTCCCTAATAAGGGAGAGGGATTTGTATTACAACGGTGAACATTCACGAAGATCACTTACCCCAAAAAGGCGCGCGGCTGCAGGTACCGGTTCGGGAGACGGAGTCAGGTCCTGTATAGGCTGATCTCCTGGTGGCGTTTTGCTCCTCGCTGCTGACGTACTACGCCGCGTGGAGTGACTGCAGGAACGGCTCTCCATGCTTCGTTCCTTCTGTCGGTGGTGGTGTTGGAGGTGCTGCTGCTTCAGCTGCTGCCTGGCATGCTGCTCCTGTTGCTGGTCGCTATCCTCCATTATCAGGATTGCTTCCAGCCAGGAGCTTCTGCGCCTCACCACTTTTAAATTTACCGCCCCGTGACGTCACCGCTCCACCTGCACGCGCTGGACAGGGATCGCGCTCCTGCGCATGCGCTTGGTCCCGGGACCCGGAAGTCGTCTTCTCTACTTCCGGGGCAGCGGCCATCTTGGTACTCTCCGTACCATGGCGCTGCCCCCCTTCCATCGGGCCCCGCAGAGCCCCGATCTCCTCTCCGGAGCGCCGACTCCGGCGTTTCCCCCCGCTCACCTGGCAGCCCGCATCGGCCCCGGCGGTGGCGGCTTCGGGTACCGCACCTGCCGCGACAGGGGCCTCCCCGCTGCCGATCCCTGGACAGGCCGGCCCCGGCTCCATTAACAGGTACGCCGTACTGTGGGTTCCTCCATCAGGGACAGGAACCCAACTGAAGGCGGAGGAGAGGTACCGCCCTTTTATCTGTAGGTTCCTGTCCCTGAAGGGCGGATCCCCTCTCTCCGTGGTGCTGTCATGGGTGAGAGAGAATGATGCATTTTTGGCAGAAACAGAAAAAACTTGTGAGCGAATTTCACAGAGAGGATATCCTAAATGGAATTTAGATAATGCACGTGAAAGAATTCTACAGACAGATTGTAAAAATTTATTAACAACCAAAAAAGGTAGATTTACTCAGAATAATTCACATAAAAATAATAATAATAATAATAATAATAATAATAATAATAATAATAATGTAGTATTCAGTACTCCTTATAAATTGCAATATGGACAAATTGTAGATATCATTAAAAAACATTTACCAATGCTGAAACAAGATGACAGATTGAAACAAATATTAACGCACAGTGACATCAAGTTTGCAGCAAAACAAGCTCGTACCCTGGGTTCGATCCTGTCTCCAAACTTATTCCTCAGCTCTCCACGGGACACTAATAGAGCTACATGGCTTGATGCCATAGGATTTTTTAGATGTGGAGCTAATCGTTGCAAAACATGCAATTATGCTTATAAAACAAATACATTTTTGTCTTCATATAATCAAAAGCAATATTGCATAAACAGTATTCAGTATAATTTTATTAAATCTTGTCTGGCACTGAGACCACGGGGAGTACGGGTGTCGAGCATAAACATCCAGTATGTTTCACGGTTAAATAATTTCTGTTGTAAATTACCTCCTCTCGGAGGTTTATAAACCTTTTCAATTCCACAAAATCTAACGGTACTGTCACACTTAGCGATGTACCAGCGATATGACATACATTGACATACATGATTACATTAATTGCAACACTGAGAATGTGGTGTATCTTATAGAGTGTACCGTATGCAAAGTTCAGTATGTTGGTTGCACCACTTGTCAGCTGAAGGTGCGAATCAGGAGACACTTATCAGATGCTGTAAATTCTTAAGCTCTCTGCCTCAGCTGTGTCAAGACATTTTTACAATGTGCACAAAGGCAATTTAAGTAGTTTTAAGGTACTGTCACACTAAGTGATATCGCTAGCAATATCGCTATAACTTGTGACGTTATAGCGATATCACTGTGTCTGATACTTACCTCCGACCGCTCCCCCGCTGCTTATCGCTGATCGCGCGAGAACGTTCAGGACTGTTTCTCGTCGTCAGCTTCCTGCGGCGCTTCCTGCTGTGACGACGAGCGACGCGTGGAGCCGGGCAGGAGGACGCAGGATCGCCTAGTGTGACAGGTAAGTAGCGACCCCCGTCCCCAGCGATGTCGCTGGTGAGATCTGCATGTGTGGCAGCTCACTAGCGACCACTTAGCGATGCACCAGCGATCCTGACCGCGTCATATCGCTGGTACATCGCTAAGTGTGACAGTACCGTTAGATTTTGTGGAATTGAAAAGGTTTATAAACCTCCGAGAGGAGGTAATTTACAACAGAAATTATTTAACCGTGAAACATACTGGATGTTTATGCTCGACACCCGTACTCCCCGTGGTCTCAGTGCCAGACAAGATTTAATAAAATTATACTGAATACTGTTTATGCAATATCTTATAAGGAAATGTATTATCCTAATTCACTGTTATCCATGATGATTCTTGACCAAGAATTAGGCTAAGTGCACACGTACCGGAACTCTTGCGGAAATTACCGCGAGAATTCCGGAATTCCAGTCCGCGGGAAAATCGCATTTTAAATTCCCGCGAAAAAACTAGCATTTTGCAAGCGTATTTAGCTTGCAGAATTGCTAACGTTTTCCAAGCGATCTGTAGCATCGCTTGGAGAACTGATTGACAGGATGGTCACACTCGTCAAACATAGTGTTTGACAAGTGTGACCAACATTTTACTACTGAGGCCGCCTATGCAGCATCAGTAGTAAAAGATAGAATGTAAAAAAAAAAAATAAGGAATGGTGTTATTCTTACCTTCCGAAGTCCCGCGCAGGCGTTCCCAGTAATCCTTTGCGAAAATGCCTGCGATGACGTCCGTTCTCGCGGGGTCGCGATGTCTCGCGGTAATTCGCGATGACGTCGCGCGAATGACCGCGAGACTTCGCGATCCCGCGAGAACAGACGCCATCGCGGGCATTTTCGCAAAGGATTACTGGGAACGGGAGCGTGGAGAGAGGCGGGAATGCTGCGCGAGACGTTGGAGGGTGAGAATAACAATATTTTTTATTTTTAAATTCTTTTTTTTACAGGGATATGGTACCCAAAGCCCAGAGGACAGTCTCCTCTCCTCCGGACCGTGGGTACCATCCGCAATTGTTCTGCTTACTTTCCGCATGGTGTGCTCAGCCACATGCGGGAAGTAAGCGGAACAATGCATTCCTATGGGATCGCCGCGATTCCGCAAATTAATGAGCATGCTGCGGTTTTTACCGCGAACCGATTCCGCCGCGGTAAAAACCGCAGCATTAGCACAGTATTGCGGAATCCCATAGGAATGCATGGGATGCTTATTTTTCGCGTTTTCGCAGCAAAATCGCGCAATTAAAACCGCCGCGGAAACGCGAAAAAAACGCCACGTGTGAACTCAGCCTTATTGTTTTTTTTCTTTTCTCAATTTGTATATGCTTTTTTGCATTTTTAATTGTCTGTCCAATCAATGTCATGTGCACTCTATATATAGTTTCTCAATGTATTGGCAGGTAGATCATGACTAAGACTTTTTTTTTTTTTAGTTGAAACGCGTTGATCCTCCTCACTGGTGTGCTTGGTGTTTGCTATAAGAGATTTTTAAAGAACCAACATATTTTTAAGTTGTCCAATAAAGCTTTGAAAAACTGCAGCCGCCTCCGTCTCAAGCTGGATCAATTTTTTTTTTTTCTTCTCTTATTGCTATTGTAGAATACTTAAAATAAAAATGACTTTTTGCGGCATATTTTGAGAGTTCTAAATGTAACATTTTTCTGTCAGAGCTGTAGGAGGGATTTCTTTTTTGTGGCGAGATGTAATTTTCACTGGTCTCATTTTACAATATATGTAACATTTTAATTTTTCATTTCACTTTGTGACAAAAATAAAATTTTCTTTTTTTAACCCACTAGCGACAGAGCCCGTTTTTGAAATCTGACCAGTGTCACTTTATCTGGAACGCTTCAATGGATTCCAGTAATTCTGAGACTGTTTTTTTTGTTATATATTGTACTTCATGATAGTGGTAATATTTGTTTGAAATGTCCTGCATTTATTTGTAAAAGTATCACAATTTTTTTAGTAATTTATATAAAGAAAAAAAAATAAATAACAATTTCCAAACTTCTTTACATCCTTAGACCAGTTAGTCACGTTGTACAAAATAATTAATAAACGACATTTTCTATAGGTCTGTTTTACATCTGAATCATTTTTCAAACACTTTATTTTGTTAGAATGTTAGAGGGGTTTAAAATTTAGCAGCAATTTCTCTTTTTTTCCAAACAAATTTAAAAAACTTGTTTCTTTAGGGACCGATTCAAATTTCAATGGACTTTGAGGGGCCTATATATTGTAAACTCCCTAAAAGGATATCATTTTAAAAACTGCAACACTCATGTGGTCAAAAACCTCTGTTTGGACAAAAAGCAGGGCTTGAAATTGAAGGAGCAATATTTGAATTTTGGCTGAAACAGGATGAGCGCTATGTTGCATTTGCAGGGCCCTAAGGTGCTAAAACAGCAGAAATTCCCTGACATGTGACTATACTGGAAACTACACCCCATCAAGGATTTTATATAAATAGAATGTTTATATAAACAGAATGTTTTAAATCCACAAGTACTACACAGAATTTGACAACATTAGGTTGTTTTTTTTACCTTTGAAAAAACCCCAAGCCTAACCTCAACCTTGACCCCAACCACAAGTCTAACCCCAACCCTATCCAAAACCCCAACCACAAGCCTAACCCCAACCCCTAACCCTAATCCCAACCCTAACGCCAACCTTTACCCCAAACCTAAAGCCTAACCTCAACCCTAAGGGCAAAAAATGAAAGAAATAAAAATGATTAAATAACAAAATGTAAATCTGACTAAGGTGATGCCACAATGGAGGGATTATCAAGAGGGATGCATAGCGAGGCACAGCCTAAGTGCTATCCTATTTACTAATTATTGGGTTTTTGATCACTATGATAGGATCTATTACAGTGATAAAAAGTGATAAAAAGTCAGGAACCAATTTCAAAAATCCTTGCAGTTGCCAGCCAGCAGGTGTCGGCGGGCACACTACACATGCCATTTTGCTTCATGAAGAGGAGGAAGACCGGTGGATGGTGGTTACAGCACTAAGGAACTGTGGGGGTCACCATTCTCTCTCCTCTGATTTGTTATATCATGTCAGAGAAGAGAGAAATGATTTTTACACTGGATGTCACTTTTTTTTATATGATAGCCTTTATTCATTGAATAGTGGCGATCATGTGATCGGGGGGACAAGAAAAAATGTCCCTGATCATGTTCTTTAGGGTCTCAGCTACCCTGGGTAGCTAAAGCCCAGATTTTCCAACTCTGGGGGCACTATTACTTTATTCATGATCGCCGTTTTAAAACGGCAATGAGGGACTAAGACACGTCAGTAGACGCAGTTTTCATGCATATCGGCGGTCGTTAAGGCTTAAACACATTGTAAAAAAATAAAATTTAAAAAAATGTTTTTTTATCAGTCCAACATGAGGACTTGAAAAAGAATTCTTTTAAATCGAATACTGCATTATCTGGCTGTCAGTGTTATATTGACAGGTAGGCTAATAGATCATGCCTCTGCCGTTGGTCCATTAGGCTGTGATCCATGGAAAAACTAAGGGGTAAGGCACGATGATGTGGCTTGAAAAAGAAAAAAAAGATGGATTTTTGGTTCTTACCGTAAAAACTCTTTCTTGGAGCCTTCATTGGGGGACACAGAATACCATGGGTGTATGCTGCTGCTGCTAGGAGGCTGACACTATGCAAAAACAATAAAATTAGCTCCTCCCCGGCAGTATACACCCACCGACAGGCACCAAGCACCTCAGTTGGTGAAAAAGCAGTAGGAGAAGCAACGAGAAAAAACTCGAACCATATGTACCAACCCAACAGGGGACTCTAAGACCCAACACGGTACAACTGAAACAGGGAGGGTGCTGTGTCCCCCAATGAAGGCTCCAAGAAAGAGATTTTACGGTAAGAACCAAAAATCCATCTTTCTTTATCGCCTTATTGGGGGACACAGAATACCATGGGACGTCCCAAAGCAATCCCAAGGGTGGGAACAGCAAAAAGGAACGAAAGTAACCGAAAGGCTCAGGTCGGCCGGTGAGCCACCGCCGCCTGCAGAACCTTCCTACCAACCACAGCATCAGACGAGGCCTGGGTATGAACCCTGTAGAACCTCGTGAAGGTGTGCAAAGATGACCAGGTTGCAGCCTTGCAAATTTGCATGGCCGAGGCCTGGTGACGAGCAGCCCACGAAGCCGCCACAGCCCGGGTGGAATGAGCTCTTACTCTCGGAGGGGGCCGCTTTTCCTGAAGACTATACGCTTCCAGAATGGTAGAACGAATCCAGCGAGCGATCGTGGATTTGGAAGCCGGAAGGCCCTTCTGGCGACCTTCAGAGATGATTAGCAAGGAATCGGACAGACGGAAGGAAGAGGTCCTGGCAAGATAGAGCCCTGCGTGTCTAACTACGTCCAGTTTGTGGAGAGACTTCTCAAGAGGATGAGATGGAGCCGGACAAAAAGAAGGAAGGACGATATCCTCATTGATATGGAAAGCGGAAACCACCTTTGGAAGAAAAGAAGGAACGGGCCTGAGGACGGCTTTGTCCTGATGGAGAATGAGGTAAGGGGAACGACATGACAAGGCCGCCAATTCAGAAACTCTTCTGATGGAGGAAATGGCGATCAAAAAGGTGACCTTCCAAGAGAGAAGGGACAAAGGAATGTCCTGGAGAGGCTCGAACGGCGCCTTCTGGAGCGCGCTAAGAACGAGGTTGAGATCCCACGGGTCTATTGGCGAATGATGAGGGGGAGCCACGTGGGAAACCCCTTGTAGAAAGGTCTTGACCTGTGGTAGAGAAGCTAGCTCTCTTTGGAAGAGGATAGAGAGAGCGGAAACCTGGCCCTTGAGCGTACTGAGGGACAGACCCGCGTCTAACCCAGCTTGAAGAAACCCTAGGATAGACGGGATAGAAAACGACATTGGGAAGACTCTTCTATCATCGCACCAACGGAAAAAAGCCTTCCAGTACCTATAGTAAATGCGGGAAGAGGCTGGTTTCCTGGCTCTGATCATAGTTTGAATAACCCGACTGGACAGACCTGATTCCTTTAGAATTGCGGTCTCAATGGCCATGCCGTCAAACTCAGAGACTGAGAATTCTCGTGGTAAAGGGGGCCTTGCGAGAGAAGGTCTGGACGGTCCGGAAGCCTCCAGGGAACGTCCGCGAGCATGTTGACCAGTTCCGCGTACCAAGGCCGTCTTGGCCAATCTGGAGCAACTAGAATCACTGGTACGCCTTCCGATTTTATCTTTTTGACCACCCGAGGGATCAATGCCAGAGGCGGGAACAAATACGGAAGTTGAAACTGGGACCACGGAGTCACCAGTGCGTCGCATGCGACGGCTAGAGGGTCCCTGGACCTGGCTACGAACTGCGGCACCTTGTGGTTCATCCGAGATGCCATGAGATCGACATCCGGGGTGCCCCAACGGTCGCATATCTGAGAGAAAACCGCGGGGTGCAGGGACCATTCGCCGGCCGCTAGGCCCTGGCGACTCAGAAAGTCGGCTGCCCAATTTTCCACCCCTGGAATATGGATGGCAGAGATTGTCGGAACGTAACGTTCTGCCCAGCGGAATATCTTGGCCACTTCTGACATTACCTGTTTGCTGCGCGTACCCCCCTGATGGTTTATGTACGCCACGGCCGTGGCGTTGTCCGACTGAATGCGGACCGGCTTGCCGGAAAGGAGGGGCTGCCAGTGAAGAAGGGCCAGGAAAATCGCCCTGATCTCCAAAAGATTGATTGGAAGGAGAGACTCCTGTGGCTTCCAGCGTCCTTGGGCCGCTTTCTGATGGAACACGGCTCCCCATCCTAGAAGGCTTGCATCGGTGGTGATGATTTGCCACTGAGGCGGAAGGAAGGACCTCCCTTGGAGAACTGACGCTGGCCGTAGCCACCAAGTGAGAGACTGCCTCACTCTGAGAGGAAGCCGAATAGGACGGTCCAAGGACATCGTGGTCTTGTCCCAGGCTGAAAGCAGAGACAGCTGGAGAGGGCGAAGGTGATTCTGCGCAAAGGGCACTGCCTCCATGGAGGCCACCATCTTCCCCAGGACCTTCATGCCGAACCGAATGGGAATGGGAGCAGGCCTCTTGAGAGTTTTGATGCACTTGGACAGAGTTGTAAATTTTTCCTTTGGAAGAAAAACACGGGCTAGCTCCGTGTCGAATTCCATACCCAGAAAGGTCAGACGCTGGGTGGGGACCAGAATGGACTTCTCCTTGTTGACTAGCCAACCAAGGCGGCTGAGAGTGTCCAGGGTTATCTGAAGGCTCCGGAGACAGTCCTGGCGAGACGAACCCTTGATCAAAAGATCGTCCAGATAAGGGATGATGAGGATCCCTCTGGAGCGAAGGATGGCCATCACAGTCGCCATCACCTTCGTGAAAACCCGGGGCGCTGAAGCCAGGCCGAAAGGAAGAGCTGTGAACTGAAAGTGGTCTCCCTGAAACGCAAATCGAAGATACTTCTGATGTTGCACACATATTGGAATGTGGAGATAGGCATCCCGAATGTCCACCGAGCAGAGAAATTCCCCGGGCTCCATGGAAGCAATCACCGACCGAAGAGACTCCATCCTGAAATGGAGAATCTTCACGTGGCGATTGAGCAATTTGAGGTCCAGAATAGGACGAAGAGAGCCGTCTTTCTTCGGGGCTACAAAGAGATTGGAGTAGAACCCGGAAAACCGTTCGTCTGAGGGAACGGGAACAATGACTCCGGCGGAAAGAAGGGAGGAAATGGCCTGCAGAAAACCCGGAATCTGGGCCCGCTGTCGCGGAGGCCGAGACCGGAAAAACCGTCTGTTCGGGAGTGAAGCAAATTCGATTTTGTAACCGGATGCGACGAGTTCTCTGACCCAAGCATCGTCTACAACGGACAGCCAAGCATCCGCGAAAAAGGAAAGTCTGCCGCCCACCCTGGAAGAAATTCCAGGTGGGGGTGACCCGTCACTTAGACGAAAATCTGCCGGAATTGGCTCCTGCAGATCTGGAATATTGTCCTCTAGATCTCCAGCGAGGAGCGGGTTTGTAGGAAGGTTTCCTCTGATCCCGCTCCCTGGTGGCAGGCGGCCGATCCTGTTGAGTGGCTCTCTCCGTGGCAGAGAAGGGACGAAAAGGCCTGAATGGTCGAAACCCCCTTCTGTTGAAGGGACATTTTGGTCGAGACTGGGGAAGCGAAGTACTTTTGCCTCCAGTGGCATCGGAAATTATCTGATCCAGCTTTGCTCCAAAGAGCCTAGAGCCATGGAATGGCAGATTGGTAAGCGACTTTTTCGAAGTAGTGTCCGCATTCCATGACTTTAGCCAAAGGACTCGGCGTACAGCTACTATGTTGCTGTTAGCCCTTGCTACGCAGCCGGCCGCGTCCAAGGAGGCGGCCAAAAGGTATTTTCCCGCCTGGTTAATCTGATCTGCAAGATCTGCCAATTCGTCTTGAGGAGCTGACGCTAAGATGCCTCTGCGAAGGATTTTTGCCCAAGCGGAAATGACCTTCACCACCCAGGCGGATGCGAAAATAGGGCAGAGAGAGGCGCCAGATGCCTCAAAGATAGACTTAGCCAGAGATTCAATCTGCCTGTCAGTAGGATCTTTGAGCGACGCCCCGTCTGGCAGAGAGAGCACCGTTTTAGAGGCTATCCAGGATACTGGAGGATCTACCTCTGGAGCCTTGGACCACTTTGAGAGCAGTTCTGCGCCAAAGGGGTACAGAACGTCCAAATACTTGCGGCCTGAGAAACGTTGTTCAGGGCGCTCCCAGTGTTTGGCTAAGGTAGTATTGAAATCGTTGTGATTGGGAAAGGTTCGGGACGGAGGTCTGGCTCGTCTAAGGACAACCGAGCTTTCCTGAGCTGGAGCCTCATCCTGTTTAAGTTTTAGTGTTTGGAAGATAGCTGCAAGAAGACTATCGACCATGTCCCGCGTTTTAGAAACGCTGTTCCCCTCAGAGCTAGCTTCCGAATGAGAATCATCGCCTGACTGAAGGCTGTCATCTGAGGAAGGAGAAGGAGGCCTGGGAGCAGAAGGGCCCTGCGAGCTCGAGGACGAAGTGGACAGAGCCCGCTTCCTAGAAGACCTTCCCCGTCTGTCTCTCTGAAGGTCGCGGTCAGGTGTGGACGACTCACCCCGAGAGGTGGTCGGGGCAGAGGTGGCTGAGGATAGCTGAGGTAATTGTTCTAAAACCTGGACCAGCGACTGTGATACTTTTGTCAAGTCAGACACAGACTGTGACATTGTAACGGCCCACTCCGGGGGGAGAGAGGAGGGAAGAGCGCCCTCCGCCCGGGACTCTGTGCGCTCCTGAGATGCTGACATATTGGAAGGACTGCAGGGGGGGCAGAATGGAGACGACTGACCCGATGCCCACTTCTTTTTACAGCGCGCACAGGCGTAATAGATAGCGGTGGGCCTGAAGCAGAGATCCCCTGAAGGGTTGGGCATAAGTAGACTGCACTGAATGGCCACAGGATTTAAGGAATAACTGCCGAGGAGAGCTAATCTTTGCCTCAGAGCAGAGCCTACCGAGATTCTGTGAGCAGCAGAAAACGCTGAAGTGTCCCCCAAACAGCGCAGGAAGGAGTGAAACAACCAGGAAATCCTTGTGCTGGAGGCTGGGGGCGGAGCTTAGCGGCCGCTCCATGACTGGTTAACAGCGAAGGAGAGGGCATGGCCGAAGGAGGAGGCTGGCATATGAAACGAAAAGGAGCCCTGTGATGGGCTAGTAAAGGCGCGCTGAAAAGAGCGCGCTCAGGAAGGGAGGAGGGAGCACAGCGATGAGGAGACTGTGAGGGAAAGTGAAAGTGAAGACGCCGCAGCCCCATGCCAGCGCCGACATAACGGAGCTGATCTGACAGTGGCCCTGGGAAGTCTGCCTCCCCTGCTTGTGACACTGTTGGAGGAATCCCCAGTGTCTCCCTGGGAGTGAGAAACAAGCGGCTTGAGCGCGCGGCAGGCAGAGAGGGCGGGAAATTCAAAAGTTGTGGACCTGAAATCACAAAGGTACAACTTCTGCCATTCACGGAGCTTATGCGGGGCCGGAGGGAACGTACAGGCACTTACCTGACGTCCCTGAAGAGGATGACCACAGGGGCCCACGGGGAAACGGCAGGCCGCTGGGGGGAAGGGAGTCCTCTGTACCCGCATCCTGCAGAAGACGGCTTGAAACACCTGCGATCGCCGTCTTCCTCTCAGCCCTGTCCCGAGAGAGGGGTGAGGAGGGGGATTCGGCAAGGACTAGCCACCTGTCCACAACCCTTATCACCGGAAGGCGAAAGGGAAAAGTCCTGCCTGCGGTACTGAGAGTTGCGATGTGGATGACACCACACTGCTCGCTCAGCCGCATGATATGGGAAATCAGGGTGACAACTACACCCTGTTTCCCGATGGAAAATAACCTAAAAGACAAAAGAGGGAAAAATTAAAAAGTTCAGACTAAACCTGAAAAGAAAAATGCGGATCTGGGGAGATCCCGGTCCGCCTCCTACAGACACTAAGCACAAACTGAGGTGCTTGGTGCCTGTCGGTGGGTGTATACTGCCGGGGAGGAGCTAATTTTATTGTTTTTGCATAGTGTCAGCCTCCTAGCAGCAGCAGCATACACCCATGGTATTCTGTGTCCCCCAATAAGGCGATAAAGAAAAGTAATTTATACCATAAATACTTATTACCTGCCACGGCTGATCACGCCCCCTGACCAAAAAAAAAAAAAAAACGCTTAAAAAAAAGTTTACAAAAAGTGATCTAAATTTATAACGAAAAAAAAATCATCATGCAAAAAAAAAAAAAAAAAAAAGATATATCTCATATATTCCCTTTTAGATTTTCAGATGCAGCAAAACTTGGCATAGTACATCAGGTGACTGGATTTTATTTACCTCCATGGCTGCGTTAACCGCCGTGTCTGAACCAATACTGAAATCTGTTCCCGGTACATTGTTGCTGATAGTAGCAGGGATAACACACATGATGATGCAAAGCTCTTCATATTGCTCGCGTGCCTCAACAAGCTGTAACACTCCTTCATACGCCTAAAAAACAAGGAAAAGAAAAGTTCTCAAGGAAAAAGATACATGGGTTAACATCTTCTTAAATTAATCTGATCAGCTTCTATGAGGAAGAAAGTTACAGACTGGACTGTGAATATGGATCTGGTGCCACATATAAGGTTGGAACATAATTATATCTCCTAATTACCTTTTTATAGGGCTCACAGAATAATTTGAAATATATGAAGATGATAGTAAACACTAGTAATCGCCAAAGAAGACACAAAAATGTAAAAAATATGTAATAATGTTGAAAGCATGTGCAAATAAATGGCAAGTAATGTGCTTGGGCCGAGGAAACATGTTTTATTATTGTGTAGTACTATGACATTGAAAGAGGGCATAGTAAACTTAAAGGGGTATACTAAAGTTGTCGTTTAAGCAGTTCAGAGCAATGCAATCACATTACAGCCTCCTTACTTCCTGGCAGGACGGGTTCTCCTCACTGACCGTCAGCTCTGGTGAATAGTATTATTAGTGGAGCTATAAAGCCCAGCTTAAGCTCTGCTACAACACTTTCCTCCAACAGTGGTTGGTTCTGAGTCTACACTGTTAATCATGTATTTACAGAGATATCCAGGCAATTGAACAAGTTCACAACTCAAGATAGCAAAAAACAGGGATTATAGAAGACCAGCTGTGAAAGATGCCAGGCTGGTCATTTATAATTGCATCTCTTCAAGAGATAAAATCTCACAGCAGGAGAAGGACACCAGATAAAAAAGCAAGTCAATTGCAAACTTGCTTATTTTCATGCTGTCTAAATTTACCAAGATTTAGATGGTGCTATTTTGTGGCAGCTCTTCCATCTCTCTGGTTCCTTCCTTTTCTCTGTATAGGTTAGCCTGTAGTTGCCAATTTTGCACAGAAAATACAAGAATCTGGGTCTCCATCTTCATACTATATTAGCTTGCATGGAAAGTCTAGGAGGGGGCCAGGCAGTCTTATGCCTGCTATAATCCAGATCGAGCACTATGATCTGTGCCTAGGAGCCAGCGCTGTGCATAGGACACCTGGGCCAGAAGACTTCATAGGTTGGAAACATCTACAGAATGAAGAGCTGCTGGCTGAAAGGACACCCTTGCATTAGCACATTGAGAACGCTGGTGTTATGTACGGTGATGCCGCTCTTCCATGATTTACAGGTGGTCTGTCTAACACATTAATAAGCCAGACACCGTATTTCTATAAAACTCTTCGAATAATGATACTATAGCATTGGATGTCAAAAGCATTGCAGTAGGAATACCTTTACACTTCACTGGATATGAATCACTTAATTATCACCAGAGTGTCATTAATCATATGGGACATGTTAGTAATGATGTGGTATACTGGATAAAAGACCCCTTCGTGGGGTGATACATTGGTATCTATGTACTGGTGCCAATAAATTCACAATACTGGACGATGACCAAGCATGGTTTATTGGGATGACCATCATGGCAGCACCCACCATCACCAGTGAGGTCTTGTCTGGATCAGATTACACCGGCGCATTCATTCTCTTATTTTCTAGGAAATGAAAATGTACCTCAAATCCGCCGACAACCAAAAGAGCTTGGATATTATATTTTCTTATGTTCTCCACAATCTTCTGCATACACGACTTTGGAATGGTTCTTAAAAAGTAAAGAACAAAGATAACAAAAAATTAACCAAAGCCCATTTACACTATCACATCCAATGCGCATAGAAGATAGCTCTCCGCTCAGTGACAGATCTTCATAGGACACAGTGGGGTAGAAGTATCACATCTGTAGGTTTTTCCAACACGAGACTAGAATTTTGCCATTCAAGCAATTTTTATTCACTGTTTTGAACAAATTATCACCAAGGGTGCATATATGACCACAGCACACCCCTATGGCTCACACTGACCACAAGGGGGTGTCTTACTCTAAGAAAATGTCAGAACTTCACAAGATTATTAGGCTTTGGGTTTTTTTTTTTTTAACTATTTCTATTACCTACACAGTGGAGTGATAGGTAATGGTGATCCAACCTCTTTTAGGCTTGTACAGCATTACAAACTGAAAAAGACCGGATTGCATAACCTATAGACATTATACAGTTGCCCCAATTTCCAAATACAAACTTGAATGAATCTTGACTGTTAGGATCTGTTCAGACAATGCAGCTTGGTATTGCAAAATTATTGTAGTAAAACTATAATTCACAAGATGATTTTACTGCATTCAAACAGGCAACACTCGCTTTCAAATCAGCCCTCACCTCTGCTAAACAGGCCTACTTCACAACGCTTGTATCTTCCCTATCCTACACCCCCAAACAGTTATTCAAAACTTAACTCCCTCCTCCGCCCACCACTGCCCCCCTCAAACCTCCCTCATCTCTGCTGAGGACTTTGCCACACACTTCAAAAATAAGATCGACCAAACAAGGCAAGTCATTATTATTTAACCACTACAACCCCTTTGTATACCTGAACAATGCCCAAACCCCATAACCTCCCTGTCCAACATCACTGAAGGGGAGCCTCATTGTCTCCTCTCCAAATCACACCTCACCACTTGTGCACTCAATCCCATCCCATCTCCTCCCCAAACTCACCATCACTCTTATCCCATGTTTAACCCCATATCTTCAACCTATCACTAACTTTTGGTACCTTCCCATCTGCTTGCAAACATATCACAATCACGCCTATCCTTAAAAACGCCAACCCTCGACCCAACCGCTATATCCAACTATCGCCCAATATCGCTGCTCCCATTCAGTTCTAAACTCCTGGAGCAGCACGTCCACCTCTCACCTAACTTGCTCTTTGACAATCTACAAATTGGTTTCCGTCCCCATCATTCCACTGAGACAGCCCTGACCAAAATAACTAACGACCTACTTACAGCCAAAACTAATGGACAATACTCTATACTCCTCCTTCTAGACCTGTCCTCTGCTTTTGATACAGTTCACCACTTCCTCCTAATACAGAACCTCGCTTCCTTTGGCATCAAAGACCTTGCTCTATCCTGGATCTCCTCATACCTTTCCAACCGCACATTCAGCGTCTCCCACTCCCACACTACCTCCTCATCCCACCCTTTCTCTGCTGGAGTCCCCCAAGACTCTGTTCTAGGACCCCTACTCTTATCAATCTATACACTTGGCCAGGGACAACTCATGAAGTCACATGGATTCCAGGACCACTTTTATGCTGATGACACTCAGATCTACCTCTCTGGCCCAAGCGTCACCTCTCTGCTGTCCAAAATCAAGGAGTGCCTATCAGCCATATCCTCCTTCTCCTCTCGCTTCCTCAAACTCACTCTGGACAAATATGAACTCATCATCTTTCCTCCATCTCACAGATCTTCCTCACCTGATCTATCACAATTAATGACATTACGCTTTCCCCCGTACCAGAAGTCCGCTGCCTCGGAGTACCCCTTGACTCTGCCCTGTCCTTCAAACCGCACATCCAAGCTCTTTCCACCTCCTGTCGCCTACAGCTCAAAAATATCTCCAGAATCCGTCCTTTCCTCGACCCTGAATATACACAAAAATGCTTGTGCATGCCCTCATCATCTCCCGCCTCGACTACTGCAAGATTCTTTTCTGTGGCCTCCCCGCTAACATTCTCACACCTCTCCAGTCCATCCTTAACTCTGCTGTCCAACTATTTCATCTCTCTGCTCGCTACTCCTCCGCTTCTCCCCTCTGCAAATCTCTTCACTGGTTCCCATTCCCTCAGCGTATCCAGTTCAAATTACTAATACTGACCTACAAAGCCATCCATAACCTGTCTCCTCCATATATCTCTGAACTAATCTCCCGATATCTTCCCTCATGTAATCTCCAGTCCTCCCAAGACCTCCTTCTTTCCTCCACACTTATTCACTCCTCACCCAACCACCTCCAAGACTTCTCCCGAATATCCCCCATTCTCTGGAATTCTGCGACCCAACACTTCCGACTATCAACCACATTTGGATCCTTCAGACGGGACCTGAAAACCCACCTCTTCAGGAAAGCTTACAGCCTGCAATGACCCCGCTGCCTCCTTACCACTTCCGGAGCTACCGCCTCACCAACACCGGAGCTGCTGCAACCCCCAACCTACTGTCTCCTTCCCCACCATCCTGTAGAATGTAAGCCCGCAAGGGCAACGTCCTCTCCCCTCTATATCAGTCTGTTATTGTAGTTTGTTTACTGTAAGTGATATCTGTAAGTTGTATGTAACCCCTTCTCATGTACAGCACCATGGAATCAATAGTGCTATATAAATAAATAAAAATAAAATGGAAACAATTGTGCTTTTGCCATGGTGTAGTGTTAAATCAAGCAGAATTACTTTTGAGGTCCTAAAAATTCTGTTTCCCTCACTACTTTACAGAGAATGCTTACTGGTGATGTGTCCTCCTCAAGGGTATCTGGTGGGCTGCTTTCTAACCACTGCATTAGAGCATCGCTATGGTCAGTAACACCACTTCTCTTCTACCTCTTATGTGTGGGTCATGGAGAATTGATACACACAGGCCAAAGATGGCTCTGTGCAGCTGCAGAATCACAGCATAAAGCAGGTGAACGGGGCCGCATTGAGACCCCTGGGGTACCGAGTCGCAAGAAGATGGAACCAGTGAGATTGTGACTTGCTTGTTACTATACTTTAAGGGCCGCGATGTGGCTCCATTTACTTGCATTAAGCTGCGATGTAGTAGCAGCACAATGATTTTTGGCCATACGATCTGTGTTGCAGCAAAAATCGCCATTTAGCCCCAGCCTTATACTTTTGCCATAAGGATAGCGCTGCCAGTATGGCACCGTCGCTCAGAATGCAAACTCTTAGCAGAGCAGCGGAGGTCAAAGTGGATTGTGGTGTAGTGACCACTGTGTCCGCTAGGGGGCGCTGTGTGGATGTCCTAAGAGAGAGGATAAATGGCAGAATACTGGATGACCGGTGTGTATCTCAAGGTGGGTGGCCTTGAGATTGAGACTTATGTGTGTGTTGATCAGCAGTGATAATGCTGAGGTGCTGTTTCAACGTGTCCGGGAGAAGTCTCCAGGTAGCTGGTAAGTCGTGCGGAACTAGTTACCTACAAATCCACCCAGGGGTGTGGTTAAGAGCGATATTGTGTAAAGTGTTATGAATGAGTCACCGAAGGAGGAAAAAACAAAAATACAAGCTAAGTCCAAAAAACCGGAGAGGTTGGTAGCTATTGGACTGCAGACCCCTGATCCTATCCACAACAACTAACAGTAGCCGTGGGGGGGTTCCTACGATGCCCTAGACCCCTCGATCACAGCCGGAGAACTAAATAAGCCTAAAGAAAGGGGAAATCTAAACTGCCCCAGAGCAGACCCCAAAGCAATAGGCAGCCCCCAAACATATAATGACGGTGAAGCAAGATGAAAACACTAACACAGATAGAAAGATACGTTGAGCAAACGATGGGGCCCAAGCTAACTAAAAAGGACAGGACAGAAAAGCTGCTGTCTGCAATCCGTAAAAAACCCTACCAAAAAATGTCCCAACCGTCTGATAGGAAAAACAGGCCCTGAAGTCGCTAGGACTTCAAAATGACTATATCAGCACTCAGGTAAATTCTGAAGACAGAGCAAAGAGACAAATTGATCAGAGACAAAAATGGAACTCAGCATACCCCCGACCGGGGGATGGCTGAACTCCAAAAGACAAGGTAAACAAAACTAATAAGTTCAATAGCAGAGCAAAAACTTATCTTTGGGAAGCAGGAATCAGACTGGTCTCCAAGAATCCAGCAGAGAAATCACCAGCGACTCAGACGGGCGTCGGCTGCCTTATATCCAGTCAGAATTTCCTGTTACCCAGTCATCATCTACCAGATCAGGTGTTTGGTAATCAGCCTCACTACCTTCCTTCACCAGAAGAGGGAGTTCATCAGACATCGACGGTGAAGGGGAAAATGAACTCACAACAGTACCTCCCCCTTGAGGAGGGGTCACCGAATCCTCATCCACGCCACCAGGGTGATCAGGATGGGCCCGATGAAAGGCAGGAACCAATCTTTCGGCATGAATATCGGATGCAGGGACCCAAGAATTATCCTCCTGGCCATAACCCTTCCATTTAACCAAATACTGGAGTCTCCGTCTAGCCAAATGAGAATCCAGTATCTTCTCAACCTCATATTCCACATTACCTTCAACCAATACCGGGTCAGGAGGTGCCACCACAGGAACTACTGGCTCAACAAACCTCTTTAACAGAGACTTATGAAACACGTTATGGATCTTAAATGTAACAGGAAGAGCCAATCGAAAAGAGACTGGATTAAGAATCTCCAAAATCTTGTAAGGTCCAATAAATCTAGGTTTAAACTTTGGAGAAGCCACCTTCATAGCAATATTCTTAGATGACAACCAAACCATATCACCCACCTTAAACTGGGGACCAATGGTCCTATGCCGGTTGGAAAACCACTGGGCCTTTTCCTGGGAGAGAGACAACTTATCCACTACTTGGTCCCAGATCTGGTGCATTCTCTCCACCACAGTGTCAACACCTGGGCAGGCAGAAGGCTCCACCTGCCCTGAAGAGAATCGAGGATGAAACCCAAAGTTACAAAAAAAAGGTGACATCAAAGTGGCAGAACTAGCTCTATTATTTAAAACAAATTCGGCCAAGGGCAAAAATGAAACCCAATCATCCTGATCAGCAGAAATAAAACATCTCAAATACGACTCTAAAGTCTGGTTTGTTCTCTCCGCCTGCCCATTGGTCTGAGGGTGAAACGAAGAGGAGAAGGACAACTGAATTCCCAGCTTGGAACAGAAAGTCCTCCAAAATCTAGACACAAACTAAACTCCTCTGTCAGATACAATGTTCTCAGGAATCCCGTGCAAGTGAACCACCTGTTGCAAAAACAAGGGCACCAACTCTGTGGAAGATGGCAACTTAGGGAGTGGTACAAGATGAACCATCTTAGAGAATCTATCACAAATCACCCAAATAACAGTCATTCCCTGAGAGACAGGCATATCAGAGATAAAATCCATTGAAATATGGGTCCATGGTCTCCTGGGCACCGGCAAAGGCATCAACAACCCACAAGAGCGAGAACAAGGTTTAGACCGAGAGCAAGTCCCACATGACTGCACAAAATTCCTGACATCACGAGACAAGGCGGGCCACCAAAAAGACCGACTCACCAAATCTCTAGTACCAAAAATACCTGAATGACCAGCCAATGCAGAGCAATGAACTTCAGACATCACTCTCTTCCTCCACTGGTCAGGAACATACAATTTTCCAATGGGACAACGCTCAGGTTTGTCCTCCTGAAACTCTTCCAGAGCACGTCTCAAATCGGGCGAGATGGCAGAAAGAACTACCCCCTCACCTAAGATGGCAGCAGGCTTGGTCACAACAGGAGAATCAGCAAAGAAACTCCTAGAGAGGGCGTCTGCCTTGACATTCTTAGTGCCCGGAAGAAAAGAGACCACAAAATCAAAACGTGTGAAAAACAAGGCCCACCTACTAGCCTGTCTAGGATTCAAGCGTTTGGCCAACTCCAGGTAAATCAAATTCTTGTGGTCAGTAAGGACCACGACTTGATGTGTAGCTCCCTCCAACCAATGTCTCCACTCCTCAAATGCCCATTTCATGGCTAACAGTTCCCGATTCCCCACATCATAGTTACGTTCGGATGGGGAGAACTTTCAGGAAAAGAAAGCACAGGGATTCATTTTAGATGTTACAGGATCTTTTTGGAACAAAACAGCTCCTGCACCAATCTCAGAAGCGTCCACCTCTACCTGAAACAGGAGTGAGACATCATGTTGCCGCAAAACCGAAGCAGAAGTGAACCTTCGCTTCAGCTCCTGAAAGGAAGAAACAGCCTCCGGAGACCAATTCAGCACATCAGCACCCTTCTTAGTCAAATCAGTCAATGGTTTGGCAATACCAGAAAAATTAGCTATAAATTTACGATAAAAATTAGCAAAACCCAAAAACTTCTGGAGGGCCTTCAAAGAAGTGGGCTGAAGCCAATCATAAATGACCTGTACCTTGGCCGGGTCCATTTCAATAGTTGACGGAGACAAAATAAATCCCAAAAATTAAATCCTCTGTACACCAAAAAGGCATTTCGATCCCTTGACATACAGGGAATTCTCCCTCAAAATCCGGAACACAGTCCGAACATGTTCCACATGAGAGTCCCAATCCTTGGAAAAGATCAAAATTTCATCCAGATAGATGATCAAAAATTTATCCACCAAGTCTCGGAAAATATCATTCATGAAGCACTGGAAGACAGAAGGGGCATTAGTGAGCCCAAAAGGCATCACCAGGTACTCAAAATGTCCCTCCGGAGTATTAAACGCCGTCTTCCATTCATCCCCATGCTTAATGCGAATAAGATTATACGCCCCCCTGAGGTCAAGCTTTGTAAACCAGCAAGCACCTCTAACTCTCGAGAATAGATCAGAAATCAGGGGTAACGGATACTGATATTTAACAGTAATTTTGTTGAGGGAACGATAGTCAATACAAGGCCTTAATGAACCATCTTTCTTAGCCACGAAAAAAAACCCAGCACCTAAGGGTGAAGATGAAGAAGATGGTTTAATATGACCCTTCTCCAACGACTCCTTAATAAAGGATCGCATAGCCTCGTGCTCGGGTACAGATAAATTGAAAAGTCGACCCTTGGGAAATTTACACCCAAGGCTCAGCTCAATTGCACAGTCATAACTCCTATGAGGAGGCAAAGACGCAGACTCATTCTCACTAAATACATCATAAAAATCAGCCAAATAGTCAGGAACATCATGCGACTGGGGAGAGGTGGAGAAAACAGGAGCATCACTAAGGGCACACCGACAACCCCAACCCACCACAGACACAGATTTCCAATCCAAAACTGGATTATAGATTTGCAACCAGGGAAACCCCAGAACAATGGTATCATGCAAATTATGCAACACCAAAAATCTGCAATTCTCTTGATGGTCTGGGGCGACCCACATTACCACCAGGGTCCAAAACTGAGGTTTATTCTTCGCCAAAGGAGTAGCATCAATACCCCTCAAAGGGATAGGCGTCCGCAGAGGTGTCATAGGAAATCCACAACGTTTAGCAAAATCCAAGTCCATCAGGTTCAGAGCTGCTCCCGAATCCACAAAAGCCTTAGCGGAAAATGTGGACAGGGAGCAGATCAGAGTAATTGCCAGAAGAAACTTAGGTTGAACACCACCCACAGCAAATGTGTGTGCAAAACGTTTTTCTCGTTTAGGGCAGACAGAAATAATATGCGAAGCATCACCACAGAAGAAACACAGCTTATTACGCCTTCTGAACTCCTGACGTTGCGCCCTAGACAAAACTCTATCACATTGCATAGGTTCAGACATTTGTTCAACAGGTGGCAACACCTCTCGTGCGGTTTTGCGCTCACGCAAACGCAGATCAACCTGAATGGCTAATGACATAGAATCGTCAAGACCAGAGGGAACAGGAAATCCCACCATAGTATCTCTTACGGTTTCTGACAAACCCTTCCGAAAGAGAGCTGTGAAGGCACCATCATTCCAGGTAGTAAGGACCGCCCACACTTTCAGAATTTTTGACAGTACAACTCTGCAGAATCCCGACCCTGGCTCAATGCCAACAGGGCCTTTTCAGCCAGATCAATAGCATTAGGTTCATCATACAACAACCCCAAGGCTTGAAAAAATGCGTTCACATTAGTAAGAATAGGATCATCAGGTTTCAAAGAAAACGCCCAATCCTGGGGATCGCCGCGCAGCAAAGAGATGACAATTTTAACCTGCTGCGCGGAGCTCCCAGATGAGTTAGGCTTCAAGGCAAAAAATAATTTACAATTATTCTTAAAATTCAAAAATTTAGACCGATCCCCAAAAAACACATCAGGAGTAGGGATCTTTGGTTCAGCAGCATGTGAATGAGCAAGATAGGCGGAAATTCCCCGCACTTCAGCAGTGAGATGCTCCACACGATCAGACAATTGCTTCATCTCCATTGAGAAAAAAAAAATCCCCCCTACGGCCTCAGAGACATAGAGGAAAAAATATAATAGAGGAAAAAATATACACACAAAAAAAAATTCTGACAAACTCCTTTTTTTTTTTTTTTTTTTACAATTCTTTCCTGCTATTGAGTACCCTAGAATCTGCGGTATGGCTGGTGATTCTGTTATGATGGGGTCACCGAAGGAGGAAAAAACAAAAATACAAGCTAAGTCCAGAAAACCGGAGAGGTTGGTCGCTATCGGATTGCAGACCCCTGATCCTATCCACAACAACTAACAGTAGCCATGGGGGGTTCCTACGATGCCCTAGACCCCTCGATCACAGCCGGAGAACTAAATAGGCCTAAAGAAAGAAAAGGGAAATCTAAACTGCCCCAGAGCAGACCCCAAAGCAATAGGCAGCCCCCAAAATATAATGACGGTGAAGCAAGATGAAAACACTAACACAGATAGAAAGATAGGTTGAGCAAACGATGGGGCCCAAGCTAACTAAAAAGGACAGGACAGAAAAGCTGCTGTCTGCAATCTGTAAAAAACCCTACCAAAAAATGTCCCAACCGTCTGATAGGAAAAACAGGCCCTGAAGTCGCTAGGACTTCAAAATGACTATATCAGAACTCAGGTAAATTCTGAAGACAGAGCAAAGAGACGAACTGATCAGAGACAAAAATGGAACTCAACACACCCCCGACCGGGGATGGCTGAACTCCAAAAAAGAAGGTAAACAAAACCAAACTAATAAGTTCAATAGCACAGCAAAAAATTATCTTTGGGAAGAAGGAATCAGACTGGTCTCCAAGAATCCAGCAGAGAAATCACCAGCGACTCAGAAGGGCGTCGGCTGCCTTATATCCAGTCAGAATTTCCTGTTACCCAGTCATCATCTTCCAGATCAGGTGTTTGGTGATCAGCCTCACTACCTTCCTTCACCCGAAGAGGGAGTTCATCAGACATCGACGGTGAAGGGGAAAATGAACTCACAACAGTAAAGAGTGTGAGAATGGTTCAAGGACCTGTGATGAGGACATAGCCATGTAACCCGGTGGGAGTGGCTACAGACCATAAAAGGTGGCCAGGGTAGGTCACATGGGTGAATGCTTGGATCCGGTTGGTCCGTTGTGGAAGGTCCCGCTGGGAAGATGGGGCTTCTTGCCTGATAACTGTGAATGCTGTGAGTAATGGCTGCACGTGCCTCAGAGTTCCCAGAGGAGGGAATGAACGTCTGCAGTGAGAAACAGCCATGAGGTAACCCTGACAGCAAGGGGATATAACTGTGGTGAGGCTTGAGAGCCTGCGCATTGAACGGTGCACAACCTGTGTGACCACAGGGTTTACAGAGTGAAGCTCAGTCATGGACGCTATGCTGCGGATATCAACTTTATGTTGCTGCTGTGGGTTTATGATGCCTAATAAACCACATAGAGGTATGACTTTGTGGAAAACCCGTGCCGGACGTGATAATTTGGCTGCCAAGCGAGTGATCCTCTATGTGAATGACAGCACTACCTTACAATTGGTGGAGAAAGCTATGGGCATTGTTGTAGCCTTGTTGCTAGGAGCAACGGAAGAGGACCGCAAAGTTTCGGTTGCTAAGGGCAACGGTTTCCAAAGGCACATGTTGCAGTGCTGGCAACGCTGAGCCAGGAGGGCTGACGGTCGTGAAAGCCGTGTTGTACTGACCGGGGTCAGTGAGAAAGAGACTGGTGATTGCTAGGGTGCCTCTGCGGATAAGAGGTACCTGAGGACCTGTGTGGCCGACACAGGTAACGGACAGGTGTTCGTGTTGTACTGACCTGGGTCAGTGGAAAAGACTGTGTACCTGGAGGGTTCAGTGAGCAAGGTCCTGGAGGGTCAGTGTTGGGAGGTTCTGGGAGAAGAATCGGATCCCTGGAGCACGTGGTATGACCTTGGACCTGGTGAGGCTTGAGTGTTGGGCAGTCTCAAGAGGAGATGGATGTCCTGAAGAGCACCCGCTGAGCCCCTGGACCTGGTGAGGCCGATTTGCTGGGAGACCCTGGGAGGAGGGTCGGCTCCCTGAATAGCACCCGGTGCGCCCTGTGTGTTGGACGTTCTCAGGCGGAGACGGAACGTCCTGAATAGCACAGACAGGACACGTGAGTTTTGTGATGTGTGTTTTTTTCTCAACTCAGCCTGCGATGGCTCAGTGGGAGTCAAGAAGGTGACAAGCGGCGTCCTGTAACTCGGCGGGGTTACGAAGGGGACAAGCGGCTTCCTGTAACTCGGTGGGGTTACGAAGGGGACAAGCGGCTTCTGGTAACTCGGCGGGGTTACGAAGGTGACACCAGCAGCGGTGTGTGAACGGCAGCCGGTGGTGTCGAAGATCGGTGACAGCAGGAGCTGTGGTGGTGCCAACAAGGACTTGTGTGGTATTGTAAGAGACATGAACTGTGTTGTGTGAACTGTGGTCTTAGAAGACCGGTATAACGGACATGGGGAAATCCCGAAAGGGGGCGGTGGCCCAAATTGGGGTGGTGGTCCAGAAAGGGGCCGGTGTGGCAAAACAGGAACCGCAGTGTTCGTGTATGTTGTTTACAGAATGTGGGATATTCTTTCCGGATGATGACTGGCCGCAAGTGTGTACAGTGATGCTGCACCGGGAAGGAATCTCGGGACGGTTGCACTCAGAGTCAGGTGACTGACAGGAACTCCTCTCACTTTCTGACTGACCGAGAAAATGATCCAGGTTCGCTGTAAACATGGGGTCACGGTAAACTATGCGGTAGGCTGAGTAATGTTTGAGGGGTTCGGAGGCAGTGAGTGCCAAGGTGGCAGTATACCACCAGACTTAGTGTATGCCTTGGAGTGGGGCAGGGACTTTGTCAGGTTTGATGACATATGAAAGGAGGTTGGAGACGGTCCTACTGTTGGGCTAACCGATGTTAAGATGGTGACAGCTCCTGACATGGAGAGGTCAGAGGTAGAAGTGACCAGGAAAAGGGGTACGTCTTCCCAACGGACGAACCTGACATCTCATGACCGGACTGACGTTGACCTGGTTGATAGGACAGCTGGAGTATTGGCACGGTTAATGGGTAACTGGAGGGATTGCTCGGCAGGTCGGGGTGACGCAGACTCTGGGGGTGACTGTGGCTCTGAGAGAGAAAGGGAGCACAGAATAGAAGGGCTAGAGAAGGAAGTCTCTGTCACCTGTCAACGTGGCAAGACATGAACAAGACCCTTAGGGAGGAGATGGAAGAACATATGAAACGGGAAAGAGTCCTGAGACAAACAACCGAGCACAGGGTCGAGGAGCTCGAGAAAGAAGTCGTGGAGCTCAAAGAAACTGTAAGAGGTCTTCTGCGGGAGAAGAGCTTGGACGAAGATGTACAGAGGCCGGGCCCGAGTGACAACAAGACGGAACTGCCAGTACCAATCGTGGCAAAGGGTCATGTGAGATAAAATCTTGTGAAGTTGGTGAGCAACGAACTGAAGAAGACAGTCACCCGGTCAGGTCAACGGTAGTGAGGGAAGTGTCCGTGGTAAAACCAGAGTCTTCTGTCCAGGAAGAGAGAAAGACCACGACTTTCAAATCTGTAGTCGAGGTACCCAAAGACATGCAAGAAGCCAGTGATGAGGAAGGTGTGCATGAGGCTTTCAAAGAGGCGGTCAAAACGTGTAAGGTGCACTGGGCGCCTGAGACTCGGCAGTTGGTGATATCAGCCAGAGAAGATACATCAAACCGACTAGCTGTCCTGAAAGAAATGCATCTGCAATGTCTTCACGCCAAACAGCTGGTTAGGCGGAGTAATATGAAAGCTGCTCGACGACTATAGTTAGCAAGGGAGGCTATGGATTGGCTGGGTTTGCAGAAAGATGTAGTTCCGGTTCCCAAAGGTCTGATTGGGAGAATCATTGGAAGATTTGGGAAGGTAATGCAAGACCTTGTGAATATCTCTGGTGTGGTGAGGGTGAGGATCCCTCCTGATGATGAAGACCAGATATCCAGTGAAAAGGGTAGGATTCCCATCATGGTGGTTGGCTCCGTGGAAAGCCTGAGAAACTTTCGGATGCTATTGGAGTATCGAGTGGGGTACCTGCAAGAGATTGAGCAGTTGAGGCTGGACCGTCGGTGAATCAATAAAGAGGTACGGAACACCAGGTGGCGGCCGCCTTCAACCCGAGATGTAAGGACCCAAACGGTTCCTCCAAGAAGTGACATGGCAGATGGCCGAAGAATGTCAGCAAGTGGTAGTTCGACTGGCAGGACGACGTTGAGAGACCATAGTTCCTGTGAGACGCTGAATGAGTCAGACTCAGGCCAGACAGTAGGCTTAACTAAGACTTATGACCGTACTGAGCGGGGGAGCTGGTTGGGGAATGGAACAAACAGGGAGAGGAAGGTGGTGACTAAACAGTGTCTGATGACGCAGACAGGCTGTGACTAGAGGGCCGATATTCTGACCGCTGGGGGCAGGGGAGGCCTAACGTAGGAATGAGGCCGTATGACAGATGGAGACGGTTCTCTCGACCTGGGGGGCAAGGTGTAGTGAGTGCCCGGTCTCGAGATCCTGGGGTTATGCTGCGTGTTCAACCCCACAGGTTTGAACAGAGGGGGGAGGTATGTGGTGTAGTGACCACTGTGTCCGCTATGGGGCGCTGTGTGGATGTCCTAAGAGAGGATGAATGGCAGAATACTGGATGACCGGTGTGTATCTCAAGGTGGGTGGCCTTGAGATGGACACTTATGTGTGTGTTGATCAGCAGTGATAATGCTGAGGTGCTGTTTCAACGTGTCCGGGAGAAGTCTCCAGGTAGCTGGTGAGTCATGCAGGACTAGTTACCTACAAATCCACCCAGGGGTGTGGTTAAGAGCGATAGTGTGTAAAGAGTGTGAGAATGGTTCAAGGACCTGTGATTAGGTCATAGCCATGTGACCCGGTGGGCGTGGCTACGGACCATATAAGGTGGCCAGGGTAGGTCACATGGGTAAATGCTTGGACCCGGTTGGTCCGTTGTGGAAGGTCCCGCTGGGAAGATGGGGCTTCCTGCCTGATAACTGTGAATGCTGTGAGTAATGGCTGCACGTGCCTCAGAGTTCCCAGAGGAGGGAATGAACGTCTGCAGTGAGAAACAGCCATGAGGTAACCCTGACAGCAAGGGGATATAACTGTGGTGAGGCTTGAGAGCCTGCGCATTGAACAGTGTACAACCTGTGTGACCACAGGGTTTACAGAGTGAAGCTTTGTCATGGACCCTATGCTGCTGATATCAACTTTATGTTGCTGCTGTGGGTTTATGATGCCTAATAAACCGCATGGAGGTATGATTTTGTGGAAAACCCGTGCCGGACGTGATAATTTGGCTGCCAAGCGAGTGATCCTCTATGTGAAGGACAGCGCTACCTTACAGGAGCTAGAGAGATTAGTCCGCACACTGGCCGCTATGCCTATCTCTGTAGGGGAGAGCACTGAGGACCTTCCATCTCAGAGTCTGATGACACCAGACGAACAGCAAGCACCCTCCCTGAACCAGGCAGGGATACAAGAGCATAGGCATGCATATACTATGCAGGCAAAATTTGCTTTATTTCATCACTGAACATAGCTCTACATTTAACTTACTAGCCTACTGGTCACAGCGACAGCAACCAATGGTGGTTTTTGTTGCTGTATACTTAAATGTAAACTGAATATTGTACGTCACCCTATGTACACCTCCCAAAGGATCGTACGCGATTCTCTATTTGTCTCTTCTGTTGTGATTTTAATCATATTTGGGATGATAGGAAAAATTTGGGCTTGGGATCAATAGAAACTGAAGTGATTTATACAAAAAAAGAAGAAAAAAAAACCAAACAAAATGTAAAATATATGCTCAGCTACACACTGACTGGATTAATGTGTTTTACATTTTGGTAGCCATCGGCTACAGGTAATAAAAGCAAATTAGTTCATGATCTAACACTCCACATCAGCACTTACCGTTTTGTTCCCAACATGGAGCCACCACGGCCCAGCCATCCGGCCACATCATGCCAACCTACTTCATTAATCTAAAAAAATAACAAAAATGTAAAAGTTATTATCTGTGTACAAGTGTGCGAGTTTAACCCCATTCCTGCCGAGACATTTTTGTGTTCTTTTTTCCCATGTAAAAGAAATTTATTTTAGATATTCAAGCAATATTTGCATTTTTTTTTTTTTTAAATTCGTTTATTAAACCACAAGCAGTTATATAATACACACATTTAGTATATGATGTTCAGCTTGATCCAAAATATACATACAGTTAGGTCCATATATATTTGGACAGAGACAACATTTTTCTGATTTTGGTTCTAGACATTACCACAATGAATTTTAAATAAAACAATTCAGATGTAGTTGAAGTTCAGACTTTCAGCTTTCATTTGAGGGTATCTACATTAAAATTGGAGTTTAGGAGTTTCAGCTCCTTAACATGTGCCACCCTGTTTTTAACGGGACCAAAAGTAATTGGACAGATTAAATAATTGTAAATAAAATGTTCATTTCTAGTACTTGGTTGAAAACCTTTTGTTGGCAATGACTGCCTGAAGTCTTGAACTCATGGACATCACCAGACCCTGTGTTTCCTCCTTTTTGATGCTCTGCCAGGCCTTCACTGCGGTGGTTTTCAGTTGCTGTTTGTTTGTGGGCCTTTCTGTCTGAAGTTTAGTCTTTAACAAGTGAAATGCATGCTCAATTGGGTTGAGATCAGGTAACTGACTTGGCCATTCAAGAATATTCCACTTCTTTGCTTTAATAAACTCCTGGGTTGCTTTGGCTTTATGTTTTGGGTCATTGTCCATCTGTAGTATGAAACGACGACCGATCAGTTTGGCTGCATTTGGCTGGATCTGAGCACACAGTATGGCTCTGAATACCTCAGAATTCATTCGGCTGCTTCTGCCCTGTGTCACATCATCAATAAACACTAGTGACCCAGTGCCACTGGCAACCATGCATGCCCAAGCCATCACACTGCCTCCGCCGTGTTTTACAGATGATGTGGTATGCTTTGGATCATGAGCTGTATCACGCCTTCGCCATACTTTTCTCTTTCCATCATTCTGGTAGAGGTTGATCTTGGTTTCATCTGTCCAAAGAATGTTCTTCCAGAACTGTTCTGGCTTTTTTAGATGTTTTTTAGCAAAGTCCAGTCTAGCCTTCTTATTCTTGATGCTTATGAGTGGCTTGCATCGTGCAGTGAACCCTCTGTATTTACTTTCATGCAGTCTTCACTTTATGGTAGATTTGGATATTGATACGCCTACCTACTGGAGAGTGTTGTTCACTTGGTTGGCTGTTGTGAAGGGGTTTCTCTTCACCATGGAGATTATTCTGCGATCATCCACCACTGTTGTCTTCCGTGGGCGCCCAGATCTTTTTGCATTGATGAGTTCACCAGTGCTTTCTTTCTTTCTCAGGATGTACCAAACTGTAGATTTTGCCACTCCTAATGTTGTAGCAATTTCTCGGATGGTTTTTTTCTGTTTTTGCAGCTTAAGGATGGCTTGTTTCACCTGCATGGAGAGCTCCTTTGACCGCATGTTTCCTTCACAGTAAAACCTTCCAAATGCAAGCACCACACCTCAAATCAACTCCAGGCCTTTTAACTGCTTAATTGAGAATGACATAACAAAGGGATTGCCCACACATGTCCATGAAATAGCCTTGGAGTCAATTTTCCAATTACTTTTGGTCCCTTTAAAAACAGGGTGGCACATGATAAGGAGCTGAAACTTCTAAACTCTTCATCCAATTTGAATGTGGATACCCTCAAATGAAAGCTGAAAGTCTGAACTTCAACTGCATCTGAATTGTTTTGTTTAAACTTCATTGTGGTAATGTCTAGAACCAAAATTAGAAAAATGTTGTCTCTGTCCAAATATATATGGACCTAACTGTATGCTCAGATAACATGAAAATGTTAAGCATAATGTGTACATCAGTTGTATATAAATAAAGCAAAACATAATACCAATTGAGTCACAATTGCATTGTGTTATTATGTCAATAATAAAACAAAACCTGCCTAGCTTCTAAACTATATCTACGTCTACAAAAAAAACAAACTATTCCGCAGCCCACTTCCACATAATGAGCTGTTTACTGTGCGAGATGTTCCACCTCTCCCAGATCTTTTCGAATTTACCCGGGCACCCTCTATTTTGATACAGCGTACGTTCATATGGGATAATCGAATTTACCAAAGTAATCTAGGACCCAAGAGAAAGAGGTGAATTCCCCATCCACCATAATGCTAGTACCTTCCGTGCCATAAACAATGTCTCCCGTAGAAAAATCCCAACATAATGACCCCATGCCTCCTCATCCCACACTCCAAATAGACAGATCAGCGGCTCAAGGGGAACAGGGGTTTGTATCAAAGATGTCAATAATGATGTCACCTCCCCCCAGTATTGCACAACAACAGGACAGCACCAGATCATATGGATAAAGTCTGCATCTATTGAGTGACATCTCAAACATTCCGATGACTGGTACCGGCCCATCTTAAAGAGTCAAGTTGGAGTCAAATATGATTGATTAATAATATAGAATCGTAGAGTTGGAAGGGACCTCCTGGGACATCTGGTCCAATCGCTTGCTCAAAGCAGGATTCGCTAAATCATCCCAGTCAGATGTCTGTCCAGCCTCTGTTTGAAGACTTCCATTGAAGGAGAACTCACCACTTCTCGTGGCAGCCTGTTCCACTCATTCATTACTCAGTCAAAAAGTTTTTTCTAATATCTAATCTGAGTCTCCTCCCATTCAGTTTCATCCCATTGCTTCTAGTCTTTAATTTGTGCAAATGAGAATAAAGATGATCCTTCTACAATGTGACAGCCCTTGAGATATTTGTAGACTGCTATTAAGTCTCCTCTCAGTCTTCTCTTTTGCAAACTAAACATTCCCAAATCCTGCAACCTTTCCTCATAAGACAGGGTTTGCAGACCGGTCACCATTCTGGTCGCTCTTTTCTGAACTTGCTCCAGTTTGTTGATGTCTTTTTTAAAATGTGATGCCCAAAACTGGACACAATATTTCAGATGAGGTCTGACCAAAGAGGAGTAGAAGGAAATCATGACTTCACGTGATCTAGACTGTATGCTTCTGTTAATACATCCTAGAATTGCATTTGCCTTTTTTGCTGCTGCATCACACTGTTGACTCATATTCAGTCTGTGATCTATTAGTATACCCAAGTCTTTTTCACATGTGCTGTTGCTTAGCACTATTCCTACCATTCTGTATATGCTTTTTTCATTTTTATTGCCCAGATGTAGTACTTTGCATTTTTCCCTGTTAAAAACCATTCTGTTAGTTACTGCCCACTGCTCCAGTTTATTTATATCTTTTTGAATCCTCTCTCTCTTCTCTAGTATTAGCTATCCCTCCTAGCTTTGTGTCATTAGCAAATTTAATCAGTTTACCCTCAATTCCTTCATCTAAATCGTTGATAAAGATGTTGAACAATACAGGGCCCAGGACAGAGCCCTGTGGTACCCCAATTGAGACATTCTACCAACTGGATGTGCAGCCATTTACGACCACTCTTTGGATCCGATCACTAAGCCAGTTATGAATCCACCTAACAGTTGCCTTGTCCATTCCATACTTAGTCATTTTTTCAATAAGGATTGTATGAGATACTTTGTCAAATGCTTTGCTGAAGTCAAGATATACTATATCTCCAGCATTTCCTTGATCCACCCAATCAGTGATTCCGTCATAGAAGGAAATTAAGTTAGTCTGACATGACTTATTAGTTACAAACCCATGCTGACTCTGTTTAATCACTTCATTCTTATCCAGTTACTGACATACATGTTTAATAATTGTATCATCCTATGGTTGGCAGATGGAGATACCCAGATTGGTGACTCCAGGATTTCTTCCCACTCCTCACCCTGTGTATCTGGGATGAGCCTCTCCCATTTCTTCTTAACGGAATCTAAGGCACATTCTGTCCCCACTGACAACATATATGTATATAGAGAGAAGATGAGACCCTGAGGGCCCTGTGATTTGAGGATCCCTATCAAGGGTAGAGACGAAATGGCATTATTTATACCTATACATCTCATGTGCGATTGAAAAGCTGACCTTAGTTGTAAATAACGGAAAAACTGGGATCTCAGGACACTGCGATTAACTTGTAAATGCTCAAAGGACCCCAAAGTTCCATGATCATATAGATCACCTATCGTAGAGACACTATACTGAGCCCAAAACTCAGCAGATGGATGTTCAAGTAGCACCGGAAGGTAGTCATTATTCCATAGGGGCATTTCAGCTATAATATCCCCAAATCCAACCAACCCTTTAATCTGTCTCCATATCGATCGTGCCAGACGAAGCAAAGGCAACAGTCTCGAGACATTTATTTTCCTCATTTCCAAAAAACCCAGTGGGCAACTAATCCGTGCAGCATGAAGTAGATGACTCTCAGAGTTTGGGAGATGACCACCAGGCATCCATGTACTTACTGCCTTGGCCTGTCCAGCCAAATAATATAAAAAGAAATCAGGTAACGCTGCCCCCCCTCCCCTCTTGGGCCTCTGTAGAGTGGTTAGTTTAAGTTTAGGCCTGGCTTTCCCCCAAATAAAGGATGTGGTTTGGGAATTCAAATTAGCAAAAAAAGATTTGGGCACCACCACCGCACTATGTTGAAAAAGTAATTAATATTGGGGAGTAATATCATTTTAATTAAATTAATACGTCCGGCTACAGACAGTGGAAGTTTACCCCAGATCGCGAATTTACCTTTGACCATCTCCAGCAATGGTTGTATATTGAGTTGCAAATCAAATTTACTACCCTGAGAGACATGAACACCCAAATATTTAAAACTGGTTACAATGGGCAGTAAGGAGAGAGTCTCAAGTCGTGACATTGGAGTGTGGGAAAGAGGCATCAAAGTGGATTTCTCCCAATTTATATATAGGCCAGAATATTTACTGAATTTTTTTATAGTAGTGATGACTCCTGAGAGTCCCCTCCGCTTTGTCCATAAATATCACCATATCGTCAGCATATAGGCCTATGGTGTCAGTCCGACCTGCTATTCCTATACCAGCAATATTAGGGGAAGATCTTATCCGAATTGCCAGGGCCTCAATAGAAAGAGCAAAAAGGGCCGGGGAAAGGGGACACCCCTGACAAGTTCCCCTATGCAGTGAAAATGATTCAGATATGGAATTATTTACAATGACCCAGGCCTTGGGCTTCATGTATAAAACACTGACCCATTTTTGGAATCTATCACCAAATCCATATCTCTGCAAACACGCAAGGATAAAACGCCATTCAAGAGAGTCAAAGGCCTTGGCCGCATCCAGCGATGCCAATGCCCATTCATTATCTGGTACCAGAGAACTATATTGAACCACTGACTGGACTCGTCTGATATTAATGGAGGTGCTCTTACCAGGCATAAAACCAGTTTGGTCGGAGTGTACAAGATCTAGTATGACTGAGTTCACGCTTTTGGCCAAAATTTTTGTAAAGATTTTATAATCCACATTTACTAGTGATATGGGCCTATATGATCCACAATCTAAAGGGTCCTTCCCCTCCTTTTTAATAACTATTATATTGGCCTCAAAAGGACTCCGGCATGCATCCCCCCTCCCAAATCCCACGAAACACTGTCAACAAAAGAGGCGCCAGTATATCTTGGTATTTCCTATATAATTCCACAGGAAATCCATCCAGCCCAGGGGCTTTCCCGGAGGCCATGTCTTTTATGGCATCCTCTACCTCCTCCAGAGTAAACTCAGCATCCATAAAGGCCTGTTGGGAAGGACTCAGCGCAGGAAAATCTATATCTGACAAATAATGTAGACACTCCGGGCCATCCACATCAGTCTTAGAATTGTATAGTGAACCATAATAGTCAGAAAAGCATTTCAGTATCTCCTCAGTTGAGGAAACCAGAGTACCACCCGAATCATGAATCTGTAGAATTGTGTTAGTCGCATTATGCTGTCGTACTAAATAAGCCAAGAATTTGCTTGCCTGATTCCCCATCTCAAAGCAAGACTGCCGGGCAAAAAATAATTTACGTTTCGTCTTGGTGTCAGTATATTGAGCATATAACCTCTAAGCAGTCAGCCATTCTACCCTATTGTTATTAGTTTGATCAGATATATAGGCTGCCTCCGAATCTTTCAGGCGTCGCTCCATCTCGCCATCCTCCTCCGATGTCACCCGTTTAATGTAAGAGATCGTAGAGGATAAACAACCCCGTAAATAGGCTTTAAGAGCATCCCAAAATATATTAATATTTCGGGGTTCAGGGTGGGACGAGACGAAGCAACGTAACTGATCGATCGTTCTATCAGGGGATGTTATCAACTTCAGCCAAAAAGGGTTCAGCTTCCATGTTATTCTATTAGTCAATGGCCAGTATTTAAGCTTAAGAATAATTGGGCTATGATCCGAAATCCCCCTACTTTCACGTTTAATATCATCCACCCACGCCGCCAGACTGCTGGACCCGAAAATGTAGTCTATGCGAGACAGGGAGCGTTTAGTGGAGGAATGGCAAGTATTCTCTCTTGTCTCTGGATGACGCACTCTCCAAAGATCCAGCCACCCACTACCCGCCATCAATTGTGATAGTTTGGATGTGCCTGAGGGAGACCCCACCCTGTACTCCACCATCCAATCTCAATTTATCAAGATGGCTGTTCATGACCAAATTAAAATCTCCCATACACATGTCGTGTGCATCAGGGTAATTCAAAGCAAAGCTCAACGCCTTCTGAATAATCGATAAATTGGCCAGAGGGGGATTATAAATACAAAGAATAACATTTCTGAGAGTTGATCAGCGCATGTACAAACACAAATCGTCCCTCAGGGTCTTTCCGTGCCTCCCTGGCTTCCCACCGAACATCTGAACTAACTGAACTAACAGTGAAATCCCCCTTGAATAGCTGGTGTGAAAAGCATGTATAAACCATTGCACCCACAGTTTCTGTACCTACTGAACCGTATCTCTGGTCAGGTGCATCTCTACCAGAACCACAATATGAGGACGGTAGTGTCTAATTTGTGAGAACACCTCAATTTTCTTTTGAGGGGTTTTTATGCCTCTTACATTCCAAGTCATACAAATCAACTCAGAACCCATTCCCGTCCGAGTATGATGCAAAATGGTGCCCGAACCAAGTGCAGAGATCCCACCCAGATAGCAAAATTGATGTCGGCTGCGGCATTTACCTAAACAACTATAAAAACTAAAACTTTTGAAAAAGAAAAACCAAAACAGGAACCTAGTAACATAGGAGCACAGTCTCACGCCCCCATCAAAAAATAAGCAAGGGGATACCATCACTGAGCACAGCGTCCGGTATTGCTGATATCTGGGTACTCGCCGAGAGAGCTCCAATTAGACCTTTGATTGAAAGGATCCGGAGTAACAGCCGCTACATTAGGATTCCCTCGCAGGGGACCCCTTTTGGGACCGCAGCCACTCAGTCGCCTACGGAGAAACCTTCATGAACAACCCGGAGTCGGGCCGGATATATCATCAAGTATACAATGTTTCTGTCTCTGAGCCGTTTCTTGACCTCGATGAATTGTGCCCGCTGTTTCTGCAGTTCCATGGAAAAATCCAGAAAGATGGAAACGACAGCATTCTTAAACTTAATAGGACTTTTTAGTCGTGCAAGACGAAGAATGGTATCTCTGTCCTTACAATTGAGCAAGCGTGCCAGGAAAGGTCGAAGCGGGGCCCCCGGAGGCAGGGGGTCTTGTAGGGACCCTGTGAGCTCTTTCAACAGCAAACATTGAGGAGAATTCATCTCCCAGGGAGGTCTTAAGTCAATCCTCCAGAAACTGCTCAGGATGCGGACTTTCCGAGCGCTCAGGGAGACCAACGATACGGATATTATTTCGGCGCATTCTGTTTTCTAAATCATCCGCCTTCTGCTTCCAAGCATGCATGGAGCCCACCACCTTCGTTAGTTTAGTCTCCATAGGTGTAATGGTATCCTCCACCTTGGACATCCTTGTCTCTTCCTCCATAATGCGTCCCTTCATGGCCTGCATATCCTGACGAAGTCTCCCCACCTCCATATAAACATCCTCAATTTTCTCCGTCAGGGATGTCCTGGTCAAAGAGATAGCTTGCATCAACTGCTCAGATGCTTGTTTAAGGGTCAATTCCTCCTGCTCCGTCTCCTCCTCACCCCCAGAAGGGCGATTTTTGCGCTGAACTTGAGAGGAAGTGCTCCTGTTATGTAGTGCACTTTCAGCGGGGTCACGTCTAACAAACTCCTTCAATTTTTCTGCCGCCGCACATGACCCTTTAAGTCGGCTCATGATTATCTGCAGTGCGGTCTGATGAAACAGCTGAAAAAACGTGTGATCCAGGTATCACCCACCACAGATGAAGGCTACAGCAGGGCTGGCAACAGTTAATTGTGGGTCAGGCTACAGAGGGATGCCTCGGGGATTATAAGGACGGCTGTACAGTACAGATCTTTATGGCCAGAGGAGGGAGAGGGGGGCCCCACAGAGACAGCTGCAGTGGGGGATGGTGTACAGAGCCTTCCTTGGTAATGGCGCCAGCCGGCGCAGTGAGCAGGTGATAGAAGAGGGATACCACGCAGGGCCCACTTTTTCAGGGCACTCACCGCGCGCTCCCTCAGGTTGTCAGCCGGTTTCTTCACTGCCCGGCGGCGGTGCAGCAATGTAAGCCGACGCTGCAGCTCTCAGCAGCTGAGCTGCGCGCCCAAGATGGCCGCCGCCTCATGGGAGACCAGCCGCCCGCTCCTGTCTCCCCCGCCGCCCGTTCTCAGAAGCTGCCTCCCGACCTGCCGCAGGGTACCCAGGGGATCCCGATGTCTGAGGGGGTCCAGCCAGCGGTAAGTAAGCCACCAGGAAGGGGTCCAGGATCCGTCAGGATTGTGAGGAGCTCTCCTTGCTAGCGTACTCTCTCGCTCACGGCATAGCCACGCCCCCCCTGCATATTATTTTTGTGATACATGTGGCCTTATTTTTATGTTACTTTCATACCAATCTTTGTAATAAAATAAAGGAAATATGGGTCTGCTTTTCACATTTTTTATTTTCTTTTCATGATCACAAAAGACCTCTTAAGTACACTGGAAATTGTGCTCCCATTTCTATAACAATTCTTTTAATATATACGACACTTACTTTTCTCAATGGTGGTGATGCTAGTAAAAGCACTCAGGTTTCTAAGGTACACATCGGGTAACCAAGTGACGCGCGCTGCTTAGTAACCCGATATTTACCTTGGTTACCAGCTCCCAGCACCTGCTTAGAGCGCTGGGAGCGTCGCTGATCGTTGGCTCCCGCTGCCACACACAGTGATGCGCGCTGGCCAGCGGGAGAGCATCGATCAAAAAATGGCCGTGCACAATAGTGCACGATCAGCGATAACTGGCAGGGGGGGCCGGTCGCTGATCCCCGTCACACACAGCTGGTGAGATCGCTGTCACATCACAAAATCAGCGATCTCGCTAGCGAGATTGCTGTGTGTGATGGGGCCTTTAGAGTCACAATCTAGATTCCCAATCAGTAGGTCTTTGGAGCCTGGGAGGAAACCAGATAATCGAGAGGAAACCCATGCACACATATACACTACATGCAGATATTGGACTGGGGGAGGTGGAATTTGAACCCAGCGATGCAAAGCAACCGCTAACCACTTGAGCTACCATTTTGCTCCTCAATCATAAAATATTTTTTTGGGGAGGGATTTCATCAATTCCCTTTTTTAATTTAATCTGATCTCATTTGTTACTGCAGCTTGATGTATAGGAAAAAAAATTGAGCCTCCTGGCTGGGTCATAGGACTGAGCAGATCATGCTTTTTCCCTACACCCAGCGATCACTGGGTCCAGAGGGGAGTGTAATAAGCCATCTCTGCCTTCTACATAGGCTCACCACACCTGTAGCTGCATGATGTCCTGTAGTCACTCTCCTGTGCATTCACTGCAGAAGAGAACACAGACCGCCTGGACATTTATATCTATGGTGAGTTTAGAAGAAGATAAAACCACAAATAGCTTTCCCTGAAATCTACACCAAAAAACAGGCTCTGACCATGATGTGAACAGTACATTACCTGTCCTTTTGACAAGCCTTCAAATCCATCATTGACAGTGTAGATCTTATGACCCTCAGAAATGCCAATTCTCACAGCAGATCGGACGGCGCCGTTCATTCCAGCAGCTGGAGCCCCCACATTCAGAATTGCAATGCTGAAGTTGCTCTGATGTCAAGAAAAGATGTCAAACATACAAGAACATTACAACAGCTGATCTCTGGCTTCCTTTTCATGTTCAATTTGTCTGAAGGCGGGGGACAGTGACACCAGCGCTGATGGAGATGCCGGTGTCACAACACCGCACAAGAGAAAAAGGGAGAGTGAATGCCGACACCGCGGGAACGGTACCGTCACAGGAGGAGAGTATAGGGTTTATTATTTTATCGGGGCTGACCATTTTGATCAAGAAAGTGTTGTCCTAGTAGTGGACAATCCCTATAATTCTAGCTTCAAAAGTGGCGGAAATTACAGCAGAAATGTACTCCAGGCTAAGACTTGAGTACACTTATGGTGCAATACTCTTGATATAGACTCCCCTGGAGTGAGGTAGGTCATAGATATGGGCTTAATCTGCAGATAGAGTTAAAATCATATTGGGCCACTTTACTGGAGCTCAAGTAGTCACCACTCACTCCCCAACACACTGATTGAGTGTGCTTTAATTTTCTGCCTACAGCTGTGCTTCCAGTATGGAGACCTAACATGATTTTAACGCTATTTATATGTAGACTGACCCTGTATCTGCAGGTAAATACAGTTTCTGGACATTACAGGTTCCTTCCATAAACTTGATGGCAACGTTTAAAAGGGAAGAAACCTGATTGTTCCCTTCATTCAAACGGTGGATACAAGTGACTTATGTCATCGATTCAAGGAACTAAAACTGAATAGACTTCCCCTTATGGAGTCACTACTCTGTTAATCGGGGACACAGCGCTTCCGATAAAAATATAGCACAGTGGCTGGGGAAATAAATGCATTCTGCAGTGGGGTCTTCTAATCTAGGATCCCAACTGCTCAGAGAGATTATGTCTGGTTATGCTGACAGCAGGGTACATGAGGCAACAAACATGCAATGAGAAAAGTCGGACAATAACTGGATTATATACTGAATATTTATCTTGTACGCTCTCATTAGGGCTTAAGAACTGATGAAGGTACATGGAAGATAACGCATTACCTTCTCTATAGATGGCTTGTGGTGTGAAAGCAGCTTGTAAATGTTCCAGTTATTTTCAAAACTCCTAAAAAAAAAATAAAATAATAATTTGTTTTGTACAGTAGAACATTTTCTCTTTATTTAACCACTTCAACCCCAAATCAGTTTTCGCCTTTGTGACCAGGCCAAATTTTACACCACTGTCACTTTATATGGTTATAGCTCTGGAACGCGTCAACGTATCCCACTGATTCGGACACTGTTTTTTGTGACATATTGCACCTCATAATAGAAGTACAATACGTCAAATAAAATTTGTTCGATATGACTTGCGTTTATTTGTGAAAAAAAAATCAGAAATTTAAACTTAAATCAGAAAGTTATGTCACACAAATCAATAAATAACATTTCCCACATATCTACTTTACATCTGCACAATGTTGGAAACAATTTTTTGTTAGGATGTTACAAGGGTTAAAAGTTGACCAGCAATTTTTCATTTTTCCCACAAAATTTACAAAAAACATTTTTATTTTTTTGTTTTAAATTTAGGGGCCACATCACATTTGTAGTCACTTTGAGGGATCTGTACAACAGAAAATACCCAAAAGTGACACCATTCTAAAAACTTCACACCTCAAAGTCCTCAAAACCCCATTCAAGAAGTTTTTTTTTTTTTTTTTAACTCTTCAGTCACTTCACAAGAATGAAAGCAATGTGGTAGTAAAAAAAGATTTAACTTTTTCCCCACAAAAATCGTTTTAGGCCATTTTTTTTATTTTCACAAAGGTAACGCGAGAAAATGTAACCTGAAATGTGTTGTGAAATTTCTCTTGAATACACCAGTACCCCATATGTGGGGGAAAACTAATTTCTGAGTGGATGGCAAGGCTCGGAAGGGAAGGAGTGACGGTTTAGAGAGCATACTTTGATGGAATGGGCTGAGAGCGTTTGGAGAGCCCCTGATGTGACTAATCAGTGGAAACCCCCCTCACAAGTGACCCCATTATGGAATTAGGAATTAGCGGCTTAGGGAGGCCTCTCTGATTTTGTCGCACGGTGCCGCATGCAACTGTACCTCTTAAAGAGTGGGTCTTGAAGAGTGGGATGCTGGTGTAAAAGTTACAAATGTAGAGGTGATAACCCTTATCCAGCAGTGGGTGCAGCAATTCCCACACAATTTTCCCACTTACTCCTAAGACAGTGGGGTGTTCAGGGGGTCAATCTTGGTGTCCTTCCCCTCGTAGACCCTAAATCTGTGGGTGTACTCTGGAGGTACTCTCGCACAGCTTGTAAAGTTTAATTCCGTACCTGGCCCTCTTACTGGGCAGTGTGAGGTAGCGCTGTTATTCACATAGGGGATACTCGCTTAGCCGCCACAAAACCAGATCCGGCATGGGTTTTCCACAAAACAATCATAGTTCATGCGGTTTATTCAGCACCATAAACCCACAGCAGTAACAAAGTTCACTTAATCAGCATAGCGTCCATGCCAGAGCTCCACTCCGATTATCCTGTACTCACACAGGTTATACAATGTCCATTGCGCAGGCTTTCTAGCCTCACAGTTCTCACCCAGTCAGGGTTTTACCTCATGGCTCCTACTCCATGCTGCAGACGTCCATTCCCTCCTCTGGGAACTCTCAGACACGTGCAGCCATTACACACAGGCACTTCAGGGAGGCAGACACATCTTCCAGCGAGACTTTCCAAACGGACCAACCGGGTCCCTGCATTCACCACGTGACCAACCCTGGCCACCTTATATGGTCTGTAGCCACGCCCACCGGGTCACATGGCTATGACCTCATCACAGGTCCTTGAACCATTCACACACACACTTTGGAATAGCGTTCTTAAACACACCCCCTGGGTGGGTTTGTAGGTAACAGGGACCACCCGTCTCCCCAGCTACTTGGAGACTTCTCCCTGACACATTTAAACAACACGTCAGCAGTATCACTGCTGATCAACACACACATAAGTCTCCATCTCAAGGCCACCCACCTTGAGATACATAATGGTCATTCAGGACTCTGCCATTCATCCTCTCTCCTAGGACATCCATACAGCGCCCCCTAGCGGACACAGTGGTCACTACACCACAGCGGGTATTGTCAGAATTTTAGCCTCCCTTTGAAATGAACCAGATTCATCTATAGAAATGTCCCTTTGGGGGTTGAACGCCTCAGCAAAATTTCTGCTGAAGTGGTGTACTACTGGCCAAATTTTATATAGACGATCAAAGTTAGGAACACAGAAGAAGCTGGCGGCGAAACGCGCGTCAGGGTGAGGGGACGCCTGGATCACATCCCTCCTCTACAGGTAATATATCCTCATAGTCCCTTGGGTATAGGATACATAGACATGAATCAGGGTGGTCTCTGCTAGTATTCTCATTCCAACACTGTCAGTTCTTGTCTTAAAGCATTCAATGGGACAAAACAGTTATTTGGTGTACATGGTTTATTCTGTATTCACATTCATGTTATTCTGGTTATTTAGCCTACTGATCCTGTGCCATTTTGGGAGTGGCTGATTTGATGTAGTCTAATTGCACATATTGATGTTTATACATACTGTGGTGGTGCATCTACTATAGGAGGTCACTGGACCTGTATTTACCCTGTGCACCTATCCTCCACGTACCTCACGTGACCTCCTTCTGGCATTTAGTGCTCGGTGTCCCCTAAACGGTGTTTCTGCTTTTTGATGTGCGAGTTTTTAATATTGTTTAATAAAATTCAATATTTTATCTTTAAATATTGGGGGATCTCTTCCTTGTCCTGTATTAATTTCATATGGAAATTTGTTGTTTCATTGTCTACGAATTGCCCCTTCTATGTAGGACTTTGCTGATTGATTTGACGATGGTGCCTACCTATTAAGATTCCACTGGAGTAAAAAGTGCCATATTCAACAAGGCAGCAATTGTTTTTTTATTCCCTAAATTTATCTAAATGAATATGTAATGAAGTATGTTAATATACATAGTGCTCGCCATCTCCCCCAGTTTCCAGTAACGCACCAGTCCTCTGCTGAATCACGCGACTTCTATTCAGACTTACAAGATGACACTGGTCTCTGTGTGAGCCCAAGTGGCTTTAACAATGTAAGCCTATGAAGTCAGAGCGAAGAACATACACTTACATCATAAAATGATTTCAGGTTCACACATAGACCCCCAGTGTGACACACGAGTGAGAAAAAAAAAAAAAAAAAAAAAAAAAAAAGAGTGGTGTTGGAAACCGGTAAACATTTACACAGGTTTAGGGGGAAAAAAAATTCTGGGAGTGGTGATTTAAAAGGCAATTATTGAGGACCTAGTTGCATTATACCCTGCAGTATCTTCCCTCTTTTTAGCAGACAACTAGAAGCACAATTTGCACTGAACAGAAGGTCAATTGCTTGGACCAGAGACAGGACTTGGTTCATTTAAACACCTTTTTTCCAATATGGCTGTTAAAATGAAAATTGCGCCAAAGTCCAACTTCACCAACTCTTGCTTGTAGTTGGAAAGGACCTTTGAAGAAGTCACAGGTTTATAAAAAGTAAAAAGATATTGCTCCATGAATGAGGCATAAGAACATTATAGAGGGTGGGTCCTTGCTTGGAACCCTTCACTCAGCTTGATGGGAAAGAGGACACGGAGTAACAGTCGTTGGAAATACGCTGGGTCATCCATATAATACATTAGTAAGTCCCAATCAGATCTTCACCTCTGTGGATGAAATGTTCAAGTGCTAGGGCACAAGATATCCTCACCACCCCTGACAACAAGCGACAGAGGTATTGGTGATGTAGGCGTTCAGGGAGGTGGGTTTTTCTCGCACGTTAGCGCCTCACACTTCTGCGACATGATGGAAATCTATTACACCATAGGACAGCAATTACAGTAAGCAAAACTGTTTTATGTGCGTCTCATTTAAACTTCTTCTAAAGAGATTATCCGCATCTACTACACAGAATTCCCATAAGAATTAGTTTCGTAGTAGGGAATGTTGTCCCTCACCTACCAGGTTACACCTGTATTACAATGGATAATCTAGTGGGACTCCCTTCACTCTCTCACCTGGCTGTCCTGATGACATAGGCTTTCTGACTGCTGATCCAGGCTTGTTTCAGCAGCTCCAATTCCCATGTTACATGGCTGTTTGCCTCACTAATGACCAAACCACAAGCTTCTAACCACAGCTTCTCACCAGCATGGCCTGCTGAAGGGTCACTAATACACTGCTCAATACAAAACGGCACAATCCCAATTCTAACGTTATAATAAAACAAACAATACCATATTACACTCATTATTCCCCGTCCATTCTCAGAATATTTGGTAATGCATATAAGGACACTTATAGAACTAACATTTGAAGCAAAAGGAAGGGTACCTAACTGTCATCACTTTTAATAGGAACTTGTATACTTAAATGTATTTTTTTTTTTATAAAGTTTAAAACTAAAAATGTTGGCCAAGCACAGTTATCGATGACTTATTAAAAAAATAGAATAAAAAAAAAGTAAAGCTACATAAGGTGAGACATCAATATCAGACCCGCACCGATCACCTTTTATTTGCTCCAGTGGCAAATAACTACATAACAGCTTCTTTTGAATAGGAGCTGTTCTGCAGTGCGCACTACACACTGGCACCGCCGGTGCAAATAACTGATATTTGGCGATATCGGGTGTTGCACTCAATCAACGTGATATACACTGAATAGGTCATCAAAACTTGTGCCTGGACAACCCATTTAAAAAATGTGTCGTCATCCAGAGGGTGTCCATACCCTTTACCAATGATAGCAGCTTTGATGTGAAGACAAGGGCCATGATTCATCAGGGTCGGCGATTTTTTCGCTCGGTCTTGAAGTGGCATGTAGGAGTCAGAGACCCATGATTCACTAAATGGTCTACTACGCCTAATGAATCAAGAGCATCTGACAAGTTGCGTGTGCCTCCGTGCACCTCATCACAAATCTTCTGGCGTAAGGAACACCTAAGCATGTTATGAATTGGAGGAGGTGCTGGGAGAAATTGTTGTGAAATGCAAAAAGTTGCAAGATTTGTGAGCAACTCGGAGTTGTGCAAACATTTTTTGACTTCCGAAAGCGCTTTCTAAATGCCAGAATTCTGCCAAAATTGCTTTGATGAATCGAAGCCTTAGTTTATAGGGTTATGATAGTTCAATAGCACTGGGCAGCATACAAACTATGCAAAATAATAGCCTTCTTTGCTACCAACTTTTAATAAATGCCTTACCTTCCTCGCAGCTGAATTGCTTCTTCAAACTTTTTCTCTTCCATAGCTTTTTGCACGTCTTTTGTCTGAAACAATGACAAAGCATTTTACTATTTGTTGAACGTAAATAAATATAAACGTTAACAAATGTTATAAAACTGCAAGAAAAATGCTATCTCCAATCCCTGATCGATCCAGCGCTAAAGCTCCGGCAGTCCATCCGGTCTTTGTTTACAAGCGGAGAAAGTTGCAGTCAATAAGTGCTGTTAAAAGGAAACTGTAACCAGCTAAAACACTATTACCATGCAGATATGGGCGCAATCTAGAGGTTAACAGCATTACTGACCTTCCCGGCACCCTTAGCCAGATGCTGCGTGGAGAGAAAGAACTTTATTGTCCCAGGCAGTATTTGGGGTTCAGTCACTGGGGAGGCGCCTGCACGGGTTCAGTAACGGCTCTTAGTATACACAGCAGTGGCTGTAACCGCGCCCCCGGCTCTGACTGACAGTGGCGCTGTATTAGGCCCGGCTGTCAGTCAGGACCTGGGGCGTGGTTACAGCCGCCGCTCTGTATTCCCGTGACTAGGAACATCTGAAGAGCCTATCAATTTCCATGACACAGACTCCACCAAAATGGGCTCAGACTCCGACGCCGGGGTTATGTAATTATATGTCTGTCTATATCTATTATCTCTCTCTATAGCATTCGGTGTCCTGTGACAAATCCATGTGGCAGAAACGCGACGTGTGCACACAGCCTTACAGTCATGTGCTGTCCTTCTGGCATCATTGTTCCCATTGCTGGGTAGGGTCTAGTAGTAGGGCATATGACGGACCACCGCATCCCTTCAGTGGTGTCCTCATTGTTCAGCTGCTTCTAAAGTAAGACCATCTGAACTTCACCACTGAACCAGCACAGAAAGCATATAATGATGTGGAATGCTGGAGCCTTTAGCCACACTTGGCCTTCCATTGATTGACTTATTTCTATTATGTAATAATCACTTTTTCCAACCCATGAAATAAAATTTAAAAGACCGACAACTGGAGCTTTTAACATCTCAACAACTCTGCAAAATGCAAAGATGGTAAAGATACCGACCACTTGAACGCACTCCATCAATGGCAGCCGAACTGACTGGTTACCAGACAGACTAACCACGCAGGCTGGGGTTTCGGCAGTTGCTTCCATCAACGCAATAACTGCTTCCATGCCCATCTTACTGCTCTGTAGTAAAAAGAAAAACATTTTAAATAAAACCTGCAAAAAAAAATGCTTTCCAGAATTTATTTTACATCTTGGAGATCAAGCACATACATACTTAAAGGGAATCCTGTCACCCCTTTTTTGAATATGAGCTGCCGGCACCGCCATCAGGGGCTTATCTAAAGCATTCTGTAATGCTGTAGATAAGCTCCCGATGTAACCTGAACGATATGAAAAACGAGTTAGATTACACTCACCGGGTGGGGGGGGGGGGCGGTCTGGTCCGATGGGTTTTTCGGTACGGTTCTGCGCCTCCAATATTCATACGATGCCGTCGTCTTCTTTCCTTCCTGTCGTGGCTCCGGCGCACTGCTCTGCCCTGTTGAGGGTAGAGCAGAATACTGCAGTGCGCAGGCGCCGGACCTCTCCCTGCACCTGCGCACTGCAGAGTTCTGCTCTGCCCTCAACAGGGCAGAGCAGTGCGCCTGCGCCAGAGCCACGACAGGCAGCAAAGAAGAGGACGTCACCGTTAGAAGAAGGGAGGCGCTGGACAGGACCGTGACACCGATCGGACCGGACTACCCCCCCCCGGTGATTATAATCTAACTCTTTTTTCTTTCAGGTTACATCGGGGCTTATCTACAGCATTACAAAATGCTGTAGATAAGCTCCTGATGGCGTTGCCGGCAGCTCATATTCGAAAAAAGGGGTGACAGATTCCCTTTAAAAGATATTGTATTTTTGCACTTTTTGATTGTTGTGATGGGTCGGGTCTGTTGCAGCCAGTTTTACCTTAAACATACATAGCACTACATCCATAGATTCAGCAATGTATGTACATTTAGTCAATCTACACGTGCAGCTGTTTGGCTCAGTCGTAAAAAGTGTTGCCTTGAAGGGCTTAGGTCCTAGGTACTGTACAGCCATGGCAGCACCTGTATGGAGTTTCTATGCTCCCAGCCTTGTTTTCTTCTAGGAATCTCCATTTTTTTCCCACTCGCTAAGAACATATTGGATAGTGTTTGTATCTGACCTAGGAAAATTAGATTATGAGCCCCCATGCAGGACAGGAACTGATGTGTATGATTAAAGCTTGCTATTGACTGAACTCCTGCATGGCTTACAATATGAAGAAAAGGACACCTTCAGATGTGGTGGACGGTGGCTCTAAAAAAAACAAAAAACTGGAATAATTGTTTTTTTTCAAAGGCAATTAAAAAGGAATGCTGCAGATCTTCAAAAGGTGAAATAGTCAACAAACCCTGCATGGAATGTGTGGATTCTGCGGTGGCGTTGTGTGGTATGATGGGCTCCACAAAGATATAAGCAAGTGCTGATGGAGGGGAAGATGAAGGACAGAAAACCTTGAATTATATATTAAACTCACTTACATAGATAGATACATAGTTACCATTCATTGCAATTATTCTTCACCTTTATTAGATAACAGCAAATCAGAAACATGAGTTATCTAATGAAAACCTGGATCATTACACATGTAGCAGATACATAAAGAAAACCTCACTTGCTATGAGTGCCGCCCACTGGGTGGCGCTCATAGCAATCTGGCAGTGACAACCATAGAGGTCTCCAGGAGACCTTTGGTTGTCATGCCAACCCATCGGTGATCCGCGATCACGTTACGGAGGTCACCGATGGGCAGATCTCTAGCACAATTGCCTGAAGCGCATGTTAAATTCCGCAGAGTTTAACAGCGGTATTTAACAGATTAATAGCTGCGGGTGGATTGCGATTCCACCCACGGCTGTTTCGAGCACACGTCAGCTGTTCAAAACACCTAACATGTGCTGGGAAAGAGCGGTCACTCGTTTTACTCTTCAGGTCTACGCTCCTCACAGGATGTCCAAATAAAGTTACTGCTTTTAACATACTAGGGTGAGTGCAGCTACTTACAATCTAATATCTCTTGTCCAAATTTATAAACTTTAGTAGAAAATTAATTCAAGGTTTACTTTACATTCTAGCAACCTGCGACTGACTCAAGTGCTTTTATTTACCAAGACACGGTCGAAGGCCGATGGTGTTCCTCCTCTCTGCACATGTCCAAGGACGGTGACCCTGGTATCAAAGCCCAAACGTCTGACAACCAGCTGTTCAAAATCAAAGAAAGAATTACTTCATAAAATACTTCCCTTCTGATATCATTTACTGCTTAAATTAAGAAAGCTAAAAGTTATGACACTGAAAAAAAGTGAAAAAATGATATATTTGAGGTGACGATTTGGCGTGGGCCTTTCTCAAGCCTCAGACTCAAAGTCGCCATTATGGGCTAGTAAATAGCATTTCTTCAATTGGTGTGTGGGCTCCATTTTCTTTGTGGCTTGGTCCTTCCCTGGGAGGCTTGGCACCCGAACTCCATTGCTGGTGCTGTTCCTATTTTTTGTTTTAGACAGCTAGAGATATTTTGGGATATGACATGATACTCTAGATGTCTAACTACAGAACTCTCAGTCAGATACTTTAATGGTCACTAAACAAACTCAAATCTTCATAGAAATCCCTCATCTTGTTACTGACTGTAATGCTACTATGAATATGCTCACATTCAAAGTACTCTTCTAGAACTTTCCATTGTCACACACACTGAGCTCTGCTACATCCATTAGGACTGTGCAAGACACACGCTGTGGGCTTTTCTACCCCCTCCCAGCTCCTTCTAGCTCTACACTCTGCGTAAGGTGATACTAGTTCATGGCCCTAAGCTGGCTGAAGGCAGTTGGGGAAACATGCTCTTTTGTCTAAGATAGAGTTGATTTAAGATCTAAATATTAGGGCATATCTTAACCCCAGTTGGTGTTATAGGTATGAAAGTTACATATTTGGGATGTACTTCGTTAGAGCTACCCACCCCTTTAGATTTCTAGACTCCAGCTTCAGAGGAATCTGTTATGAGTCACCGGAGGAGGAAAAAACAAAAATGCAAGCTAAGTCCAGAAAACCGGAGAGGTTGGTAGCTAGCGGATTGCAGACCCCTGATCCTATTCACAACAACTAACAGTAGCTGTGGAGCGTTCCTACGGTGGTCCTAGACGCCTCTTCACAGCCGGAGAACTAAATAAGCCTAAAGAAAGAAAGGGGAAATCTAAACTGCCCCAGAGCAGACCCCAAAGCAATAGACAGCCACCAACATGTATTGTCGGTGAAAACAGATGAAAACACAAACACAGACAGAAAGACAGGCAGCGCAAATGATGGGGCCAAACTAACTAGATAGGAAAGGGCAGAAAAGATGCTGGCTGCAATCCGCAAAAACCCTACCAAAAATGTCCCAACACGTCTGATAGGAAAAACGACCCTGAAGTCACTAGACTTCAAAATCCCTATATCAGCACTCCGATATATTCTGAAGACAGAGCAAAAGAGATTTAACCGATCAGGGACAAAAATGGAAATTCAGCAGAGCCCCAGCCGGGGCTGGCAGAACACAAAACTAAGCAAATCAGACAAAATCTCATGGAACAATAACAGAGCAAACTTAGCTTTAGAAGACAGGAACTGAACTGGAGGCCAGAGCTCAGAGCAGAGAAATCACCAGCAACCCTACAGGGCGTCGGCTGCCTTATATCCACTCAGAGATTCCGGATGTCCAATCGCAATCCACCTGTTCAGGTGACAGGTTTCTCCCATCCAAATCAGTTTCACCACCTCCTTTCACCAGCAGAGGGAGTTCATCGGACATCAAAGGTGAACGAGAAAATGAGCTCACAACAGGAATCCAACTGATCCATACTTTGTGTTTGGACTTAAATGAATACCACGATACTTTGTTCGTCACTATATGAGGTTCCCTCCCCGCGATATGATACTTATGAGTTTATTAGGCATTTCTGAAACATGAATTTTTGTGATAACTCACTGTAAAATCCTTTTCTCCCGAGACGCTCATTGGGGGACACAGGTACTTTGGGTGTATGCTACTGCCGCCTGGAGGCTGACACTAAGTGAAAAAAAGAGGTTAGCTCCTCCTCCGCCGTATACACCCTCGCCCAGATTGCGGGCGGAAACCAGTTTGGTGCAAAAGCAGTAGTAGATCAAACAAAAAAAAAATCAGACATCAACCTTAATACAGGTAACATGTCTAGAAAATAGCCACCCTAGTTTCATACCGAAAGCATATTAATTAAATAAACAGAAGCTACTTGGCTAATAGGGTGGGTGCTGTGTCCCCCAATGAGAGTCTCGGAGAAAAGGATTTTCCGGTGAGTTCTCACAAAAATCCATGCTTCTCCTTCGTCTCATTGGGGGACACAGGTTCTGTGGGATGTCCTAAAGCAGTCCCTGGGTGGGAAGTTGACTCACCGATCCAAGTTACATGCACATCTTGTCTAAAGGTGCGCCACTGCTGCCTGGAGAATCCTTCTACCCAGGCTCGCATACTGCCTGAGTAGAGTGTGCTCTGATCCCTGCTGGAATCGGCGCGCCCCTGACGCGGTAGGATTCCTGAATAACAAAACAAATCCATCTGGCTATGGACGATTTTGAGGCAGTGAGTCCCTTCCTGCGACCCTCAGGGAGCACGAACAGCGCATCTGTCTGACGAAAGGGTGCCGTCCGCGACACGTACCTCCTGAGAGCTGTCACCAGGTCCAAGGTATGAAGAGCCTTTTCCACACAGTGCACCGGTGCTGGACAGA